>NC_141089.1:14424118-15024118 GCF_041138505.1 Cibotium barometz | reverse complement strand
CCAGGTCTCTAAGATATTCTGCCACCCTATCTTTCTGTTAGGTGGTAGTTTCTTCTTCTGTCAACTCTTGCAAGAGTGGTTGGTCTAGAAGTTCGCAAAAGGATAAACCTAAGCATCATGTGCAGGTCTCTGGTTTGAGATAGACGGGCATGGCTCAAGGTAGAAAGTAGGAGGATCAGCTTCCAACTGAGCTTGGAACTCACGAACTCTTTTGTATCTTGGAGCCTTTCTTTTTCCTCAATAGGATTCAGATACTCTATAAGCTTTCTGGATAGCTCACAGGGGCCAATGGGTTCTTTGGCATGGGCTATAACACATAGCACATCCTCTTCTTTGGAGGAAGAAGTCAAAGAATGAGTTGTTGTGGTGCCAGAGTCAGAACCGCTTTTGATAATCACTCAGCTTTCACCCTTACCAACCTTGGTGGACTTTTTTCGTGAGCATTGAGTTACTCGGGCTTATTCAGGGGCTCTTGCTTGGTCCTGGTTTTAAGAGGTTGATGCCTTTGCAGCAACATGTACTGCGGCTCATTGCTAGTTCTACAACATGGTTACTACATTTTGAGGGGGACTACTCAAAAGATACCATTTCTAACACTGAGCAAGTTAAGGCTGGTGCTGGGATTACCTTCGTGAGCCTTTCTAGTTTTTCCTAGTCTTAGTGGGTAGTCTTTGTACATATGATCGATGCCACATCGAATGCATAGTGGGGTCATGTGGCGGGAGCACTTGCTGGGGCACTCATCATCCTATTTCTATTGGGACACTCAGCCACTTAGTGAGGTCCACCACAATCATAACACTATATGGGCGGTCTTCTCATTGCTCGATTCATATCCCTTTCTTGCGATACCGGGGCTGCTAAGTACACAAGAAACATTTGATCACTCTCCATGACATAGTGACTGAGAATTTGTGAGGGCGGGTGGGCTCATGGGCTCAAGGGTTTCGTAAGTAGGAGTCTCCACGATTTCTCCCTCATTCCCATCCTTGAAGAGTTTTGTCAATGTTATTTGACGAACTGCTGCAACTTTGGGTAGTAACGAAGACTGTGGTGGGAGAACTGGGGGTGGTAAGGGTATTTCTGGAACCCTAAGAATTCCTCTTTGAGCCACTTCTTAGCCAGGTTGGGGAGCGTTGTGATGTGCAGGAGCTGGCAAAGCCAACAATTACCTAAGGTTGGTGGTGGACAGTACCTGAGGAGGCATAGCTCGAGCTAAGGCAGCCTTGTTAATGGAACAAGCTAGAGATCTCCTGGTTGCCCCACTTCACACAGTAGGTACAATAGAGGCTTGGGTGTGGTCTGAAATCAAGACATTCGGTGTCAGTACGGTTTTCTTGATAGGTCATGCACCATACGAGTTCCCTTCTAGGATAAAGATGTGGATGGCCCCCTCGATTCTAGCCTTGGGTGATTCTCCATTGCTGGGTCATTTGTTGCATTAGGGCGGCGGCTAGTTTCTCCACACTTTGTCTAGACATGGACTCCTTACCCTTTTCATAAGGATTTGTGATGGTCATCTTCAAGAAGGCTTTTGATGCACCTTCGTGGAGTTGTCGGGAATGTGTTCCCTTAAAGTTATCCCCAAACTTCAAAGCACTCCAGAATCATTGTTTAAAACGGGTGTGACCAAGGCAAATAAGGAGTTGTGCAGGGGAATATCTTTGAGTCCTTCTAGAAGTCTCCCAATTATTCTCTCATCAAAGAACTTGTCTGTAGTATTACACCGTGAGTGGAGATATATGACTTTGTTATGTAATCTATGATTGTTTCGCCCTCATTTTGTTTGACATTGTTGAGCTATTCAACAGGGATCCATCGGAGAGAGTACCCTACCTTGAAAGCTTCTTTTAGAGCCTCGCGAAGGAAGCTTTATCTTCCGTTTCAAAGATCTGATCCATTGGCCAACTTTCCTATCCAAGGTAAGGCCAAAGGCACTTATCTTAGTCTGATCATCTATATGGACAAATGCTTCGTAGATCTAATTAAACATCTGCAGGTGAGTAATGGGGTTACTTGTTGTATCGAACTTCATGATCAACTTTCGAGATGTTTGTTGGTTTGGTTCATTCCTTCCTAGGTTGAACTGGTGTAGGGGGAGTTATACCAATGGCTATCCCCTCCCTATTTCCATGGCAATCCTTAACATTTCATGTGTCAACCCTGTCATGGCAGAAGCAGGTGGTCCATGTTAACAAATAGGTTGTGAAGGAGCGGAACCGGGTGGATAGTAGACCAGTGAGGGTCTTAGCCCTCTAGGAGGACCAATTTGTGGCCCATGGGGTCTCGTTTAGTACCTTGGGTGTACCCCTTGAGGTGGGTACTACTGATAGGCTAGCAGGCCCTATTGGGCGATGGGCTTGGGTAGACCTATTCTCTTTGATGTACGATGTCTCAAGTCTTTAGGAAGATGGACCTGGTTCTTTGGTTGGAAAGGTTTTGGAGCTCTGAATGAGTCTGCCACCCCTAAGACGGGTATGGCTCTCCAGTTTGGTAGCTAGGTTTGGGGTTGATGGCTCTCATTCTGGCCGAATTCCACTCTAGGGTCTAGATAAGGAGTGGGCCCACTTTCTTGAGGTTGATCCATATCTCTCACTACGGACTGCATGTTTCCCAGGATAAAATTGTGGAGCCTTGATGCAAGGCTTTGCTGAGAATAAGTTGGAGAGATAGGAGCAGGTTCCTAGACATATGGTCTGTCCATACACTGTGGTTCGAGCTCTCTTGCCCCCAAGGTTTGGACTCCCTCATCCACTAAGGGGAAGGACCTTGCTCTCACTCTAGTACTATTAAAGATGATCACCATTTGACTCCACGTTGTATTTACAGATCGGTCCCCGACCTGATTTGCGAAGAAGGGGCGTTTAAGGAGCTCACTTTGTCAAAGAGAGGGTTATTTCTCACCAACCTACCCGAGCGTAGGTGCATGGGAATACAGAAGTACTGTGTAGAGCCCTTTGAGAAAAGAAGGGAATTTATTTAAGGAACGGCCGTACGCTTGTGAGTGAACCGGGGTACGCTCCTTAGTGAGAGAAGGAACGGACATTCGCTTCTTAGAAAATCCTAGTAGAAATCAAGAAGGAACGGATGTTTGGAATGAAGCTGATTGGATTGCGCGTGGCAAGCTGATTTCGCAGGCGTTCTCTTCAAGGTTGGCACGGGCGTTCTCTCTCTAAGAGGAGAAGGAACGGACATGCAAAAGTTGGAACGGACGTGGCAAGGTAAAAAAGGAACTCGAACGAGCGTTTGCCCAGGATGAGGAGCAAATAGGAGTGGCAGGTTTTGGAACGGACAAGCGAGAGTTGGAATGGACGTGCACTTCGGAACGTATGGCCGTGACACCGTATCAGGAAAGTAATTTTTCAAATCTTACTGGTTTGTTTTACAGGTTGACAACCAGTCTGACAGTACCAAATTCTCCTTATTTAAATGCACTTGAATGCACATGAGGCCTAATTAAATGCAATTAAACTAATTTTAATGCTCCTACCAAATTTAGGTAGTAAATCTACTAGATTTGGATTGCAGGTAGAAGGAACCGAGTGTGGTAGAGTTGGAACGGGCGTTCCCTGAACTTGCCACACGGATGTTCAACTCTTAGAGAAGATTGGTTGAATGTAATTTCACCTGGGAATCTCTCCAATTAGAGCTGATTCAGGCACCTTATCAAGGTTTTTTGATGTTATTATTTTTACAAGGAGCTAGAGCTAGTCTCTAGCTACTTATTGATAACTACAATGCATGGTTTAAGCTAATGGATTGAGATTAATTGAATGATTAAATGAAAATGCAAACATGAAGAAAAACACAAAAATTAAAAATTGCTTGAATGTTGAGGGCAAACAAGGACACTCACTTGCTTCTTCCCCACTCTTGGTGAAGACTCGAATGCTTTGATGCTCAATCAATGGTCCAAACTCCAGGTAGTCTCCAAAAAAATAATGTTAATCAACCAACCAGTGGATTTGCATCCCAACTGGGCAAAATTAAACTCTAGCTAATGAATCAAGTAGAGGACCCTAAGCTAAATGCCAATCCCCGGTACTCGCGCCAAAGATGTTAATGGTTTAACATGCTACCTCACAATCACAAGAGAGAAGAAGAAGAAAGTGCATGCAAGGGTCGAATCCGATGATTTGCACTTGACCAACCCTATTAGGGTTAACTCCCCGATGTGAGGCCGCTCTAGGGGCTCACTCTACACTCTCTTTGTGTCACCCAAAGAGAAATCCAAGCAAGCTAGGTAGGAGCAAGAGAGAACAAGCTATGGAGAGCTCAACCTCTACCTCATGCCAATTGTATGCAAACAAGACAAGGTGGAGAGCAATGAGAGGGGAGTGAAGGAGAGAAGGGAGAGAAACACCATTCCTATTCACATACAACACCAACAATCACAAGGAAGCAATCATCACAAGCAAGCAAGCCACCATGAGTGAGAGAGAGAGAGAGAGAGAGAGAGAGAGAGAGAGAGAGAGAGAGAAGGCAAAACTCAATTGAGACAAATGGGATTGTCTCTTTTCATATTCCATGAAATGTCTTATATACATGAGCTCATATTCACAATGTCCAGCCACCCAATTACAAATGGGGCCCCAAACTAGTCTTCCTAGTTTATCTAGCTCTATGTACATCAAGTTGTAAGCTCGGTCATCCCATGTCTCATTTACAATTGGCGATTAGTGCGGTTACAAAAAGATGGATTACAAAGGAAGTGTGGTAGCCGCTCGAAAGGTCATGTTAACCAGGGTGGTTAACAATTGGATTTGCCTCCTATTATCCAATACATACACAAGGAGATTTTGTTTATTCTCTATATATAGGGAAAGAAGTGGAAGTAAAATCAGGAGTCAAATTTCCATACACTCTCTATAAATATGACTCTAATCCTAGAGAAAGAATAGTCGGTTGTAGAGAGAGCATGCCACTACTAGTGGGGATTTTATCCATAGAGACCACATTTATGAAGGCAATTAAGAGTAGAAAAGCCATTAAGGGTCTAAATTTAGAAATTTATTTTATGAAAGTGAATATTAAATGAGATTCTAGAAATAAGTAGCATTAATCTAGGGAGAGATAAGGGAAACATTAGAGAGAAGAACATTGAGGGCCCTGTAAAGTAAGGCCAAGAAGGTATAAACTAAGAATAGTAGCTTGACTAAATAAAATCAAGGAAGAGCTAGAGTTTAAATTAAGATCTGATAAGGCTTAAACCATACATGGGATGATCTTAAATTTACATGAATCTCTTGTATGGCTAAGAGCAATGGCTAAGAGAAACCTTATAGAAAAGAGAAGAAAGATTCCTAAAGTTTTACCTTTGAAAAACTACTTAAATTAGTAAGTTTTATTTGGGACATTGGAAATGATCATAAAAAAAAATTCTATGACCAAAACCTTAATATGAGGCTAGGTGTATGACTTAAAGTTTAGTTGTGATCCCAAAAAGGATGAGTGGAGCTGCAAAGCCTTGACCTTAAGAGAGATTTTAGTCCCGAGGCTTCACGTAAAAATATGTAAGTGTAGCACGTGAGTTCATCATAAGGGGTATATTAATTTAAAATAGTTATAGACTTGCATTTTTAGAAGAGGGGGTTTTTAAACCAATTTTGAAAAGAAACCATAAGTTTATGAAGAAAAAGGGGTCATTTTATTCACAAGAGTATGTAAATGTATGGGGTTTTTTAAATACTACTTGAACGCACATGATACATAGGATTTCTTCATAGTGCCCCCCAGGCTTTTACACACCAAAAGAAGAGTACGTGTCCTTAGAAACTTGGTATTATTAGTATAACTAAAGGATAAGCTTGAAAATTAAAAAATAAAAGGATCGAATAAGTTGACCCTTAGAGACTCTATGGCTTAAGAGAAGAATGGATATTCCACTATTTTCTCAAAGGACCATGAAGGTTTAGAACAAGATTATTTCTCTAGCTAAAAGATAAGCTTGGAAATTGAGAAATCAAAGGATCAAATAAGTTGACCCTTACAGACCCTATGGCTTGATGGATTTCACTATTTTCTCAAAGGACCATGAAGGTTTGGAAAAGACTATTGGATTGGGAGAGAAATGCGTTTGGAGATTTAATTGAGGACCAAGACTATCTCATTGAAACTTGCAATGGTTTACCCTCTTTCATGATGCATGCATAATTCCTGGTGTGGGTACTATTTGAAAATTGTTAGCTGAATTATTGAAATACTTAGTGAAACTTGTGAAGATATCTCTCAAGTTGCAATGGTTTACCCTATTTCGTGATGCATGCATAATGCTTGGTTGTTTGATATTTGTTTGTAAAATACTTAGTGGTAAGAATGAAATACTTAGTGAAACTTGTAAAAATACCTCACAAGAAGTTGATATGATGCCGGGGGCGTATGTCTTCTGAGTGGTGAGTCCTATTGGAAAGATTGTCATCCGAGACCTTGACCCACCTTGGCATAGACATGGGTGTGCTCATAGCACATCTAGTGTGAGGATAAAGGTGGCTCCGATGTGTAATATACAAAGAAGGTCTAGGTTGGGAACATTTATCGGTTATGAGACCCTAGTGCAAATGTAACTTGGAGTGCTGATGCCTTGGGAAAGATATGACAATTAGAAGAGGCTCTCGTTAACATGGGATGCGAGTCTTGTGAGCTCCTCATCCACTGGATGGTAGCACAAGTTAGAGAGTGCTCAGGTTTAGTGGTGTATATCTTCCTATTTTAAGAAGTAGAGATGTGGTGCAAGGATATATTTATGGATACTTGTGATATTACTTTTATTTGTTACTTAGATAATATTCTAGAGTTTATGATATGATTTTAAATATGTATGATGTATGAAAGCTGTAAGTTTAAATGTCAAAATAAATGTTTTCCATGGAGTGTGTGCATGAGTTATCTTTTCATTACTTCAATTAGGTGTTTGAGTAATGAATTAGTGTGTCTGAGTTCATGCCATCTCCATAGGCAATGATGTGGTCTAGGATGTGTCTATGGATCTGGTCAAAGTAGAAACTAGATACATCACTCAGAAGTGGGTGGCAGGGTGCACCTAAATAAAAAGGTTCTTTCCAAATGAAACCCCAAATATTGTTTGAAAAAACTTTAAAAAATGAGAAAAATTGGTAAATTAGACTCTATGGAATCATGGAGTCAGTTGAGAGCAGTAGAGGCTTTGATCTCTAGGAGTAAGACATTGGAGAGTGTTGTATGCATTGTACGAAGACACTTATCATCTGTTAGTTGTGAGCATCATGAAGGACCCTAGAGGAGGATTCATATGCATATCTTTGTGTAAGTTCTTTTTGGCAATTATGGGACATATGCTGCTAGTTAGCCAAACACTAGGTCAATGTGTATGATGCCCCTAGGTGGGACTTTGTACCTGATATGCGTATATGTCATTACCATGCTTTAGGAAGATGTATTATATAGTTTATTAGGGGGTAGAGGTGTCACAAGACCTCATGTACTTCTTGAAAAAATTAATCGAACTCACATATACATCAAGGTATAAACCATATACTTGAATCAAATTGACAAAATTGAACATAAAATAAAACATGAGATAGAGTAAACATCACCATCAGCACACTATTGGGTGAAATCTCCCCCCTCATGCATGTAGCTCCCACTTCCACGACATGAGTATTTTGAGAATTGTATTCAATACATAGCCGAAGGGGCTAATAATAGTGCATAAAAAATTGGGCTTGCTTTCCACTTTACAAAAATAGCTTAAACATTAGAGCTTGTTTACACAGTAAGTGTAAAATAACCAAAACTCCTCTAATATAGTTGCTATAATATAGCAATGTCATGCACAAGTGTGCATGGGTGAAAGCATGGATAGGTGGTACAAAAAGTAGTGTCTTTGACACCACTATTAATACTACTTTTTATTTTGTTGTGGAGAGTTTTAGGTAAATTTAAAAAATACTAGTAGTAATTTTTAAGATTCTTCTCCATAAAAGTACTTTGAAAAATATTAATCTTTTTTATACTTGAAAGAAGAAAAGTGGTACCATACCTAACCATTCATTAATCAGCATAAATAATATGTACAATCATTTAGCACATGCCCAACAAAATAATGATAATCCGAGATGATATAGACAAGATCCTCGATGTGAAACAAACACACTCCTCATCACCTATCTCATAAATGTAAACGCATTAGTTGTTCTAATTAATTGATATCTCCACAATAGTTAATCCTAATATGAAATGTCGATAGCACAACATACACTTACAACTTGTTACACTATGATGAGATTATCATTATTCACATCATCTACTAGCATGGCATGTATTACCACTTGTTACATTTCAATTAGCATGGCACATCAATTGCATAAACCACTTGGTATGGTTTGACCATGTGTAGTTGTCTAGCATAGTCCACTTGTTTCACTTGGACCACACACAATCATCAAGCATGGCACTACTTATTACACTTCCAACATACACCCGTTAAGCATGGTATCGAGCTATACCAATAACACTAGGTAACTAGTATTTAATGTGGGATCACCCATGATACCAATTCACTAGGATGGTACACTAGCATTTGAGCATCCCTATTTAGCTAAAGGGTGGACATTATGTAACATCCCTCGTACTGGATAAACAACTGACCTCAGTTGTGTTTTTTCTTATTGCGAGCAAATGAGATCAAAGTCTTACAATATATAAATTCTAGTATCTTCTCTAATTATGACAGATAGACAGAGTATCAAGGACTTCTATGTGTAATAAACTCTAGTATCCCATACCACCAAAAATTATTCCACATAAATATAGAGATAAGTATCAATCGGAATCCTTCACACAGGATTAATCTTTGTGTCCCATACCATAAGAGTAATACATAGTGAAAAATTCATAAAGTATAGTTTAAGATGGAAGGGCCAGTTCCTCCAAGAAGTTCTACTTTTTATGCATAAAAACTCTCCTTGAAATGTACAAAAGCCTTAAATAAAATTTATTGTTAAAATAAAGAAATGAAACGAATATGTTACTCGTCATACTAGTAGAAGTCTTCTTCTATGTTATCGAATTTTATTACTTTTTTTGTAAAATAATTTGAGAAGAGATAATTTAAAAATTACAAAAGTGATAAACTTGTTTGATTGTTGCTCGTTGGAAAGAAGCTTGTCATGCTACTTCAAGTCAATGAAAACATAATCTTTGAAGCCGATGATGCTTCAATTTGAGAAATTGGCAAAATATTCGAGGTGGAGATTTTGAAAGATAAGTAGCAGAAAGAATTTGGTTGATATTGAATAATCAACAAAAAGTCATGGTTTCTAAAGTCTTCAAAAACTTGACAATATTTCCCAAGAGATGCGTTGGATGTAGAAGATAACGGGTATAATAATTCTTTGGCGTTGAAATAAACCAAGTAAATACATGCTGAAGAAGTCTTCAAAAGAGTCGTGAAATTTTGAAAAAGAACCACCATAAAGTTTTCTCCACTTGCTAAATTTTTGCTTTGAGGGGCTTTGAGCTTGAGGAAATATATTCAACCTTATAAAATATATGTCTTGTTGTGGTTTATAACCTTGCGAAGCATAAAAGTTTTAGCTTTTAATAAGGTTCTTGACGGCCCGTTATACAGGGCGCAACAGGCAGCGAAAGACAGAAAAAATTAAGTAAAAATTAAATAAAATAAACAAATGAATATATATTTTTTGAAAAGAAACCACCTTTTCGTGTAGCACAGATTTTTGAAGGAGGAGGAGAAGGGGGAAATCATGAGCCCTCTAGTATACATATCCTCCTCGGGCCTCAATCATGAAATCTTAGAGTGGAGCAAAGATCCACAAATCTTGCTCTACACATCAATAAAGAAGGATTTTCAAACCATCCTCAATTTGCCAAAACCACTTGTGTGAAACTAGGCTTGGTTTCTCTTGCGCAGTAGTGGTTTTAGAGGAAAGGGTGAAAATCTCTCTATACCCTGTTGTTTTAGAGGAAAGGGTGATAATCTCTCTATGCCTTTGATTCAAATCTCCATCCAAGGGTCCACAAAATTTCGATGAAATCATGAGCCCTCTAGTATACATATCCTCCTCGGGCCTCAATCATGAAATCTTAGAGTGGAGCAAAGATCCACAAATCTTGCTCTACACATCAATAAAGAAGGATTTTCAAACCATCCTCAATTTGCCAAAACCACTTGTGTGAAACTAGGCTTGGTTTCTCTTGCGCAGTAGTGGTTTTAGAGGAAAGGGTGAAAATCTCTCTATACCCTGTTGTTTTAGAGGAAAGGGTGATAATCTCTCTATGCCTTTGATTCAAATCTCCATCCAAGGGTCCACAAAATTTTGATGAACCATTCAACCTTTTTCCAAGAGTTCTTGATGTTGGAATATGGTCCTTCTCATTGGCTTGTACATGGTCTCAATCATGAGAAATAGTCTTTGGATAGTGAAAAAAAGACTAAAGCATGATAACTAGCCTTAGGATAATTGGTGGTCATTGAGTATTCAGTGGGGATCTACCTTTTTACCTCACATGTGATGTAAGCAAGAGCTTGGCTCTCTCTATTGTAGCTTGCCTATATAGTAGGCTTTTGATGATGAATAAACTTGCACTTTTCATTCCACTCTTGGCTCATGCATTTCCAACATGGTATCAGAGGAGGCGCAAATCCTAGGGCGTGCTCAATTTTCACTAATCACACCATGATTATTGCTAATACTTATCCCTAGACTAGCTCACTACCTCCCCTACTTTCATGGAAGCTATACCCACCTTCAGTGGTGGAGGATGTCCAGCACCTTATCCACAGCTTCTTTTGTCATATCCTTCCATAGATGAGTTACTTGCATCAAGGCGTACCGGTTAAAAGCAGTAATTGAAGGGTACCCTATGCGCTAGCCTCGACATTATGATTTCCCCCAAATCATACACAAAAACTCTAATGTTTTGGTCATACCACACTGACGTGCCCTCACGAGGTTGTTATTTTTCAATTCCTGCCAGTAGGATTCATCCTCCTAAGAGGGCTGGTTGTATCTCTCCCTCTGCTAGCCGCACACTTGCTTCTTCTCAGACTGCTCTATGGTAGAAAGCTCACCACCATAGCCCATCTTTAACGAAGCTCTATTTTTTTTATCATTTTCTACACTAAGGATGTATTGAAGAGCCATGGCCAAGTCTATAGCAATTGAGGAATCAACCAACCAAGCAAAGCTCAAGCTCCGAGAAGAAGAATAAGTCACATCAAAGTGCCATCAAGAAGAAGCCAAGAAAGGTGACATCCTTATACCTTGAAGCTCTTCACCTATATGGTGAAGGGATTCTTTATTAATCAGCTCTATTACTCAGTAATAACAGTGGATTTATCCACTACTTGAGCTTGAAGAGCTCTCTTGTTTCAAGGCCCTACTCAGGGAGATCTACAACACACACAAGGTGGTTATTAGCAACATGTCTACCATCCTTTTTCTCTACATTGATGATATCATTATCGTCTACATTCACTAGTGGATTTTTCCACTAAGGAACCAGGGGTTCCAATCATGGGAGAAATGAAGTACATGGTCAAGTTTAATGGAACAAACTTCTTTACTTGGTCAATGAAGGCCAATTTCCTTATTATCAAGAAGGGTTTTTGGAATGTTGTCAATGGAAGAGAGAAATGCCCACCAAGGGGGTAGGATAATAGTCTATGGACAGCAAAAGATGAAAAGGCACTAGCAATCCTCGTGCTAAGCATGGAAGATGATCACATCCACCATGTTGGTGCTTGTGAGACCTCCAATCAAGCATGGGAAACTCTCAAAGAATTATTTGGAGCAAAAGGGAAAGAGACTCTAATGTCTCTCATGATATAATTTTTTTGTCTCTCCATGGAGCCTGATATATCTTTTTCAACTCATCTTAACAAGATGAAAAGTTTGTTAGCTCAACTTGCAAGTGAAGGAGAAGTCATCAAAGAGGACATCCCTATTGCAATGATATTAAAGAGCTTACCTCCAAGCTATGGGCACCTAGTGACAACTCAAGAGAGAAGGACATCTACTCCAAATGCAATCTATCAACATGATGCACTCTGTGTCAAAGGATCAAAGACAAAGACAAATCAATCCACTCAAGATAAGCAATAATGCTCCTTTTGTGGTAAGCCTGGGCATACTGAAAAAGCATGTAAATTGAAGATGACATGTAGCTATTGTGGTCTCAAGGGCCATACTAAGAAGTATTGCTTCAAAAAGAAGCATAAAGCAAATGTGAAAGAAGAAACCCACCATCATGAGACCAACATGGTCTCCACTAATATTGTAAATGATTCTGATTGGTGGGCTCTTTGAAAGCCTCTTTTGTAGTCCCCTTCAAAAAATTATGATGTTAAACTAGTGCATTTATAAACTAGTCTCAACATATCCTCAGGATACACTTTCTTCTATGTAGCCAAGCTCTTGGATTATGTTAGTCAAGTCTTGGGAAATTGGGCAAGACTAGATCATGTTTTAGCCATGTCTTGTGTAGAGAAGATGTAAGACTCACATCCTATAGCCTAGTTTGAAGGGGGGAAATTAGTCATCCTAGTCCTTTTTTATCTTTGTGCTACGTAGAACCCCATGTTAAGTTCATGGGAGGGTAGTAGAATATTTCTTTCTTGTACAGCTTTCCCATGTTCAGACCATGGGAGGGTGTTGGAATATGGTCCTTCTCATTGTCTTATACGTGGTCTCAATCATGAGAAATAGTCTTTGGATAGTGAAAAAAAGACTAAAGCATGAGAACTAGCCTTATGATAATTGGCGGTCATTGAGTATTCGGTGGGGATCTACCTTTTGAGCTCACATGTGATGTAAGAGAGAGCTTAGCTCTCTCTATTGTAGCTTGTGTTGGTAAATCAAACTCAAGAGGACTAAAATGTATAGGGGTGATAGCATTAGTTCACATGGTGAACATAGGAATAGAGGTGTGCTTAAGAGTGTGCTAGTGTGAGTGATCTAATCTATGATGTAAGGCAGTATGCCCATGTGTGTGTAGGCTAGAATCTAGGAGAGTACAAGTGTGGTGTGGAGAGAATCATGGAGTAATCAGGGGAGAGATTATAGGATCTGGATTCCATCTTATGGATCATCGATGATGTCAGTTGTAAAAATCTCTTGTCTATATATTCAGGCTCTCTCATGAATAAAGTACGTTGTTTTGTGTGCCTACTATTGCTTACGTTGTCTCCATTGTAACATGGTATCAGAGCCACAATGGCCTCCCTAAACCCAAACCCTTTCAGCCAGAGAGAGCCTTCATCAGGGCGATTTCAATGATGGAAGCAAAGTTTGCTGATTCTACTGTTGCTGCCCGCATTCTGGCTGCTGATTCTACTGCTGCTGCTGCCCGCATTCTGGCTGCCCCGTTTCAGTCTACAACCTGAAAGCCTACCGATTCTACTGCTGCTGCCCGCATTCTGGCTGCCCTGTTTCAGTCTACAACCTGCAAATACTCAACACAGGAGGAAGAGGTCGACATGAGCTTCTAGGAGCAGCTGGGCGACTTCAAAATAGCTGGGCGACTTTAAAACGAAGGCATTCAGCAAGTATGAACTTCAGAAGCTGAGCATTTAGCCTGCAAATGGAGAAAAACCAGTCTAATGCTGTTCTTGAGTATGTCATTGCATTTGGAAAATATTTAATTACTGCTGTATCAAGTTATTTTCAAATGACAAGCTCCTGATGTTCATCTAATGAGGCGTATGTAAAGAAGACCAAGTCGAAAAGGCGAGCCAACTATCAAGTCAAGAAGACACTAGCCAAAAGTCTCTGGGAGTATTAGACAAAGGAAAAAAAACCATTCGGATATCACTATGCCAAAAGTCTTGGTTTCTCAGAGTTCCTTGCTATGAACATGCATTTGTATGGGGATTGTGATTTCTTCTTCCCCAAAGAAGACTAGTTCTTTCCGTTAATTCTTGGGTGTTTGTTAGGAGCTTTAGACATTGTTTTCTTGTTTTTTTTTTGGTCAAGATGCCTTCAAAGGATAATGATTTAAGCTTCAAGTTCTCTGGAACTTCATTTCATACATAGCAAACTAGGATCAAGTTGGTCCTCATGAAGAAAAGTTTATGGAATATTGCAAATGGAAAGGAGAAGAAACCTCGGGATCTTGCTCAAGCCAATGCATGGGAAGTTCGCGACGACAAAGTACAAGCCATAATCAAGCTAGAATTGGATGACACTTACATCCATCATGTGGATGAATGCAATAATGCCAAGGACACCTGAGATGTTCTGAATACACTCTTTGGATCCAAGTCAAAGAGTTCTAAGTTTGGACTTCTGGTTGAATTTTTTCGTCTTGAAATGAAGCCTCAAACCTCACTTGCTTCTCATTTAAATTACATGAAAAGTCTCCCGACTCAACTTGCGAGTATTGATTTACGCATTGATGAGGATGTCTCCATTGGTGTATTGCTCAAATCTCTTCCTAGTCCTGAATATGACAATGTTGTAACAACCCTCACCAATATGCCGGATCCGAAACTAGTAGAAATTGAAGCTTCTTTGCTTGAGGAGGAGAAGAAGAATAAGTTCAAGCAAGAATCTCCAAGATCATCTGTAAGAGAAGATGTACTATACCACAACAAGGGATTCTCTGGCAAAGGGAAATACAAATATGATGACACTATCATTTGTGACTTCTGCCACAAGCCAGGCCACAAAGAGAAGGACTATTTCTCAAGGAAGAAAGCTCAAAGGGCCTATCTCATGTGCATCACCGATAATGAAGAACATGTTGAAGAAGAACAAGAGCATCAAGAGGAAGTACACCAAAATCTCAGCATGGAAGTGAAGAAGAAGGGGGCCTCCAACACTCCTTCAACTTCTTTTGATGACCGTCTGTTTTGAATAAAGATGTAACCCCTGCACATTAACCTCATCTTGATATTGTATACAATCCCAAAGGTAAACTCTTTGTATGTCATGGCTAAACCTCTGACCCAAGTCTCCTACACCTTCCAGACCTCTGAAAAACCATGTCCCTGCGTTGGTCATGGATAAACAAGTCACGTCATGCCTAAACTATTGTATATTCTGAGTTTGAGAGGGTGTGTTGGTAAATCAAACTCAAGAGGACTAAAATGTATAGGGGTGATAGCATCAGTTCACATGGTGAACATAGGAATAAAGGTGTGCTTAAGAGTGTGCTAGTGTGAGTGATCTAATCTATGATGTAAGGCAGTATGCCCATGTGTGTGTAGGCTAGAATCTAGGAGAGTACAAGTGTGGTGTGGAGAGAATCATGGAGTAATCAGGGGAGAGATTATAGGATCTGGATTCCATCTTATGGATCATCGATGATGTCAGTTGTAAAAATCTCTTGCCTATATATTCAGGCTCTCTCATGAATAAAGTACGTTGTTTTTCTTGCCTACTATTGCTTACGTTGTCTCCATTGTAATAGCTTGCCTATATAATAGGCTTTTGATGATGAATAAACTTGCACTTTTCATGCCAGTCTTGGCTCTTGCATTTCCAACACTTGAGCTTTTGTCTTCTTTATCCTATGAATTTTTGTGAGCTTCGTCCTTTTTATCAAGTGGAAGTACCCATAGCTCTAATACCACTGTCACGGGACCTCATGTACTTCTTACAGAAATTAATCAAACTCACATACACATCAAGGAATAAACCATAGACTTGAATCAAATTGACAAAATTGAACATAAAATAAAACATGAGATAGATTAGACATCACCATCAACACACTATTGGGTGTAATCTCCCCCCTCATATGTGTAGCTCCCACTTCCATGATATGAGTATTTTGAGAATTGTATTTAATATATAGCCCAAGGATCTAATAATAGTACATACAGAATTGGGGTTTCTTTTTCACTTTTACAAAAATAGCTCTTGCACTAGAGCTAGTTCACACACTAAGTGTAAAATAACCAAAATTCTTCTAACAAATGTGCTAATAATATAGCAACGCCACGTACAAGCATGCATAAATAATATATAGAATCATTTGGCACATGGACAACAAAATAATACAAAATAATAATAATCCGAGATGATATAGGCAAGATCATTCATGTGCAACACACGCACTACTCATTGCCTATGTCACAAACATAAACACATTAGTTGTTCCAATTAATTGCTATCTCCACAATAATTAATCCTAATATGAAACGTTCATAGGAACAAATACAACATACACTCACCACTTGATAAACTACTATGCCAGATTATCATTATACACATCATCTAGCATGGAGTGTATTACCTTTTGTTACATTTCAATTAGCATGACACATCAATTGCATAAACCACTTGTTACGCTTCAATCATGTCTAGTTGTCTAGCATAGTCCAGTTGTTTCACTTGGACCACACACAGCCACCGTCAAGCATGGCACTACGTGTTACACCTCAACAACATATACCCGTCAAGCATGGTCTCAATTGATACCAAGACCACTAGGTAACTAGTATTTAATGTGGGGTCACCAATGATACCAATTTGCTACGATGGCACAATAGCATTCGGGCATCCCCATTTAGCTAAAGAGTGGAGATATGTAATAACAAGTTGTCACATCAATGTAGAGACCATAACTTACACTTTGAATTGTGGTGGATGGCACTATAATGAAGCGGTACCTAAATGGTTGAGCTCCTCCCAATCATATGGAAGATCATGTGCTATCTAGCCACCTTCTACTCTAACAGAAGTCACAAGAAGCTTGGACTAAATGTGGTGGTAAGAGTGGGTAATATTGTAATAGTGGGTAATCGTCGGTTGTCTTTGTAATAGTGGGAATCGTTGGTTGTCTTTGTAATAATTATCAGTCCCTCCTAAATTGTCATAGATGATTGTATATAGTCTGGATAGCACAACCATGCCACATATAACATGGCATGTGGTAAGATGTCTCCTCACCTCGTTATCATGGGAGAAGTCTGAGCTATTGCACAGCGAGATAGGGCCCACTATTTCTCAACTACGTGATACAACCTACATGTTAAAAAAGAAATGTGAGGGAAAAAAACATGACTTTTATGAGATGAAGAGTAAGCAAGGATACAAAGTCATCACGCCGAGGTCGAAGGTATACTGTAGCATCCACACGAAAGTCTCTCTTGAACTCATATTAGGTATAAACATGGCCCATGTGTTAAACAAGACTCTATAATCCAAAAAATAGCATATCCTCCTCTGCTGAAATCTCTAATGAATAATGGAGTCAAATGAAGACAACGCTCATAGTGCTAAAGATGTTCGCTTGCCAAGAGGTGGAGGGGGATATAATGATACTCATCCCATAGGAATTGGATCAAATGAAGGGGTGTGCACAGTTGCATCCAAGTCACTATTGGCTTATCTCTATACATGGCCATGTATCCATGCCATAAACATACACCAGTATAGCTTGTAGTCTTTTCTATTTAGGTCAGTACTCAGCCACATGATGGATGGATGCTATATACTTTATTATTATTTATATATATACACACCGTTAGCGTGATCTTGTGTTTATACCTATTATTAATTCCCTTGTGTAAGTAAATTCTATCATTTGTATTAACAAAATCTTATGGAAGAAACATGTATATTTACATGTAATCTAACAAAAAAATTTGATCTTATAACCAATTGAATACATGAAATTAATAGCAATGATAATCCAACCTCCATGGATCAACAAACTCTTATGGAAGAAACATGTATATTTACATGTAGTTTAACAAAAATATTGATCTTATAACCAATTAAATACATGAAATTAATAACAATGATAAGCCAACCTGAATTGTCAATGAGAGCGTCTGACAACACTACACTATAAATCTCGAGGGGTGAACTACTTATAGAAACCCTATGTATCACGTGCATTCAAGGGGTATTAAAAAAACCCATTATTTGTAAAGTTTTCTTGAATAAAATGAGCCCTTTTTCTTTATGGACTTACCGTTTTTTTTTCAAAATAGATTAAAAAAACCCCTTTTATATATGTATTTCTATAAAATTACCTTAAAATTTTGAATTAAAAAACCCCTTCATTTGAGATCACATGGTATACTTACATATTTTTAGGTGAATCCCCTGAGCTACAAATACATGCATATACATACGCCATATCCCACACACAATGATAGATCAATGATGGTGTGATGAGAGAGTGAGAATGATTATGTGATTGAGAATGAGAGAGAGAGAGAGAGAGAGAGAGAGAGAGAGAGGATTGTGTGTGTGTGTGTGTGTGTGAGAGAGAGAGAGAGAGAGAGAGAGAGAGGAAATATTATAGGCTACGTCACGTATAAAAAATGATTGAATATAGTGAGTCACTTAGCGACACAAAGTGAGTTACAAAGTGACACTTTAAATGGTATTATATTATAAAGGATTCCCTTAATTACAATCTCTTAAAGCGACATAAAATGTGTCACTAAAAGTGACATGTAGAGTGCCATTGCTAAAAATGTTGCTTTGGGACATGTCGGATATGATATTCTTACCGACACTTTTTAGAGGAGCCATAGTGTCCCTTAGGGCCCCCATAGCCTTGTAGTGGATGTTATTTTTAACTAGATTCTTGAGCATTCATATCGATTTCATTTGATGTAGTGCAAATCATATACCATCATCTTTTTAACTTCAATAAGAACCTCATAACATCTCGACCATAAAAGACATCATAGTATAAAAAGATTTTCGTGTGAACCACAAAATGATCAAGGCTGCAAGTATATGATCCCATTTCTCTTTTGGCCTTCTAACATTCACTTCAAATGCCATCTTCTTGACTTAGCTTATCTTCTATCTCACTTAAAACACTTGTATTGTTTTCTTTGTATAGAGCTTTAAAACTATGCACAAACACACCTAGAACCATAATGCCATGGGACTTTGTGAGAGTTTTTCTCTTTATTTCACATTTCTTATAGCTTGCCCATTCCAATGTGTGTGTTCTCTTAGAAAATGATAATGTAACATGTAAAGTGTCATGTGTAGGCATGCATAGACGAGGCAACAATGACATGACCACATAGGTCTATGATCATGCTGCTCAATTCCAACAACCATGGTGTAGACTCCACTTATAAAGATGTATTGGGAATTGTGTAGCAGTTTCCCCATCTCTCATGACTCCTATCGGTCCTTGTTTAGGCCCTACAATGTTCAGATAGGGTGTTCAAGAGTAAAATCTACCTAGTCCATCTGTGGACCATTATGAGATAATGGTCTAGTGTAGCATGCATCCTATTTGGCATTGTGGAAAATTCAATCCAAGATGTGTCTAAACCATCTAGCCTATTAGGCCACCTTCTCGTATGAATACGAGGTTATTGCGCATGAGCTACACAACCATGGTTACTCCTCATAATGGGGGGTGTATAAGCGTGAGCTAGCCAGTGCCTAGATAATTAAATATGAGGGTAGAGCATTAATAAGCAACACTCCCCATCAATGTCCAAGGCGACCTGACTCTGTGGTTTGATGCTAAGTGAATGAAGATGTTGCTCGATTTCATCTTTGATACAAGACTTTGTGAAGATTTCTACATAATTCTCTGTTGTTGGGTAGTGGACCAGCTTGACCTCCTTGAACATGATGAACTTGTTTTGTGTAAGCATGAGAAAAAATTCTAAGAAGTGGCCACCATGCACATTGAGAATCAGCCCAATAACTTTGGTTATCACATTGTAGTGTTGTAGATTGCTTCTTCACCACTCCCATATTCTATAAAATCCTCCTCAGGTTCAAATTGCATGGTATGGTGTAGAGAAAATTATTAGTGATCGAGATGTCAAATTCATAAGTTCATTTTATAAATATATATTTGAGAGCATGGAAACCAAGTTCACTCCTAGTACCGCTTATCACCTATTGAGATCGATGTCAAATGGAGAGTGAATAAGTGGTTTGGCACTACATGTCACCATTTGAAGCATTATATAGGTACAAGATCAATGTACCAATTATGGTCATCAAACAAGAGGGTGTTAACCCAAATGCATAAAAAGAAGTGGAAAAGAAGAAAGAATTACTTCAACCACGCAAGAGTAAAATTAAGAGGGCACAAGAAAGGACAAAGCGCTATGAAGATAAGCATAGAAGGAAAAATTAACGTTTCACTTGAAGGTTGCATACTAACTATTACTTCCACCTAATACCAAGATACATGATGTATTCCATGGGTCATAGCTTATTTTGGATTGGAGGTGAAAAGTTTTTATGAGTTACACCAATGGATGAAGAAGGAAGGGTTGAATATGTGCCAAAGAGAATAGTGGGCAAGTGAGAAAGAGTGCTTCACAACCGTACAGTAAAGCCCTAATTTTTTCGTTTATTGCAGGCTTCAATTAGGTCAATTTCTCTGATTTTTAGAGAAATCCCTAGTTTTAAGGATTTGTAGAGGCTTCAATTAGATAATTTTCAGCACATTTCAAAAAATCCCCAATTTTTATAAAGTGTAGGAGCTTCAATTTGATGAATTTGGCTTCCAATTTGAAAACCCTCAAATTTAATTGATTAATGGAGACTTGAATTAGGAAATTTTTACCTGATTTTGAAAAATCCCCAATCAAAAAATTAGGGTTTTTTTCGGGGGAAGGGGGGTCACTCATAAATATGTAAACGTAGCACGTGGGTTCAACAGAAGGGATTTGTCAAATCTTTTTTTAACACATTTTTTACATACAAAAGGGTACCATTTAAAGGGGCTATTCACAGATTGAATAGAAAAAGGGTGTGCTTTATGCATGAAAAATTCACGGATAAGGGGTTTTGAAATTAGGCCTTGAACGCACGTTATAGAGGGTTTACATATAGTGAACCCCTCGAGGGTTTTTTTACTGCTTTGCTGATATTTCCAGGTGCACTGACTTGCTGATTTTTGATGTGCAAGTTAACCTCGAAGAAGATGGTGATGATGAAGTTGGGCTAGCATGTGAGACTCAATGGCAAGGCCTTATGAAGAGAATTTAGTAAGGCTATAATAAGTCTTATGTAAGGCAATAGGAGGTTTTAATAAAGTTATTAAGGCAAAAAAAAAAGGCTTATGTCGCTCAACATAGTCGGAGACGGCGGGCGCTAGCATGGGTAGGACAAGAAGCGATATTAGCCTGTATGGAAAAGGGTGGCAGTGTGATGGAGAAAGTCAAGGCGCAGAAGCCTGGCGTCGGAGTTGCCAGAGAAGCACGCAAGTGTAGACAATGAAAACAATTCTCACGGCGTGCGACTGAAGGCAATTTCTGATGGTGTCCCAACTGAAGACTGAATACCATTTCGATAAGGTTTATAAAACCTTATAGAAAAGCAATGGGTTGCGTAAGTCTCAGATGATGGCGAGCATGCTACGCAGGATTGAGCTGATGGCGGACTCTGATACCAATTGTTGGACAGCCTGCTAGCTATGGTTGTTCAAAGGAGGTACCATGGCTATATTGACAAAAGGAGAGAAAGAGTGAGTGAGAGAGATGCTAAAGAGAGAAGTGATTCCACGACAAGGATGATATCAGGATTTGATTGATTGATTGTATCAAATGAAGTACAAGGCCTTTGCATGTATAGCCCTTTCAATATACCAAACCCTTTCACTCTTACTGAATGCACCCTTATCCATATAAGGGCAGGTTCACACACTATAACACACTTACACACATATAAGCTTTTGAGGGGCTGTTCACACACATATAAGCTTTTGAGGGGCTGTTCACACACACTAAGGCACCAATATATCCCAACATGAATAAAATGGTCAATGTAATATTTATGGACTTTAACCTTGTTAACCCTTACCGGAGACCTCTGTGGTGTTGATGATAGCCGCACCATATCATTTTCACCTACTTTGGGCCACAACCCCTGGAATGGCAAGAATTCACTTGAAAGCCATGTATTATATATTTTGTGTGCGCCCGCCACTTGTCTATGAAAGGCACACCAAGAGATTGACGAGGAGTTTAGGTAACTACCTTTGGATTGGATGAGTGTTTACACTAGCCTAGGATGCTTGAGGACTTGATTTTTAAGCTTTGGTCACCCAAGGGGCGTAAACTTAAAAAACACATTAGATAAGGCCTCTTGTAACCAAAACCTTTCATTCTTTTATGCATGATGTAATATAGTGTTCTTCTTCTCTACTCTCCTATACTATTACTTACTTGCTTCTCTCTTTCTTATTCGAGCTCTTATGTGAGCTTTCTTGCATGTGTGTGAGAGAGTGAGTATGTGAGATTGATTTGTGATGAGGAGGGTTGAGCTTCCATTGGAGTGTAGCAGAATAGGGCGATGGTGGAGAGGAGCTTTCGGGTGAGAGTGCACAACAGCATCGCTACCTACGAGAATCCTAGGCAACCAGCTTTCACGAGGTGAGTGACACACAATTATTTTGCATTTGTGTGCTGGGGGCTATGATAAAATGGTTTCTCGATTAAGCTATTTGTGCTCCTAAGTGTGCTTGGGCAAAGCACCATGACATTGGGTTATTCTTTACGTTCTTTTGATGGCACCAAGGCTTTCCATAAGTGGCATAAGCTCTGCTGGGGAATAGCCCCACCACATAGCCACAATTCATTTTGAAACCTTGTAAATGGTTAAATTGATTAAATTGCTAGTTTTTTTCAAGAAAGGAGTAGTTAAGAAATCCCAAAACAACTTTGATTTTGTTGCACTATACTTGTTTTCAGTGCATTCTTATCTTAGGAACTTTGGGTTTAGTTTTTCCTGTTGCCTTTAAACTGTCTTTTGATTTTTGTAATTCAAGTGTTTTAAAATCAAATTTTACATTAATTTGGGCTTTAAAATTTAATTAATTGGTGAAACAGACCTTAAAATTGGTTTTTGGACATAGGGTTTATTCTAATTTTGACTCCTTACATGGAGAAATCCGGTTAAAAATAACGATTTGGGAAAAGATTTGTAAACTCCCTATTCGGCTAGAGTGTCCACAACTGTCTACTACCAAGACTGTCTTTTCAATCTTGTAGCTGCACCATCTTGTCATGTCAGCTCCATGCACTACTTTGTCTTCTGATTGGTGCTTTGCTTTAGTCGGCATGTGAGATAAAGCATATCAACATCAGTATCAAGGTACAATATGAATGTAAAATCAGTCCAACAGCCTTCTACTATGACAATCAGAGGACCTGCTACACTGACGCGATCAATGACCTGTTGATGACTTGCTAATAATCTATGAATTGCTACTGGTAGTCAACAACCTGTGCTGACAATCCATGACCTACTTTGTGCTGATAGCCAACAACTTGCTGCCTGTTGACACCTACTTTCTGGTCAGGTTTACTTTTTTAGCCACATGGTTACTTTTATGGTGGGGTTTACTCTCTAATCAGGTGACGGAGTCCAAACACAGAGTCAGATGTTGGATTCAACTTTTTGAGTTACCTGCCCAAGTCAGATTTTGGAGTTACCTATTTGAGTTTGCTTGAGTCAAATTTTGGAGTTAGCTATCTGAGTCAGTTCACTAAGTTAGACTTCAGAGTTAGCTATCAAATACAGTTGCCTAAGTGAGCTCTTCGAATCAATGCTCGGAGAACTAGATTTTGTTCCACATTTATTGTCATGCATATCTAATTCTAGGAGGGCTCATTACTTAAATCATTTGGGATTAATTTTTACATTAATCATTTGGGATTAATAAATCATTTGGGATTAATCTAATTCTAGGAGGGCTCATTACTTAAATAATTTGGGACAAATCTTTACATTAATCATTAATTTTCTTATAAAGAGACTAGACACTGCCTCTCTAAGGTAAGACCTTCCCTAATGGCCACCAAGATAGATAAATTTGAAGGAATATTCTTTCACACATGGCAGACCAAGATCAAATTTATATTAATGAAAAAAGGATTGTGGAGCATTGCCAATGGGAAAAAGGAGAAAAAGCCTAACGCAAGGGAGACGCATTGTGGGTTAGTAAATATGAAAAAGATCTTACCATCATAGCATTAGGCTTAAGTGATTAGTTTAACATCATTGCAGCTCTTTTGGAGGAAGAGGAAAAGAAGATCAAAGATAAAAACACTACCAGCACCACCATGTTCCAAGATGAGGCCTACTTGCCTTCTCCAACACTAGCTGACATCACTACAGCTCTTTTGGAAGAGGAAAAGAAGATCAAAAAGCCAAACACTACCAGCCCTGTTCCAAGATGAGGCCTACTTCACGCAAAGAAGCACTTTAACAAGGGATCTACATCAAAGACAACATTCAAACACAAAGGAGAGAGTAAGTTCCACTTTTATGGTAAGCTTGGACACTTTGAGAAATATGGCTACACCAAGAAAAGGCAAACCTAGTGGAGGACAAAGATGAAGAAGAACATGAGACCAATTTTGTTGACTATGAATGGGCCCTCTAAATTCTCATATCCTAGCTCATATGTAAATCATATATGCCAATTTAATCCTCTTATTTTGTAAACCAATACGCCAAAAATGGAGTGATATATCTAAGGAGTCTACTGCCAATTCAAGTGGAGTGAGTTTTAGGTTAGGGTCATAGGTGTTTTCATTGATGAGAGTGGACAAGCCATGAAGCTTCCCATCGACTACTGACAGGGCTATGGGTCATCAATTTGAGGGAGGGATTGTTCGATAAAATTGATGGGTACATGAGGATGAGGGATAATATATGAAGCACAACCTTAGGGAAAATGTGTGCAAAGGTTAAAGGTGTAATCACCAACAAGTAGTAAAGCATCAAAAGAGTTCATCCAAGTAGGTAGTGCAGATAGTGTTTGCACATGTATTATTGATCCTAGGTGCACGTGCATGTACTCTGGTCACATCCTAGGTGCACCTGCATGTACTCTGGTCACATCTAGTGACATTCAGGTTGTGCTAAAGAACTGTTGTGCGACAGTCAGATACTATTGTGTCATAGGTTGTATACTGAAATTGTGTGTCTGCATAGGTTTCTGGTTCTGCAGACAAACAAGTCTCATGGACTCAATCAGACTGTTAGTGAGAAGATGGACAAGAATAAATTTCATGCTTGGAAGTTCCTATAAATAATGCCTATTTCCTAATGGGTAAAGGATTTTGGGACTATGTCAAAGCAGATAATGAGGAGCCTCCAAAGTTGCTTAAAGATAATGTCACTCCAGTAGATGTAAAGATATTCCAGGACTAGAATGAGGATGCATGGAAATTCATGTATTGGATTTTAATCCGTGTCACAGTCATAATGATAGGACACATATAGGATGCCAACACTCTAGTTGCATGGTAGAACCTGGTGCAGATGTTCCACACCAACCTAAAGGCAAGGAAATTATAGCTAAAGCAAGAGATACATATTGTGCAAAGGAAAGCATGTATATCAATGAGTGGTCTTTAAACATCAATGGAATTGTTGAATCCCTTGGGTCTATCAATGTATTGAACAGTGAAAGATGATGATTCAGTGAACGTCGGGGCTATTTGAATGGGCTTGGCAAAGAGTACAAGCCATTCAAGACCTCCATTCAAGACCTCCATTGCACTCAGGGATAATCTTCCCAACTTTTAGTGTCTATGTTGATCATAGAAGAAAAGTTTATGGATGAGGACTCTTCTTCATAAATAAAGAGCACATCAGAAGAATCCTTCTTCTCCAATTCAGGTAGAGGTCGTGGTCAAGGCCAAGGTGGTGGTTGGCTGACATGGAAACCACAATTATGGACAACAATAGTCCAATGATTTGCACAGTAACAACAACAATCTATACAGGTGGAAGAGACCAGTCTAGAGGGCAGGGGGAGCCAAAGAGACCAAGGTGGTTGGCAAAGAAATCAGAGTGCAAATATTATAGAGTGCTAGTATCATGGCAAACCAGGGCACATTGTAAAGGATTGCTTTTAAAAACTAGAATGATATTAAAATTGGAAAGTTGGAGTAAGGCAACTATGCATCATCTAGTAAATAGGCTAGTGATGACATAAGTGAGTAATTGTTTGTAAGGCAACACATACTAAGTTCCACAACATGAGATATGTTAGGATTGAAAGATATATGGTATGTGAATTTTGGCACCTCTAACCACATGATGAGTGGTTTAGGGACATGCAGAAAATGAAAAAAACAGGTTATGTAGAAACAAGTGATGATAATGTGCATCCCATTATGCATGTTAGTAAAGTGCCATTGTCTATGCAAAGTGGCAAAATGAATTACTTGGTTGATTTATTTCATGTTCCAAATATTACAAAGAATCTAGTTTATGTGTTGGATAGATGGTTGAGCAAGGTCTACAAGTGAGGTTTAATCCTCAAGGATGTTTTATGGAAGACTTCAAAAATTAGTGTCACTTGGTAAAAAAGGGTAACAAAAATGGCAAGATGTTTACTTTGGACGCGAACATGACTGAGGTAAATGAATCCATGTTTGTGCATGGAACATGTGTCATTGCATATATTGACATATTGCACAAGCACATTGGTCATCTAAATATACATGCTGAAGTCTATGCGGGCCCAAAATATTGTTACAAGTTTGTCAAATTTTAAGGTTGATGGTATTATGCGTAAAGTATGTGAAGCATGCCAACTTGGTAAGTAGGAAAAACATGGTTTTCCACATGAAAAGCATGTAAGTGAGAAAGGCCATTAGATATTATATATTCAGATGTATGGGGACCGACCATGACTGCAACAATTCCAAGTTGTACATTCATTGATGATCACACTAGGAAAGTGTGGGTTTAACCTTCTCCCTCACAAAGTGATAATCCATCTCAATGTGATTCATTCTAGCATGGTATAATGGGCTACTAGCCAACTATATACTACTTATGTTGTCACAATAAATGACAACTACCCTATCCACCGGCTCACCCATATCACCAAGTAGCTTCTGAAACCAAGCTACCTCACAAGCTTAGGACAACCCTTGTACTCTGCCTCTGTACTGCAACCAAGCTATCTCACAAGCTTAGCAGCACCCCATTTATACGGGATAGAGCACAACCAAGTCATCGTGGAGATTGTAGGTCACACCCCACACCTCACAACTTCCTTCCTTCATTTCTACATTGAGGGAGGCCATATATCCATACATATGTTATGTGCATAGTGCCAAGTGGCATGACCGATAGTTTTGAGCATGCTTGGCATAGTTTTCAATTGGTGTGGTTACCTCTGTAGTAGACTTTGCAGAAAACTACACTTTCTTGCCCCAGTAGGAGATTCAATTGAATTAGTATTTCTCGGCATAGGTAATAAAATATTAACATTGCTTCTCATAATTTTCATGCAAGATAGTGTAAGAATCTTATGTATTTTATTAGTTTTATAAATTTAATCTCACATCTTATACTATTCTTGGGTAGGTCAAAATCATGGTGCACATTTGTTATCATCATGCAGAGGCTTTATTTGGAAGGCATTTCAAGCTCTTTCGAGGCACGTGCCATCATTAGTAGAGAGTACCACTTCTATATTCATGATGATTGACCACAGTGCCTACTTTGTGAAGCACTATTTTCACCAACATGATGAGTTTTTATGGCAGTGTGGCATCACATGCTCCTTATGGCTCATATGGTGGTGGTGCACAATTCAAAAGTGCCGACAATTTTTTTGGTTGTGCAAGTGGCATTGCTAGAATGGGGTTGAGGTTATATGGAGCTTCTTTGAGTTTGAGCATGTGAAGGGGGAGCACGATGGACCAGGCGCGCTGGTGTCAAGCACACCTTGCATCGATACCACTGTAAACACAATTTTGATTGCTTCTTTAGAGATGCTCAACACATGGTGGATTGATGCACCCATCATCTTGATATGATAAGCCTCCTTGTGAGCTATTTGGAAGATGTTATCATGCCAGCCACAAGGCTTAGCAATCATCCTTGGCAATGCTGGACTATCTCACAACATGACTCCTTCTCCACACACCCCATTGTATCTTTGTCATCATATAGATCTCTTCATCTTCCTATCTCTAGCAAGAAATGTGCTTTATCTAGATTCTAAATTCATGTGCACTCTATGGTGCACACACAAACACACACATGTGAGTGTTGATTTTTTAAGACATTAGGTTTTTGATAAGACTCTCTCTCTCTCTCTCTCTCTCTCTCTCTCTCTCTCTCTCATCCAAGGGTTATGGAGCATATCATTATATGATTAAAGACATGTTTATCTTTGAACTTTGTGTGAAGAGAATGCTAATGAAATGTGATAAGCCTAAACCCTAAGAAAGTGTGTGCGATTTTCTTTTCATGCCACACACATGTGTATGTAAATTTCACTCGATTTTAGGTTTATGTCTGCCCTCGTGCGTGGTCTTTCTCTCTCTCTCTCTCTCTCTCTCTCTCTCTCTCTCTCTCTCTCTCTCTCTCTCTCTCTCTCTGCAATCTTGATCCAGATATCCTAGGTCCATGCCATATAAATATGTGAAGGATAATATCTCGATCATTATATATTCTAGGGCTTGGTTTAGGGTTTATAAAATGTTTGAATATTATCTTGATTGAGATATTATTAAAAATAATAATATTATCTAAATCGAGATAATATCCTTCACAATAAATAAAAGGCTTTATAATTAACTTGATCTAGATAATATTAAAAATAAAGATATCTTGATCTAGATAATACAAAATATAATAATATTCTTTTATACCAAAAAAATTAATATTTTTGCTATAATATTAACTTGATACAAATATTAGACACGCACAACTAGCATCCTAGCTGGACATTACATATATCTTGCTTGAGATATGTGAACTACAAAATTGGCATCCTTGCTAGTGTGCACACATGGCAACAAAGATATCTCGATCATGATATGGGGATATGTCAACATGGGGTGACCTGGAGGTTTGGCAAGGCAATCTTGTATTTGGATCAAGATATTGTGGCCGCCCATAGTAAGCATCCTATGGTGTCACACTTTCCACTCGACTACCGAAAATGGGTACACCCTAACTTGTAACCACCCATATCCTCATGGGAAATTGTTTTATATTTAAAACAATTTCCTCATATCCTCATGGGAAATTGTTTCATATTGAAAATACCATATTAGATAATATGGGAAAAATCTCACATTTTGGGAATTTTGAAATTGAGAGGTTTCATATAATTTGGGAATTTCCCACTTAATGTGGGAAAACATACTTAGGTATAGAGATCTATATTTGTGTTGCAAGGTGATGATAGATTATGTAGGAAGGTGGCATTGAAAAACACTGTAGTAAGAAAGTGGTATTTGTCTCTTGCATAGACCTACATCAATCAGATCCAACATTGAAAAGACATAAAACTTGCAAATTTGAAAAGAAAATTTATAGTTGATGGCACAAATTTTATGAAACAATCTAATAAATATCAACAATGTCAAGATAAACGAACATCATAGGCACAAAATATGGTTCGTATTAAGTGCAAAAAAAGAAACAAAAAGCGTAACTCTAGCACCACAAAATTGAGTCAATATTCTCCTACTACTCAATGGGGGCACCAACCATCAAGTTCATCCCCATGTGGTTTATGCATGCTAGTGAGATGGAAGCCTTCTTATGCTTTTTTGGCTTCCTTAACTAGTCTCTTGATTCTTGTATATGGCCCTAGTTTTTTGGGTCTCCATGACCAAACAATTACATAAGTCATTTTCCACACTTGTGGATCTTCCTTGTTCTCCATCCAAAACCCCTTCCAACAATCAGTGTGCGCCTCTACATCTGTCATACCATTCTTCCTTACACGAAGGTCCCCAATACTATATCAAAAGCTTCTTATAGTTTGGTGACGTCCTCTCCATATCAATCTCTGATTTAGCCATAGCAAGCCAAATGGGATAGGTGTCTCTATCATCTGGGTGTGCAATGATATAAAGTCCAGTTGCTTAACATCATGCATTGGGTTGATTTCTTCCCTCGGGTTTTCCCGTTGGCCACACTAATGATCATTGTTCTCTTCGTAACCTATGAATCTTCCATTTGAGGATCCACATCATCCAACTATTCTCAGAAGCCCATTTGTTGCTAGATCACCAAGAGGGTGCTTATCCATCCTCTCTAAGTTATGTAAACAAAATGCAATGGAGCCAGGTATAAGATTGGGGTAAACAAAATGCAATGGAGCCAGGTATAAGAACTATACTCGATGTGGATAGCATCAGCTTAGTTAAGTGGCCCATTAAACATATTACAATGCTAGACAATAGCCCATTACAATGCTATGTCGCCATTGAGGCCATGCAGGTTAATGGAGAATAGACCACGAATGAGTTTCCAATAGTGGTTAATGATGCCCCAACATCAAAAAAAGGATCTACACTTTCATAAATAGAACTTCCTCGGTCTCCTTCTCCTCTAATGTTTTGATCTCATCTTCAAATAATGACAATCTTACCTACTCAAGCTTCTTGTTCTCAGTAATTACATGATTTGAACCTAGGAAAACATTGAACCACAAACATCGACAAATATTTTAAGCATACAACAAAGATGAAAAGTATGCAATTGGTGAATAAAGGCATCATAGCAACTCACATTGTCACCACAAACTTTTCAAGATATCTGCAAGTTCTTAGGGTACCATGGCTTGGCACCCTTATTGTATTTCCTTCTAATCTGAGCTATTAACCTCGTATCTCTCTGTAGATCCTTTAATTAGTCCTTTATGATTTGCAGCACAAATGTTTGGAAAAATTCACTATCTCATCTCACAATGTTGTCCCAACCAAAGCATGTGTATTCAAACTATATATATATATATAAAGTCTCATTGAAGACCAAGACAGAATAATTAAAATTTTGTCATAGTCTCTTTTGTTTTCTCAACCATATGTGGACACATTATATATTCTAGGAGACAAAAGAAAATGGCCCATACATATATTCAAAGACAACCATTTTATATTCATAGAGTTAAGTTTTCAATATTTGGATAGTGCATAAATAAACAAAGACAAAGATACACTCACTAGTTCATATGCCGAAAGCTCGATAGAAGTGCAATCTCACTCACTCTTGTTGGATATAGAATGGTACACAAAACACAGTGATGCTTTGCCCTTGTATTTGAAAATATCTCCTTTATTACATCTTTCCAAGCAACGTTTTAGTGGTTCCCTTCCCAAATGTAAAATATACTACCTGCTGCAAGTATGTGCAGTTCAGGGATTCTCCGAATGTCCACCTCAAACTCCTTGTTGATGTCTTTCCAAATAGGATCCTAGTCTACCATTATCTCCTCATTAAGCATCTTTCTCTCTCGAGAACATGTCCACATGGACACTATGAAGGCCCCTTTTCTGGCACATATCCCTTATTATTAAAAGCTGTAATCAAATCTCACACATCATCTCTCAATTCCCTCACCTTTGCATATGGAATAAGGTTGTATAGTGGAACCATTGGACTTTGAAAACAACTGAAAAGCTTGGTTTTTTCCATTAGATCTTCTCCCCTATATCCATATAAATTTTGTTCCCATCCCTGTTATCAGCTCTGCTAGTGGAGGAATCTTAGATCTCATAACGTCCATCTCATGATTGCTACTTGTAACAAAACCATCAAAATTCTAGCTTTCAACTTATGCACCCACATCCTCTTCTTCTTAGAAAAAGTTTCTCAACCACTCTGGTAATCTCCTCTAAACTCTCTAAAGGTAGAGGATCACGGTATGCATTCCTTTCCCCTCTTCCCTTTCTCCCACGCTTGCCTCTACCTCCCTTGGATGATATACACAATTCAAATGTTATGACCAAAATTGAATTTGAAATTGGAATGTAACATGGCATACATATCGAATACATATACATCAGAGTATTCCAATCTTATAACATTAGACATAAACATACATATACATCAAAGCATCCACAATACTAGAGCTGGTACATGTGATCTTTGTGGTAAAATGCCTACTACTGCATTAAGGGCATCTTCTTACTTTATGCTATTAGTTGATGATTACAGTAGGAAGATGTGGGTTTATTTCCTTTGGGATAAGGCTGAAGATTTTGGCAAGTTCAAACAGTGGCATAAGATCGTGGAAAATGAGATAGGAAAGAAGGTGAAGATGTTTTGTAGAGATCGAGGAGGAGAATTCCTTTCAATGGAATTTGACAGCTACTGCAAGGATGAAAGATCGAGGAGGAGAATTCCTTTCAATGGAATTTGACAGCTACTGCAAGGATGAAAGATCCCTCCCCGCTCCACGCAACGAATTCGGGGGTGCTAGCAACGAAAGTAGTACTTCTTGCGCAAGGCAAAGCCTCTCACTCAGGGCCTCGCCCACGGATATCCAAACAAGAGACTAATCCCTCGGTTCTTCCAAAACCGAACCCGGAAAAACTTCCCTCACCCAGAAAGCATGGGTGATTCCTCCAGGATATTTTTATTCTAACGTAGTCAAGGTCATCACTAACCAAAGTGATCCGAACTGTACCTGTAAGTCTCATGGTCAGATAAGGGAAGAAACTTGCACTTGGATCATAGGAGACCAACGCGTTTTTCCTCATCGAGAGGCAGAGCCGTTGATTCTTTTCCATAGAACAAGACTATCCGGGATTTGCTTCTTCTATCGTACCATAATAGAACTGAGTCTCATTTTAGGGATCCATCACTCTAGCCTAACCCCATCCAGTCCCATGGGTTAGGCCAACCGCCCAACCAATGTAGTGATAGAATCCATTTAGGAATTTGGTTATGTTTTGTCCCAGGTACCAAGGAAGAGAGTTTCCAGGCCCCCTAGTTGGCGCTTCAAGCAAACTTCAAGATAGTCATTGCCTCTTCACAGATTCAGCTATCTTTAAAACAATCTTTTAATGAAACCATAGTATTATTGATCATAATCCTCCAAAATATCCAAGTTGAATTCTAATTTCCAATCATTCTTTCATCGATGTATCTATGGCATCTTTGGCAACCAGAACGCTCACCACCTATCCACTCAGGGGCCTTTTCAATAGTTCCTAGCTCATAGTACTCGGAGATATATTCACTTATAAAAATCCAGATGGACTCTCCATTGAAGATCAGCAAGATCAATCAACAAATCCATATAAAAGATCCATGGAATCTTTCGTTGAGGACCAGCAAAGTCAATCAACCAGATCCATGCCCGAGTTCAAAAAACAACTCTAACACCTTGTTCCATTTTCTTCCTCGATGCACGTGTGGGTATCTTCTCGGTGACCCAAACCCCAAGCACCATATGGTCAACACCCTCTAGGATCCTTCGTAGGTCACCTAGAGCTTCACTCATAGGCCACTTCCTTGGTCCCTCATCCACCGTACCGGGAGCTCACCATTTAAATTGAACCAAGGCTGGTCAAGGCCTCGGCCGACCTTACTACTATGGGAGACGTCCTCCGTCAGCTGTTGAAACTTTTTCACTTAGGTCTCCACCGCAGAAGATGGTCAAAATGCTTCTCCAACATTCTTGTTGACATAAAACAGTCATTTAAAAACATGTCATAAATACAGTTTCTAACAAACTCTTATCTTTTCACATCGTTCCACATCATTTCCCGTTATTCCACATCATTTCCCATTATTCCAGCATAGTTTCCACCATAATGACCACCACGTTGTGCTCTTCCCCCTCTCAAATCATTCTGTTTGCGAAAGCAATCTCTCGCCATATGACCATATTTGCCACAATAATGGCATTCCACATCTTGCATAGAATTTTGTTGGCCTTGCCAACGTCCTCGACCACGGGGGGTACCTCTGCCTCGCTGAGGTGCATAACCACGACCACCTCGAGCACCATATGAAGGCTGAAAATTCTGTTGTGGAGGCCTATCCTGCCATCCACGACCATTACCACCACGTCCACGTGATGCGAATCTCCCCCTGCCTCTAAAACCTCTCTGCGAGTAGAAAGCCTGATTTCTGCCATCATCATGGCTAGTAGATGCATCCAAAAATGAATCACTGAGCTTGATTTCCTCAACCAATAAGAGTGAAACCAACTCATCGAAGTCAGGTAGACCTGTACTCCTCACTGAGATAGATGTATCAAAGGATTTGTATTCCTTGCCAAGACCACGCAAGGTAATATCCACCAAATCATCATCAGGCATGGGGGCATTTATTGTGGCCAATGCATCTGCAAACTTCTTGATTTCTTGCACATAATCATGTATGCTCCTTTTATTCCTTTTCACATTGTGTATCTGCTGTCGCAATTGAGACTTGCGGCGAGCACTCGTATCTGTATCAAACATCTTGACCAAAGTATCCCATGCATCTTTGGGATTCTCAGCATCCTGAATGTGTATGAGCATAGCATCAGAAATGCATATAGACAAATAATGCAGCACTTTGAATGCTCTCTCTGACCACTGCTTATGAGCAATAAGCTGCTGCTGTGTAGGTTGCCGAGGTAGCTCAGGCTCTGGCTCAGCACCTGTAATGAGATTCCAAAAACCTTTCCCTTTCAAGAAACTCTTTATCCTGTACTTCCATGCCTGGAAGTTCTTCCAATCCAGCTTCTCACCAACAATCTGAACTGGATTATCCGACATGTTGCTCAATGCATACACCTTCCGCACACTTCAAATCTGTAAATGAGCCTTCCTCAGCTCAACCACACTCCAATGAATGTTCCAGATACTCCAAGATAGCCAACAAACTCCAAATTTGATATATAAAATCAACCTGTAATCATCCAAGATGAACTGACTCACGCAGTGCGGGATACCCTGTATTGACACGCCTTCCAAGGCTCCAGATCGCAATCTAATGGTGCAATCAAGTATAGGCAACTTGCATTGACACCTAATGAACCTCAATGTTGAGTATCAACTCCATCTGACATGTGTAATTATCAATTTTTGAAAACCCCTTTCTCTGTTTTTGGAAAAACCAGAAAAACCAGTAATGATTTGGCTCTAATTTCTTCAATATTTCACCAAATTGAGCAACCAGGCATTCATTGGCTTAGCAATAGTGTCCATCAACTCCATGTAAGAGGAATTTGTCCAATTGTAAAACACCAAAGATTAATTGCTCGATTAAAATGCTCTGTTTCTCTGCAACCAGTGGACAGCCTGTTTTAATCAGCTCATTCCCAGCTCAATTAAGCATCATTGACCAAACAAATCACATAGCCCTCTTCTCCAAGATATAAAGCATCCAATTGCTAAGAGAGTTGTGGAAGATATCAAGCAATCGAGTGATAATCGACCTCCTCGCATCAGGACGGACAGTTTTCAGCTCTGTTTTCCCCTGTCTGGCTGCGCCGCCTGCATTCAGGGTGTTTGGGAGTGATTGAAGTGACAATTGATGTTGTATTTAGGTGCCCAACACACTTGGGTATGTGTTCAACCCACCAATGCTTTGATTTTCACCAAAAATAGGCTCCAAATGCATCAATTTTTGACTGTCTTCTCTCTGTTTTGTGAGAGCTCAAAAAACCAGTAATTTCACTCAATCAAATGCATGTAAATTGCTCCAAAATCACAGTAGGGATTGCATAGAAGTTGCCAATACATCTCTCATTATCAGATACATGTTTGCTTTGCCAGATTTACATGTATTTCCACCATACATCAATGTTCCCAAGCTTTAATGGAAACCTTCAAAAACCAGAATTTTGCTTTGCTTTGATTTGCTCTAAAATGCTTTGCTTTTGCCTGTTTCACCTGCAATCCGCTCAAGGATGTTTAGAAGACCTTACCCGGTAGGCCAAGCTCTCAGATCTGATAAGATTTGGTGTGCTCCAAGCTTCACAGCTCCAATGGCAGCTTCACAGCTTCTTTTCACAGCTTCTTCTTCTCCCTCTTCACTCACTCACTCATAAACCCTAATAAACAGCACAAGGCTCTGATACCATGTTGAAAGATCGGTAGAGGAGGAGGAGACACACACACAGGAGCAAACCCTAAAGTATATTGTAAACCCTAACCATAGAGGGAAGCCATGTCCACTCTCACACAAAGCATAATGCACTAATCCATAATCCACACAACACACAATGAGTTGTGTCCACACTCTACTAACCCTAGCTAATGTCCACACTCTATGACCAGCTGGACACGCGGTCATTTATGTCTCACACATGTTCCTACCTAATCTGCCAGCACATAGCATAGCTGGCTCACACTGACATCGAGCTTGAATCTCAACAAAAAAGAGTAAATGCTCACATAAGATGAAGAGTTGACTATGTACACAAGGTTTATTAGTAAGAAACTATGAGCAATATCAAAAATATGAGATATTTTGGGTATCCAAAAATGAGTAAATGCTCACACAAGATGAAGAGTTGAAAATGTATAAGGTTTATTAGTAAAAAACTATGAGCAATATTAAAAATATGAGATATTTTGGGTATCCAAAAATGAGTAAATGCTCACACAAGATGAGTTGAAAATGTACAAGGTTTATTAGTAAAAAACCTTGAGCAATATTAAAAATATGAGATATTTTGGGTATCTAATAATGAGTAAATGCTCACACAAGATGAAGAGTTGAAAATGTACAAGGTTTATTAGTAAAAAACTTTGAGCAATATTAAAAATATGAGATATTTTGGGTATAATGATTCCATTTTGACACATATGTAAGGAAGGGGAGTCCATTAAAGAAGGTGCATATTTCACATGCTTGAATGAGTTTTAAACTCAAAACTAATGTGATATTTTTATCTCTCCTCTCTCTTGAACCAAACCAAATCAAAATGGAACCAAACCGAATAAAAAAGTAACCAAACTAGGTCTAAATCTAGTCCAAATTCAACCAAACTGAATTTGGAAAATTCTAGAATTCAGTTAGCTTTGGTTAGAGCTTCCCTCTCCTATAAATAGAACATGAGTCCTTTCAAAAAATAGAAGAATTTTACTATACTAGAGTTATGCTGAAATAATGCTAATTTCTACTATTCTCTAAAATTCTCTCCAAATTGAAGAAATTGGAGCTTCCCTCTTTCTTCAATCCCCATTGGTGGCTCCATCAACATACTTAACCAATTTATTGGTTGGGGACCTCTACCATGAACAAATAATTAAGCAATTTGTAAGGTAAATGGTGAATTTTTATATTTTCTATAATTTCTCAATGTTTCTCTCTTCTCAACCCCTCTCAAGCTTGAGAAGCTGAATTGGAATGGTTTTTGAATGCTATTGAAGTTAATTGATGAATAGTAGTGAAGAGTTACATAATTTGATGAATGCTATTGAAGTTAATTGATGAATGATAGTTAAGAATTACATAAATTTCCATTTATGCTTAATTCTAATGGTTTTTATGTAATTTCTCTCTCTCACTCAAGAAATGGTCATACTCATGACCCATTCTCAATCCAAAATTCTCAATCCAAATGAAGCTTTTCATAAAGCTTTTTCTTAATCCAAGATTAATCTATGCTTGAGGCCAAATTAATGGCTTTTTTCTATGCTTTTAGTTTATGTATTTCATGAATATTGATGATTCAATCCATTATGGATTAATGATCCAATTAGGGATCATTCTATTTATTTCCTTAATGATAAGCTTTATCCCTTAGAAAATTTGAGATTTATCAGTCATAGCAGCGGAGCTATGGCAAAAATTTTATAAAAATTATGCATAAAATAATTTCATTCAAAGCATGAAAAGAGGACTTCCTACCATATTCTAGGAATTATTATCCTAGATTAATTGAAAGATATTCATTGTAATCATAGAGAAATTAATTTTTATATTATGCATAATCAATTTTCATGCATAGAGGTATGCATAAAAGATTATTATTTTAACATAAAAGTGTTACTTTTATCATATTTGGATTTCATGCATAGAGGTATACATAAAAGATTATTACTTTAATGTAAAAGTGTTACTTTTATCATGATTGGATTTCATGCATATAGAGGTATGCATAAAAGATTATTATTTTAATTTAAAAGTGTTACTTTTATCATGATTGGATTTCATGCATAGAGGTATGCATAAAAGATTATTATTTTAATGTAAAAGTGTTACTTTTATCATAATTGGATTTCATGCATAGAGGTATGCATAAAAGATTATTATTTTAATGTAAAAGTGTTACTTTTATCATAATTGGATTTCATGCATAGAGGTATGCATAAAAGATTATTATTTTATTATAAAAGTGTTACTTTTATCATATTTGAATTTCATGCATAGAGGTATGCATAAAAGTTGATTATTTTATTATAAAAGTGTTACTTTTATCACAATTGAATTTCATGCATAGAAGTATGCATAAGAGTTGATTATTTTATTATAAAAGTGTTACTTTTATCATATTTGGATTTCATGCATAGAAGTATGCATAAAAGATATTCTTTTTATGCTAAAAGTGTGATTTTCATCATAAATGGATTTTATGCATAACTTAGATGCATAAGAGAAATTCTTTTATTCTAAAAGTGTAATTCCTACCAAATTGAATTTATGCATAGTCAGATGCATAAAAGATTGATTCAAAAGTGTCATTCTCATCTAAATTGAATTTATGCATAGGAAGATGCATAAAAGATTGAATTTTAATTCAAAAGTGTCATTTTCATTTAAAATGAATTTATGCATAGGAAGATGCATAAAAGATTGATTTTTACTTCGAAAGTATTAATCTCCTTAAATAGAATTTATGCATAAATAAATGTGTAAAGAAATCTTATATGAAATATAAGAATTCTCTTGTATTCTATAAATAGATATGAGATGTGATAGGATTGATAAGAGGTGTATAAGATGTGATAAGAGGTGATAAGATGCTTATGAAATAAGTTAGCAAGTGATAAGATGAATTAAGATGTGATGAGATGAGGTAAGAAGTGTATGTGATAGGATAATATGTATATGGGTCGTGATAGGGCAAGAATGGATGTGATGTAAAAGATTAGATGTGAAGGCATATGGGGATATATGAATGGGAATGTGGAAATGGATCTATGTATGTGGATGTGTAAATGTGGAGATGGGAGTGTGGATGTATGAATGTGAAAATAGATGTATGCATAAAGATGTATATGCGTAGATGTGAATGTGGATGTAGATGTTGATGTATGTATGTGTGTGGATGTATAGATGTGAATGGGAATGCGGATGTGGATGTATGCATGTATGTGGATGTAGATGTGAATGTATAGATGTGAATGGGAATGTGGATGTGGATGTATGTATGTATGTGGATGTGGATATATGAATGAGGACGTGATAATGGATGTATGAATGTAGATGTTGATATATGGATGTGAATGTGAATGTGGATGTGGATGTATGGATGTAGATACGGATGTGGATGTATGTATGTATGTGGATGTAGATGTGGATGTATAGATGTGAATGGGAATGTGGATGTGGATGTGGATGTGGATGTGGATGTGGATGTATGGATGTGGATATGGATGTGTATGTATGAATGTGGATATGGGATGTGGATGTATAAATGAGGATGTGAAAATGGATGTATGCATGTAGATGTGGATGTATGGATGTGGATGTGAATGTGTATGTGAATTAATGTGTCGTCGATATGAGGAAATGGATGAGAATGAGTACACATTGAATGGAATGTGGAATAAGTAATGTGGACTAAGGAGGGATAATGTGGAAAGACGAGAGTTCGATTTAGAAACTGTATTTTGTGACTGTTTGTAAATGACTGTTTTATGTCAAGAATGTTGGGGAAGCATTTTGACCGTCTTGTGGATTAAGGTCATGAAGACCTAACTGTTAAAGTTGCAACTGCTGACGGAGAGTCAATGGAGGACGTCTCGCGTAGCAAGGTCGACCGAGGTCTTGACCAGCCTCGGTTTGATTTAAATGGTGAGCTTCCGGTACGGTGGATGAGGGACCAAGGAAGCGGCCTATGAGTGAAGCGCTAGGTCACCTGCGAAGGATCCTAGAGGGTGCTGACCATACGGTGCTCGGGATCTGGGTCGCCTAGGATATCCACACGTGCGTCGAGGAAGATATTGGAACAAGGAGGCAATCACTCTCTCTATAAAGTCTACATTAATAACAAAATATTTCAAGCAAAGCATTTAAAACATGTAACGTTGCATAAGAATCGACCGGATAATTTGGAAGATTGTGATCAGTGATACTATGGTTCATTAAAGGATTGTTTTAAAACTGGTTGAATCTGTGAAAAAGGAAATTTCATATTGGGTGTGTAAGTGGTATGACTAGTTTTATTTTTGCATGAACATCCGGCTAGGGGGCCTGGGAACTCTTTTCCCTGGTACCCGGGACAAAAATCAAATTCTAAATTGGATCCCATCGCTACAGTGGTTGGGCGGTTGGCTAATCCATGGGACTGGATGGGGTTAGGCTGGACTGATGGATCCGTAAATCGAGACTCAATTTCTGTTATACTACGATAGATAAAGTAAATCCCGGATAGTAATTGTTCTATGGATAGGAATCAACGGCTGTGCCTCTTGATGGAGAAAAAAGCGTTGATCCCAATGATCCAAGTGCAAGTTTCTTCCTTGATCTAACCGAGTATCTTTATAGGTGCAGTCGGATCAGTTTGATCACTAATGGTCTTGACTACGTTAGAGTAAAAAGTAATCCTGGAGGAATCGCCCGTGCTTTCCAGATAAGGAAGTTTTTCCAGGTTCGGTTTTGGAAAAACCGACGGATTAGTCTTTTGTCCGGATATCCATGGACGAGGCCCCGAGTGTGGGACCCTGCCTCGCGCATGAAGTGCTACTTCCGCTGCTAGTACCCCGAATCCATTGCGCGGTGGGAACAAGGATCTTACAGTTGGTATCAGAGCCAATTGGCTAATAAAGATTAACTGAGAAGCCAAATATATCAAAAATTTATCAAGAAGCACAAAAAGATTGTAATTGTGTGATATAATTCATACAATTTGATATTCAAACTGAAATTCGTAATTTGGTAATTGCGTCTTCAGATGGAAGTACCGTAAATATATAGAATCCCTGACTTGCTTGAGGCCTAGACATGATGGTATTTACCTTATAGTTCCAAGTATTATGATGACCCGTATATACCGAGGGTATAACTGCAGCTCTTTACTGGTAGTATATACGAGTAAATCTAAGACTTGAAATTATAAGCGTTAAAGTTATCCAGATGATGATTTCAAATGTGGTTGATATGATTTAAATTTTGTTTGAGAACTGATGAATTGATTTAGATTCTGATTGAAAAATGATGATTTCTGAAATTTAGTTGAAATATAATAACCTGAGCAAAACCACAACGAGGATGAATGGGACGAGTCCCTGTGATTATAAATGATGATAATGATTTCAGCAAATCACTATGAGATTAGTGGATTGTGCTGTCAAATTGCTACTGTTAATACTTGACACGGATGATCAAATTAAGGGATGTCAAATTGAGAACTTACTTAACTGAAATTCCCATGGAGGAATGTTCAGAAGGAAATTTTTCGGTCTAATGGACCATTATCGTGTTAAAGATATGAATGATATGATCTGAATGAATTGTTATTTAATGATGAGTTCTATATAAGGGATATTTATCCCCGTATTCTGTTGGGTTGACCTGAATATAAGGAACCCCAAAATAAATTGGATCTTAAGAAAATGAGTTGTCCTCTACTTGCGAGACGAGGACATCTTGCACTTTTTAAGTGGGATAGAATGTAAGATTCCTCCCCCCCAGCCTTCAAGGTATGCAGGAGTAAGAATCTCTCTTTCTGATCTTATAATTATTCCCTCTCTAAAATAAAAGAAAGATTCTGTTTAAAAAAGGAAGACCCTTTCCCTAGAATACTTCTCAGGAGTCCCACCTGTTTTAAGGATTCAGAACAATGAGTTCAAAAGTGAAAATCGGTGTTTTGGATATCAAGGTTTTGGTCTTCATTCGAGTACGGCCCAAAAGAAGTTCTTTATCTCTTAGGAAGTATAAGAAATTATCCCCCAGATATTGTGGGCCTTATCTGAATTCAAAGAAAGTAGGTGACTTAGCCTACGAGCTTCTTTTATCTCCTCATCTCAAAGTTCATAATGTATCTCATGTAAGCCTTCTATAGAAAAATGTGCCAAAACCAAATCATGGTAAGACGGTAAAACTTCAGTGGCAAGATACCCCGTTGGCTTGTAGGTTACGCTAGTTCCTTCTTTATATAAGTCGTAACTCTTACTTGTCGCTCGCAGTAATCTTACTTCCATCGATCTCCTTTCTTTCTTAATCTCCTTTATGGCTTGGCAGTAGGAATTGGTTTTATCCATGATGATTTCTCACCTTCAAGATGCAAGTGAGTCTGTGAAGAAGGATTTTATAGAACTGTATGAACGCTCACTTTTCCCTCACTTGGGAACTTCTGTAGCTCAGACCAAATGGCGGACCTATCAAGACATAACTAGGGTAACCCCGTGGGGTCAACAGCACTTTCGTAACAATGTTCGCTTGGCTATGGTTATTGAAGCTTTGGGTTTGGGACCCCGATACTACTGCGTGATGAGATTAAGGCATGTTGGGTTTTCTGAGCGGGTCTTCTTACTGGCGTGTTTTCTTCCTCATCAGAAGATATGCCTTTATCCCGTTTTTGGCTTGCCTCTCAGAGGTCCTTTTAATAGGTCACCTCATACCAGTGAGATAGGTGCTGCAATAACCGGCCGAATTATTCCCATAGATGAATTACCTTATACGTGTGCAGCTTATGAGTGCTGCTTTTGTGACCATATGATGGATGGGCTTATGGAAGTGTAAAAAGTTCTTCTATCTTTACTGTATATGTTACAAGAATGAATAAAGTTGAAATCTTTGTTCTTGTCTTGAGTCTTGCTCTCTTTGAGAATTTTCTTGGTGGTTAATCTTAATTAAAAAATTTCTCTCAGTCTCATATTCGTGCATCTTGCGAAATTACCCCCATTTTGCGAGATGAGGACATCTCACGTTTTTCAAGTGGGAGAGAATGTAAGATTCCTCCCCAGCCTCTCAAGATGTCCAGCATCTTCTCCTGTAATCAATCCCCTCTTCAGAAATATAAAAGATCTTGTCTTTGCCTATTTTGACATAGAGAGAGAAAATATTCTAGAGAGAGAATATTCAGATTTTGAATATTTTCAGATAGAAAAATTTCTCATATTATTAAAATGAATTCCCTTGAAACAGAAATTCAAAAAGAACTTTTCAATGTGCAATTGGAATTTATTGGAAATGGGTATAAAGGACCTTAGCCTAAGGGTCTAGATTTTCAGAAATTTTTGGATTATGGTCCAATTAAGGTTCCTATGGGCCAATAGCATCAATCCATGTGTAGGGAGGAGATAAATCCAATTTGTAAAAGAAGATACCCAAAAAAGAGTAAATGCTCACATAAGATGAAGAGTTGACTATGTACACAAGGTTTATTAGTAAGAAACTATGAGCAATATCAAAAATATGAGATATTTTGGGTATCCAAAAATGAGTAAATGCTCACACAAGATGAAGAGTTGAAAATGTATAAGGTTTATTAGTAAAAAACTATGAGCAATATTAAAAATATGAGATATTTTAGGTATCCAAAAATGAGTAAATGCTCACACAAGATGAAGAGTTGAAAATGTACAAGGTTTATTAGAAAAAACCTTGAGCAATATTAAAAATATGAGATATTTTGGGTATCCAAAAATGAGTAAATGCTCACACAAGATGAAGAGTTGAAAATGTACAAGGTTTATTAGTAAAAAACTGTGAGCAATATTAAAAATATGAGATATTTTGGGTATAATGATTCCATTTTGACACATATGTAAGGAAGGGGAGTCCATTAAAGGAGGTGCATATTTCACATGCTTGAATGAGTTTTAAACTCAAAAATAATGTGATATTTTTATCTCTCCTCTCTCTTGAACCAAACCAAATCAAAATGGAACCAAACCGAATAAAAAAGTAACCAAACTAGGTCCAAATCTAGTCCAAATTCAACCAAACTAAATTTGGAAAATTCTAGAATTCAGTTAGCTTTGGTTAGAGCTTCCCTCTCCTATAAATAGAACATGAGTCCTTTCAAAAAATAGAAGAATTTTACTATACTAGAGTTATGCTGAAATAATGCTAATTTCTACTATTCTCTAAAATTCTCTCCAAATTGAAGAAATTGGAGCTTCCCTCTTTCTTCAATCCCCATTGGTGGCTCCATCAACATACTTAACCAATTTATTGGTTGGGGGCCTCTACCGTGAACAAATAATCAAGCAATTTGTAAGGTAAATGGTGAATTTTGATCTTTTCTATAATTTCTCAATGTTTCTCTCTTCTCAACCCCTCTCAAGCTTGAGAAGCTTAATTGGAATGATTTTTGAATGCTATTGAAGTTAATTGATGAATGGTAGTGAAGAGTTACATAATTTGATGAATGCTATTGAAGTTAATTGATTAATGATAGTTAAGAATTACATAAATTTTCATTTATGCTTAATTCTAATGGTTTTTATGTAATTTCTCTCTCTCACTCAAGAAATGGTCATACTCATGACCCATTCTCAATCCAAAATTCTCAATCTAAATGAAGCTTTTCATAAAGCTTTTCCTTAATCCAAGATTAATCTATGCTTGAGGCCAAATTAATGGCTTTTTTCTATGCTTTTAGTTTATGTATTTCATGAATATTGATGATTCAATCCATTATGGATTAATGATCCAATTAGGGATCATTCTTTTTATTTCCTTAATGATAAGCTTTATCCCTTAGAAAATTTGAGATTTATCAGTCATAGCAGCGGAGCTATGGCAAAATTTTTATAAAAATTATGCATAAAATAATTTCATTCAAAGCACGAAAAGAGGACTTCCTACCATATTCTAGGAATTATCATCCTAGATTAATTGAAAGATATTCATTGTAATCATAGAGAAATTGATTTTTATATTATGCATAATTGATTTTCATGCATAGAGGTATGCATAAAAGATTATTATTTTAACATAAAAGTGTTACTTTTATCATATTTGGATTTCATGCATAGAGGTATACATAAAAGATTATTACTTTAATGTAAAAGTGTTACTTTTATCATAATTGGATTTCATGCATAGAGGTATGCATAAAAGATTATTATTTTAATGTAAAAGTGTTACTTTTATCATAATTGGATTTCATGCATAGAGGTATGCATAAAAGATTATTATTTTAATGTAAAAGTGTTACTTTTATCATAATTGGATTTCATGCATAGAGGTATGCATAAAAGATTATTATTTTAATGTAAAAGTGTTACTTTTATCATAATTGGATTTCATGCATAGAGGTATGCATAAAAGATTATTATTTTATTATAAAAGTGTTACTTTTATCATATTTGAATTTCATGCATAGAGGTATGCATAAAAGTTGATTATTTTATTATAAAAGTGTTACTTTTATCACAATTGAATTTCATGCATAGAAGTATGCATAAGAGTTGATTATTTTATTATAAAAGTGTTACTTTTATCGTATTTGGATTTCATGCATAGAAGTATGCATAAAAGATATTCTTTTTATGCTAAAAGTGTGATTTTCATCATAAATGGATTTTATGCATAACTTAGATGCATAAGAGAAATTCTTTTATTCTAAAAGTGTAATTCCTACCAAATTGAATTTATGCATAGGAAGATGCATAAAAGATTGATTCAAAAGTGTCACTCTCATCTAAATTGAATTTATGCATAGGAAGATGCATAAAAGATTGAATTTTAATTCAAAAGTGTCATTTTCATTTAAAATGAATTTATGCATAGGAAGATGCATAAAAGATTGATTTTTACTTCGAAAGTATTAATCTCCTTAAATAGAACTTATGCATAAATAAATGTATAAAGAAATCTTATATCAAATATAAGAATTCTCTTATATTCTATAAATAGATATGAGATGTGATAGGATGTGATAAGAGGTGTATAAGATGTGATAAGAGGTGATAAGATGCTTATGAAATAAGTTAGCACGTGATAAGATGAATTAAGATGTGATAAGATGAGGTAAGAAGTATGTGGATGTGGATGTATGGATGTAGATACGGATGTGGATGTATGTATGTATGTGGATGTAGATGTGGATGTATAGATGTGAATGGGAATGTGGATGTGGATGTATGAATGTGAATGTGGATGTGGATGTGGATGTGGATGTGGATGTATGGATGTGGATATGGATGTGTATGTATGAATGTGGATATGGGATGTGGATATATAAATGAGGATGTGAAAATGGATGTATGCATGTAGATGTGGATGTATGGATGTGGATGTGAATGTGTATGTGAATTAATGTGTCGTCGATATGAGGAAATGGATGAGAATGAGTACACATTGAATGGAATGTGGAATAAGAAATGTGGACTAAGGAGGGATAATGTGGAAAGACGAGAGTTCGATTTAGAAACTATATTTTGTGATTGTTTGTAAATGACTGTTTTATGTCAAGAATGCTGGGGAAGCATTTTGACCGTCTTGTGGATTAAGGTCATGAAGACCTAACTGTTAAAGTTGCAACTGCTGACGGAGAGTCAATGGAGGACGTCTCGCGTAGCAAGGTCGACTGAGGTCTTGACCAGCCTCGGTTTGATTTAAATGGTGAGCTTCCGGTACGATGGATGAGGGACCAAGGAAGCGGCCTATGAGTGAAGCGCTAGGTCACCTGCGAAGGATCCTAGAGGGTGCTGACCATACGGTGCTCGGGCTCTGGGTCGCCTAGGATACCCACACGTGCATCGAGGAAGATATTGGAACAAGGAGTAAGAGTTGTTTTCTGAAACGGGGCATGGATCAGATTGATTGACCTTGCTGGTCTTCAATGGATGAGTCCATGGCTCTTTATATGGATCTGTTGGTTGATCTTGCTAATCTTCAACGGAGAGTCCATCTTGATAAGTGATTATATTGCCGAGTATTATGGGCTAGGAACTATTGAAAAGGCCCCTGAGTGGACAAGTGGTTGAGCGTTCTGGTTGCCAATGATGCCATAGATACTCTGATGAAGGAATGATGGGAAGTTAAGAATCGACCGGATAATTTGGAAGATTGTGATCAGTGATACTATGGTTCATTAAAGGATTGTTTTAAAACTGGTTGAATCTGTGAAAAAGGCAATTTCATATTGGGTGTGTAAGTGGTGTGACTAGTTTTATTTTTGCATGAACATCCGGCTAGGGGGCCTAGGAACTCTTTTCCCTGGTACCCGGGACAAAAATCAAATTCTAAATTGGATCCCATCACTACAGTGGTTGGGCGGTTGGCTAATCCATGGCTGGACTGATGGATCCGTTAATCGAGACTAAATCTCTGTTATACTATGATAGATAAAGTAAATCCCGGATAGTAATTGTTCTATGGATAGGAATCAACGGCTGTGCCTCTTGATGGAGAAAAAAGCGTTGATCCCAACGATCCAAGTGCAAGTTTCTTCCTTGATCTGACCGAGTATCTTTATAGGTGCAGTCGGATCAGTTTGATCACTAATGGTCTTGACTACGTTAGAGTAAAAAGTAATCCTGGAGGAATCGCCCGTGCTTTTCGGATAAGGAAGTTTTCTCGGGTTCGGTTTTGGAAAAACCGACGGATTACTCTTTTGTCCAGATATCCGTGGATGAGGCCCCGAGTGTGGGACCCTGTCTCGCGCATGAAGTGCTACTTCCGCTGCTAGTATCCCGAATCCGTTGCGCGGTGGGAACAAGGATCTTACAGTTGGTATCAGAGTCAATTGGGTAATAAAGATTAACTGAGAAGCCAAATATGTCAAAAATTTATCAAGAAGCACAAAAAGATTGTAATTGTGTGATATAATTCATACAATTTGATATTCAAACTGAAATTCGTAATTTGGTAATTGCGTCTTCAGATAGAAGTACCGCAATTATATAGAATCCCTGACTTGCTTGAGGCCTAGACATGATGGTATTTACCTTATAGTTCCAAGTATTATGATGACCCGTATATAACCAGGGTATAACTGCAGCTCTTTACCGGCAGTATATATGAGTAAATCTAAGACTTGAAATTATAAGCGTTCATGTTATCCAGATGATGATTTCGAATGTGGTTGATATGATTTTAATTTTGTTTGAGAACTGATGAATTGATTTGGATTCTGATTGAAAAATGATGATTTCTGAAATTTAGTTGAAATATAATAACCTGAGCAAAACCACAACGAGGATGAATGGGACGAGTCCCTGGGATGATAAATGATGATAATGATTTCAATAAATCACTATGAGATTAGTGGATTGTGCTGTCAAATTGCTACTGTTAATACTTGACACGGATGATCAAATTAAGGGATGTCAAATTGAGAACTTACTTAACTGAAATTCCCGTGGAGGAATGTTCAGAAGGAAATTTTTCGGTCTAATGGACCATTATCGTGTTAAAGATATGAATGATATGATCTGAATGAATTGTTATTTAATGATGAGTTCTATATAAGGGATATTTATCCCCGTATTCTGTTGGGTTGACCTGAATATAAGGAACCCCAAAATAAATTGGATCTTAAGAAAATGAGTTGTCCTCTACTTGCGAGATGAGGACATCTCCCACTTTTTAAGTAGGATAGAATGTAAGATTCCTCCCCCCCAAGCCTTCAAGGTATGCAGGAGTAAGAATCTCTCTTTCTGATCTTATAATTATTCCCTCTCTAAAATAAAAGAAAGATTCTGTTTAAAAAAGGAAGACCCTTTCCCTAGAATACTTCTCAGGAGTCCCACCTGTTTTAAGGATTCAGAACAATGAGTTCAGAAGTGAAAATCGGTGTTTTGGATATCAAGGTTTTGGTCTTCATTCGAGTACGGCCCAAAAGAAGTTCTTTATCTCTTAGGAAGTATAAGAAATTATCCCCCAGATATTGTGGGCCTTATCTGAATTCAAAGAAAGTAGGTGACTTAGCCTACGAGCTTTTTTTATCTCCTCATCTCAAAGTTCATAATGTATCTCATGTAAGCCTTCTATAGAAATATGTGCCAAAACCAAATCATGGTAAGACGGTAAAACTTCAGTGGCAAGATACCCCGTTGGCTTGTAGGTTACGCTAGTTCCTTCTTTATATAAGTCGTAACTCTTACTTGTCGCTCGCAGTAATCTTACTTCCATCGATCTCCTTTCTTTCTTAATCTCCTTTATGGCTTGGCAGTAGGAATTGGTTTTATCCATGATGGTTTCTCACCTTCAAGATGCAAGTGAGTCTGTGAAGAAGGATTTTATAGAACTGTATGAACGCTTACTTTTCCCTCACTTGGGAACTTCTGTAGCTCAGACCAAATGGCGGACCTATCAAGACATAACTAGGGTAACACCGTTGGGTCAACATCACTTTCGTAACAATGATCGCTTGGCTATGGTTATTGAAGCTTTGGGTTTGGGACCCCGATACTACTGCGTGATGAGATCAAGGCATGTTGGGTTTTCTGAGTGGGTCTTCTTACTGGCGTGTTTTCTTCCTCATCAGAAGATATGCCTTTATCCCGTTTTTGGCTTGCCTCTTAGAGGTCCTTTTAATAGGTCACCTCATACTAGTGAGATAGGTGCTGCAATAACCGGCCGAATTATTCCCAAAGATGAATTACCTTATACGTGTGCAGCTTATGAGTGCTGCTTTTGTGACCATATGATGGATGGGCTTATGGAAGTGTAAAAAGTTCTTCTATCTTTACTGTATATGTTACAAGAATGAATAAAGTTGAAATCTTTGTTCTTGTCTTGAGTCCTGCTCTCTTTGAGACTTTTCTTGGTGGTTAATCTTAATTAAAAATTTTCTCTCAGTCTCATATTCCTGCATCTTGCGAAATTACCCCCATTTTGCGAGATGAGGACATCTCGCGTTTTTCAAGTGGGAGAGAATGTAAGATTCCTCCCCAGCCTCTCAAGATGTCCAGCATCTTCCCTTGTAATCAATCCCCTCTTCAGAAATATAAAAGATCTTGTCTTTGCCTATTTTGACATAGAGAGAGAAAATATTCTAGAGAGAGAATATTCAGATTTTGAATATTTTTAGATAGAAAAATTTCTCATATTATTAAAATGAATTCCCTTGAAACAGAAATTCAAAAAGAACTTTTCAATGTGCAATTGAAATTTATTGGAAATGGGATAAAGGACCTTAGCCTAAGGGTCTAGATTTTCACAAATTTTTGGATTATGGTCCAATTAAGGTTCCTATGGGCCAATAGCATCAATCCATGTGTAGGGAGGAGATAAATCCAATTTATAAAAGAAGATACCCAAAAATGAGTAAATGCTCACATAAGATGAAGAGTTGACTATGTACACAAGGTTTATTAGTAAGAAACTATGAGCAATATCAAAAATATGAGATATTTTGGGTATCCAAAAATGAGTAAATGCTCACGCAAGATGAAGAGTTGAAAATGTACAAGGTTTATTAGTAAAAAACTATGAGCAATATTAAAAATATGAGATATTTTGGGTATCCAAAAATGAGTAAATGCTCACACAAGATGAAGAGTTGAAAATGTACAAGGTTTATTAGTAAAAAACTATGAGCAATATTAAAAATATGAGATATTTTGGGTATCCAAAAATGAGTAAATGCTCACACAAGATGAAGAGTTGAAAATGTACAAGGTTTATTAGTAAAAAACTGTGAGCAATATTAAAAATATGAGATATTTTGGGTATAATGATTCCATTTTGACACATATGTAAGGAAGGGGAGTCCAATAAAGGAGGTGCATATTTCACATGCTTGAATGAGTTTTAAACTCAAAAATAATGTGATATTTTTATCTCTCCTCTCTCTTGAACCAAACCAAATCAAAATGGAACCAAACCGAATAAAAAAGTAACCAAACTAGGTCCAAATCTAGTCCAAATTCAACCAAACTGAATTTGGAAAATTCTAGAATTCAGTTAGCTTTGGTTAGAGCTTCCCTCTCATATAAATAGAACATGAGTCCTTTAAAAAAATAGAGGAATTCTACTATACTAGAGTTATGCTGAAATAATGCTAATTTCTACTATTCTCGAAAATTCTCTCCAAATTGAAGAAATTGGAGCTTCCCTCTTTCTTCAATCCCCATTGGTGGCTCCATCAACATACTTAACCAATTGATTGGTTGGGGGCCTCTACCGTGAACAAATAATCAAGTAATTTATAAGGTAAATGGTGAATTTTGATCTTTTCTATAATTTCTCAATGTTTCTCTCTTCTCAACCCCTCTCAAGCTTGAGAAGCTTAATTGGAATGGTTTTTGAATGCTATTGAAGTTAATTGATGAATGGTAGTGAAGAGTTACATAATTTGATGAATGCTATTGAAGTTAATTGATTAATGATAGTTAAGAATTACATAAATTTCCATTTATGCTTAATTCTAATGGTTTTTATGTAATTTCTCTCTCTCACTCAAGAAATGGTCATACTCATGACCCATTCTCAATCCAAATGAAGCTTTTCATAAAGCTTTTCCTTAATCCAAGATTAATCTATGCTTGAGGCCAAATTAATGGCTTTTTTCTATGCTTTTAGTTTATGTATTTCATGAATATTGATGATTCAATCCATTATGGATTAATGATCCAATTAGGGATCATTCTATTTATTTCCTTAATGATAAGCTTTATCCCTTAGAAAATTTGAGATTTATCAGTCATAGCAGCGGAGCTATGGCAAAATTTTTATAAAAATTATGCATAAAATAATTTCATTCAAAGCATGAAAAGAGGACTTCCTACCATATTCTAGGAATTATCATCCTAGATTAATTGAAAGATATTCATTGTAATCATAGAGAAATTGATTTTTATATTATGCATAATTGATTTTCATGCATAGAGGTATGCATAAAAGATTATTATTTTAACATAAAAGTGTTACTTTTATCATATTTGGATTTCATGCATAGAGGTATACATAAAAGATTATTACTTTAATGTAAAAGTGTTACTTGTATCATAATTGGATTTCATACATAGAGGTATGCATAAAAGATTATTATTTTAATGAAAATGTTACTTTTATCATAATTGGATTTCATGCAGAGGTATGCATAAAAGATTATTATTTTAATGTAAAAGTGTTACTTTTATCATAATTGGATTTCATGCATAGAGGTATGCATAAAAGATTATTATTTTAATGTAAAAGTGTTACTTTTATCATAATTGGATTTCATGCATAGAGGTATGCATAAAAGATTATTATTTTATTATAAAAGTGTTACTTTTATCATATTTGAATTTCATGCATAGAGGTATGCATAAAAGTTGATTATTTTATTATAAAAGTATCACTTTTATCACAATTGAACTTCATGCATAGAAGTATGCATAAGAGTTGATTATTTTATAATAAAAGTGTTACTTTTATCATATTTGGATTTCATGCATAGAAGTATGCATAAAAGATATTCTTTTTATACTAAAAGTGTGATTTTCATCATAAATGGATGTTATGCGTAACTTAGATGCATAAGAGAAATTCTTTTATTCTAAAAGTGTAATTCCTACCAAATTGAATTTATGCATAGGAAGATGCATAAAAGATTGATTCAAAAGTGTCATTCTCATCTAAATTGAATTTATGCATAGGAAGATGCATAAAAGATTGAATTTTAATTCAAAAGTGTCATTTTCATTTAAAATGAATTTATGCATAGGAAGATGCATAAAAGATTGATTTTTACTTCAAAAGTATTAATCTCCTTAAATAGAATTTATGCATAAATAAATGTGTAAAGAAATCTTATATCAAATATAAGAATTCTCTTGTATTCTATAAATAGATATGAGATGTGATAGGATGTGATAAGAGGTGTATAAGATATGATAAGAGGTGATAAGATGCTTATGAAATAAGTTAGCAGGTGATAAGATGAATTAAGATGTGATAAGATGAGGTAAGAAGTGTATGTGATAGGATAATATGTATATGGGTCGTGATAGGGCAAGAATGAATGTGATGTAAAAGATTAGATGTGAAGGCATATGGGGATATATGAATGGGAATGTGAAAATGGATGTATGTATGTGGATGTGTAAATGTGGAGATGAGAGTGTGGATGTATGAATGTGAAAATGGATGTATGCATGAAGATGTATATGCGTAGATGTGAATGTGGATGTAGATGTGGATGTATGTATGTGTGTGGATGTATAGATGTGAATGGGAATGCGGATGTGGATGTGTGTATGTATATGGATGTAGATGTGAATGTATAGATGTGAATGGGAATGTGGATGTGGATGTATGTATGTATGTGGATGTGGATATATGAATGAGGACGTGATAATGGATGTATGCATGTAGATGTGGATATATGGATGTGAATGTGAATGTGGATGTGGATGTGGATGTGGATGTGGATGTGGATGTGGATGTGGATGTATGGATGTAGATACGGATGTGGATGTATGTATGTATATGGATGTAGATTTGGATGTATAGATGTGAATGGGAATGTGGATGTGGATGTATGAATGTGAATGTGGATGTGGATGTGGATGTGGATGTGGATGTATGGATGTGGATATGGATGTGTACGTATGAATGTGGATATGGGATGTGGATGTATAAATGAGGATGTGAAAATGGATGTATGCATGTAGATGTGGATGTATGGATGTGGATGTGAATGTGTATGTGAATTAATGTGTCGCCGATATGAGGAAATGGATGAGAATGAGTACACATTGAATGGAATGTGGAATAAGTAATGTGGACTAAGGAGGGATAATGTGGAAAGACGAGAGTTTGATTTAGAAACTGTATTTTGTGACTGTTTGTAAATGACTGTTTTATGTCAAGAATGCTGGGGAAGCATTTTAACCGTCTTGTGGATTAAGGTCATGAAGACCGAACTGTTAAAGTTGCAACTGCTGAGACGGAGAGTCAATGGAGGACGTCTCGCGTAGCAAGGTCGACCGAGGTCTTTAACAGCCTCGGTTTGATTTAAATGGTGAGCTTCCAGTACGGTGGATGAGGGACCAAGGAAGCGGCCTATGAGTGAAGCGCTAGGTCACCTGCGAAGGATCCTAGAGGGTGCTGACCATACGGTGCTCGGGCTCTGGGTCACCTAGGATACCCACACGTGCGTCGAGAAAGATATTGGAACAAGGAGTAAGAGTTGTTTTTTGAAACCGGGCATGGATCAGATTGATTGACCTTGCTGGTCTTCAATGGATGAGTCCATGGCTCTTTATATGGATCTGTTGGTTGATCTTGCTAATGTTCACGGAGAGTCCATCTTGATAAGTGATTATATTGCCGAGTATTATGGGCTAAGAACTATTGAAAAGGCCCCTGAGTGGACAAGTGGTTGAGCGTTCTGGTTGCCAATGATGCCATAGATACTCTGATGAAGGAATGATGGGAAGTTAAGAATCGACTGGATAATTTGGAAGATTGTGATCAGTGATACTATGGTTCATTAAAGGATTGTTTTAAAACTGGTTGAATCTGTGAAAAAGGCAATTTCATATTGGGTGTGTAAGTGGTGTGACTAGTTTTATTTTTGCATGAACATCCGGCTAGGGGGCCTGGGAACTCTTTTCCCTGGTACCCGGGACAAAAATCAAATTCTAAATTGGATCCCATCACTACAGTGGTTGGGCGGTTGGCTAATCCATGGCTGGACTGATGGATCCGTAAATCGAGACTCAATTTCTGTTATACTACGATAGATAAAGTAAATCCCGGATAGTAATTGTTCTATGGATAGGAATCAACGGCTGTGCCTCTTGATGGAGAAAAAAGCGTTGATCCCAATGATCCAAGTGCAAGTTTCTTCCTTGATCTGACCGAGTATCTTTATAGGTGCAGTCGGATCAGTTTGATCACTAATGGTCTTGACTACGTTAGAGTAAAAAGTAATCCTGGAGGAATCGCCTGTGCTTTTCGGATAAGGAAGTTCTTCCGGGTTCGGTTTTGGAAAAACGGACGGATTAGTTTTTTGTCCGTATATCGAGGCCCCGAGTGTGGGACCCTGCCTCGCGCATGAAGTGCTACTTCCGCTGCTAGTACCTCGAATCCGTTGCGCGGTGGGAACAAGGATCTTACAGTTGGTATCAGAGCCAATTGGCTAATAAAAATTAAATGAGAAGCCAAATATGTCAAAAATTTATCAAGAAGCACAAAAAGATTGTAATTGTGTGATATAATTCATACAATTTGATATTCAAACTGAAATTCGTAATTTGGTAATTGCCTCTTCGGATGGAAGTACCGCAATTATATAGAATCCTTGACTTGCTTGACGCCTAGACATGATGGTATTTACCTTATAGTTCCAAGTATTATGATGACCCGTATATAACGAGGGTATAACTGCAGCTCTTTACCGGCAGTATATATGAGTAAATCTAAGACTTGAAATTATAAGCATTCATGTTATCCAGATGATGATTTCGAATGTGGTTGATATGATTTTAATTTTGTTTGAGAACTAATGAATTGATTTGGATTCTGATTGAAAAATGATGATTTCTGAAATTTAGTTGAAATATAATAACCTGAGCAAAACCACAACGAGGATGAATGGGACGAGTCCCTGTGGTGATGATAAATGATGATAATGATTTCAGCAAATCACTATGAGATTAGTGGATTGTGCTGTCAAATTGCTACTGTTAATACTTGACACGGATGATCAAATTAAGGGATGTCAAATTGAGAACTTACTTAACTGAAATTCCCGTGGAGGAATGTTCAGAAGGAAATTTTTCGGTCTAATGGACCATTATCGTGTTAAAGATATAAATGATATGATCTGAATGAATTGTTATTTAATGATGAGTTCTATATAAGGGATATTTATCCCCGTATTCTGTTGGGTTGACCTGAATATAAGGAACCCCAAAATAAATTGGATCTTAAGAAAATGAGTTGTCCTCTACTTGCGAGATGAGGACATCTCGCACTTTTTAAGTGGGATAGAATGTAAGATTCCTCCCCCCCAGCCTTCAAGGTATGCAAGAGTAAGAATTTCTCTTTCTGATCTTATAATTATTCCCTCTCTAAAATAAAAGAAAGATTCTGTTTAAAAAAGGAAGACCCTTTCCCTAGAATACTTCTAAGGAGTCCCACCTGTTTTAAGGATTCAGAACAATGAGTTCAGAAGTGAAAATCGGTGTTTTGGATATCAAGGTTTTGGTCTTCATTCGAGTACGGCCCAAAAGAAGTTCTTTATCTCTTAGGAAGTATAAGAAATTATCCCCCAGATATTGTGGGCCTTATCTGAATTCAAAGAAAGTAGGTGACTTAGCCTACGAGCTTCTTTTATCTCCTCATCTCAAAGTTCATAATGTATCTCATGTAAGCCTTCTATAGAAATATGTGCCAAAACCAAATCATGGTAAGACGGTAAAACTTCAGTGGCAAGATACCCCGTTGGCTTGTAGGTTACGCTAGTTCCTTCTTTATATAAGTCGTAACTCTTACTTGTCGCTCGCAGTAATCTTACTTCCATCGATCTCCTTTCTTTCTTAATCTCCTTTATGGCTTGGCAGTAGGAATTGGTTTTATCTATGATGATTTCTCACCTTCAAGATGCAAGTGAGTCTGTGAAGAAGGATTTTATAGAACTGTATGAACGCTCACTTTTCCCTCACTTGGGAACTTCTGTAGCTCAGACCAAATGGCGGACCTATCAAGACATAACTAGGGTAACCCCGTGGGGTCAACAGCACTTTCGTAACAATGTTCGCTTGGCTATGGTTATTGAAGCTTTGGGTTTGGGACCCCGATACTACTGCGTGATGAGATCAAGGCATGTTGGGTTTTCTGAGCGAGTCTTCTTACTGGCGTGTTTTCTTCCTCATCAGAAGATATGCCTTTATCCCGTTTTTGGCTTGCCTCTCAGAGGTCCTTTTAATAGGTCACCTCATACCAGTGAGATAGGTGCTGCAATAACCGGCCGAATTATTCCCATAGATGAATTACCTTATACGTGTGCAGCTTGTGAGTGCTGCTTTTGTGACCATATGATGGATGGGCTTATGGAAGTGTAAAAAGTTCTTCTATCTTTACTGTATATGTTACAAGAATGAATAAAGTTGAAATCTTTGTTCTTGTCTTGAGTCTTGCTCTCTTTGAGATTTTTCTTGGTGGTTAATCTTAATTAAAAATTTTCTCTCAGTCTCATATTCGTGCATCTTGCGAAATTATACCCATTTTGCGAGATGAGGACATCTCACGTTTTTCAAGTGGGAGAGAATGTAAGATTCCTCCCCAGCCTCTCAAGATGTCCAGCATCTTCCCCTGTAATCAATTCCCTGTTCAGAAATATAAAAGATCTTGTCTTTGCCTATTTTGACATAGAGAGAGAAAATATTCTAGAGAGAGAATATTCAGATTTTGAATATTTTTAGATAGAAAAATTTCTCATATTATTAAAACGAATTCCCTTGAAACAGAAATTCAAAAAGAACTTTTCAATGTGCAATTGGAATTTATTGGAAATGGGTATAAAGGACCTTAGCCTAAGGGTCTAGATTTTCAGAAATTTTTGGATTATGGTCCAATTAAGGTTCCTATGGGCCAATAGCATCAATCCATGTGTAGGGAGGAGATAAATCCAAATTATAAAAGAAGATACCCAAAAATGAGTAAATGCTCACATAAGATGAAGAGTTGACTATGTACAAGGTTTATTAGTAAGAAACTATGAGCAATATCAAAAATATGAGATATTTTGGGTATCCAAAAATGAGTAAATGCTCACACAAGATGAAGAGTTAAAAGTGTACAAGGTTTATTTGTAAAAGACTATGAGCAATATTAAAAATATGAGATATTTTGGGTATCCAAAAATGAGTAAATGCTCACACAAGATGAAGAGTTGAAAATGTACAAGGTTTATTAGTAAAAAACTATGAGCAATATTAAAAATATGAGATATTTTGGGTATCCAAAAATGAGTAAATGCTCACACAAGATGAAGAGTTGAAAATGTACAAGGTTTATTAGTAAAAAACTATGAGCAATATTAAAAATATGAGATATTTTGGGTATAATGATTCCATTTTGACACATATGTAAGGAAGGGTAAGTCAATTAAAGGAGGTGCATATTTCACATGCTTGAATGAGTTTTAAACTCAAAAATAATGTGATATTTTTATCTCTCCTCTCTCTTGAACCAAACCAAATCAAAATAGAACCAAACCGAATAAAAAAGTAACCAAACTAGGTCCAAATCTAGTCCAAATTCAACCAAACTAAATTTGGAAAATTCTAGAATTTAGTTAGCTTTGGTTAGAGCTTCCCTCTCCTATAAATAGAACATGAGTCCTTTGAAAAAAATAGAAGAATTCTACTATACTAGAGTTATGCTGAAATAATGCTAATTTCTACTATTCTCAAAAATTCTCTCCAAATTGAAGAAATTGGAGCTTCCCTCTTTCTTCAATCCCCATTGGTGGCTCCGTCAACATACTTAACCAATTGATTGGTTGGGGGCCTCTACCGTGAACAAATAATCAAGCAATTTGTAAGGTAAATGGTGAATTTTGATCTTTTCTATAATTTCTCAATGTTTCTCTCTTCTCAACCCCTCTCAAGCTTGAGAAGCTTAATTGGAATGGTTTTTGAATGCTATTGAAGTTATTGATGAATGGTAGTGAAGAGTTACATAATTTCATAAATGCTATTGAAGTTAATTGATTAATGATAGTTAAGAATTACATAAATTTTTATTTATGCTTAATTCTAATGGTTTTTATGTAATTTCTCTCTCTCACTCAAGAAATGGTCATACTCATGACCCATTCTCAATCCAAAATTCTCAATCCAAATGAAGCTTTTCATAAAGCTTTTCCTTAATCCAAGATTAATCTATGCTTGAGGCCAAATTAATGGCTTTTTTCTATGCTTTTAGTTTATGTATTTCCTGAATATTGATGATTCAATCCATTATGGATTAATGATTCAATTAGGGATCATTCTTTTTATTTCCTTAATGATAAGCTTTATTCCTTAGAAAATTTGAGATTTATCAGTCATAGCAGCGGAGCTATGGCAAAAATTTTATAAAAATTATGCATAAAATAATTTCATTCAAAGCATGAAAAGAGGACTTCCTACCATATTCTAGGAATTATCATCCTAGATTAATTGAAAGATATTCATTGTAATCATAGAGAAATTGATTTTTTTATTTTGCTTAATTGATTTTCATGCATAGAGGTATGCATAAAAGATTATTATTTTAACATAAAAGTGTTACTTTTATCATATTTGGATTTCATGCATAGAGGTATACATAAAAGATTATTACTTTAATGTAAAAGTGTTACTTTTATCATAATTGGATTTCATGCATAGAGGTATGCATAAAAGATTATTACTTTAATGTAGAAGTGTTACTTTTATCATAATTGGATTTCATGCATAGAGGTATGCATAAAAGATTATTATTTTAATGTAAAAGTGTTACTTTTATCATAATTGGATTTCATGCATAGAGGTATGCATAAAAGATTATTATTTTAATGTAAAAGTGTTACTTTTATCATAATTGGATTTCATGCATAGAGGTATGCATAAAAAATTATTATTTTATTATAAAAGTGTTACTTTTATCATATTTGAATTTCATGCATAGAGGTATGCATAAAAGTTGATTATTTTATTATAAAAGTGTTACTTTTATCACAATTGAATTTCATGCATAGAAGTATGCATAAGAGTTGATATTTTTATTATAAAAGTGTTACTTTTATCATATTTGGATTTCATGCATAGAAGTATGCATAAAAGATATTCTTTTTATGCTAAAAGTGTGATTTTCATCATAAATGGATTTTATGCATAACTTAGATGCATAAGAGAAATTCTTTTATTCTAAAAGTGTAATTCCTACCAAATTGAATTTATGCATAGGAAGATGCATAAAAGATTGATTCAAAAGTGTCATTCTCATCTAAATTGAATTTATGCATAGAAAGATGCATAAAAGATTGAATTTTAATTCAAAAGTGTCATTTTCACTTAAAATGAATTTATGCATAAGAAGATGCATAAAAGATTGATTTTTACTTCAAAGGTATTAATCTCCTTAAATAGAATTTATGCATAAATAAATGTATAAAGAAATCTTTTATCAAATATAAGAATTCTCTTGTATTCTATAAATATATATGAGATGTGATAGGATGTGATAAGAGGTGTATAAGATGTGATAAGAGGTGATAAGATGCTTATGAAATAAGTTAGCAGGTGATAAGATGAATTAAGATGTGATAAGATGAGGTAAGAAATGTATGTGATAGGATAATATGTATATGGGTCGTGATAGGGCAAGAATGGATGTGATGTAAAAGATTAGATGTGAAGGCATATGGGGATATATGAATGGGAATGTGGAAATGGATGTATGTATGTGGATGTGTAAATGTGGAGATGGGAGTGTGGATGTATGAATGTGAAAATGGATGTATGCATGAAGATGTATATGCGTAGATGTGAATGTGGATGTAGATGTGGATGTATGTATGTGTGTGGATGTATAGATGTGAATGGGAATGCGGATGTGGATGTATGTATGTATGTGGATGTAGATGTGAATGTATAGATGTGACTGGGAATGTGGATGTGGATATATGAATGAGGACGTGATAATGGATGTATGCATGTATATGTGGATATATGGATGTGAATGTGAATGTGGATGTGGATGTGGATGTCGATGTGGATGTATGGATGTAGATACGGATGTGGATGTATGTATGTATGTGGATGTAGATGTGGATGTATGGATGTGAATGGGAATGTGGATGTGGATGTATGAATGTGAATGTGGATGTGGATGTGGTTGTGGATGTATGGATGTGGATATGGATGTGTATGTATGAATGTGGATATGGGATGTGGATGTATAATGAGGATGTGAAAATGGATGTATGCATGTAGATGTGGATGTATGGATGTGGATGTGAATGTGTATGTGAATTAATGTGTCATCGATATGAGGAAATGGATGAGAACGAGTACACATTGAATAGAATGTGGAATAAGTAATGTGGACTAAGGAGGGATAATGTGGAAAGACGAGAGTTCGATCTAGAAACTGTATTTTGTGACTGTTTGTAAATGACTGTTTTATGTCAAGAATGCTGGGGAAGCATTTTGACCGTCTTGTGGATTAAGGTCATGAAGACCTAACTGTTAAAGTTGCAACTGCTGACGGAGAGTCAATGGAGGACATCTCGCGTAGCAAGGTCGACCGAGGTCTTGACCAGCCTCCGTTTGATTTAAATGGTGAGCTTCCGGTACGGTGGATGAGGGACCAAGGAAGCGGCCTATGAGTGAAGCGCTAGGTCAGGATCCTAGAGGGTGCTGACCATACGGTGCTCGGGCTCTGGGTCGCCTAGGATACCCACACGTGCATCAAGGAAGATATTGGAACAAAGAGTAAGAGTTGTTTTTTGAGACCGGGCATGGATATTATTGATTGACCTTGCTGGTCTTCAATGGATGAGTCCATGGCTCTTTATATGGATCTGTTGGTTGATCTTGCTAATCTTTAATGGAGAGTCCAACTTGATAAGTGACTATATTGCCGAGTATTATGGACTAGGAACTATTGAAAAGGCCCCTGAGTGGACAAGTGGTTGAGCGTTCTGGTTGCCAATGATGCCATAGATACTCTGATGAAGGAATGATGGGAAGTTAAGAATCGACCGGATAATTTGGAAGATTGTGATCAGTGATACTATGGTTCATTAAAGGATTGTTTTAAAACTGGTTGAATCTGTGAAAAAGGCAATTTCATATTGGGTGTGTAAGTGGTGTGACTAGTTTTATTTTTGCATGAACATCCGGCTAGGGGGCCTGGGAACTCTTTTCCCTGGTACCCGGGACAAAAATCAAATTCTAAATTGGATCCCATCACTACAGTGGTTGGGCAGTTGGCTAATCCATGGGACTGGATGGGGTTAGGCTGGACTGATGGATCCGTAAAGCGAGACTCAATTTCTGTTATACTTTGATTGATAAAGTAAATCCCGGATAGTAATTGTTCTATGGATAGGAATCAACGGCTAAGCCTCTTGATGGAGAAAAAAGCGTTGATCCCAATAATCCAAGTGCAAGTTTCTTCCTTGATCTGACCGAGTATCTTTATAGGTGCAGTCGGATCAGTTTGATCACTAATGGTCTTGACTACGTTAGAGTAAAAAGTTATCCTGGAGGAATCGCCCGTGCTTTCCGGATAAGGGAAGTTTTTCCGGGTTCGGTTATGGAAAAATCGACGGATTAGTCTTTTGTCCGGATATCCGTGGGACGAGGCCCCGAGTGTTGGACCCTGCCTCGCGCATGAAGTGCTACTTCCGCTGCTAGTACCCCGAATCCGTTGCGCGGTGGGAACAAGGATCTTACAGTTGGTATCAGAGCCAATTGGCTAATAAAGATTAACTTAGAAGCCAAATATGTCAAAAATTTATCAAGAAGCACAAAAAGATTGTAATTGTGTGATATAATTCATACAATTTGATATTCAAACTGAAATTCGTAATTTGGTAATTGGGTCTTCAAATGGAAGTACCGCAATTATATAGAATCCCTGACTTGCTTTAGGCCTAGACATGATGGTATTTACCTTATAGTTCCAAGTATTATGATGACCCGTATATACCGAGGGTATAACTGCAGCTCTTTACCGGCAGTATATACGAGTAAATCTAAGACTTGAAATTATAAGCGTTAATGTTATCCAGATGATGATTTTGAATGTGGTTGATATGATTTTAATTTTGTTTGAGAAGTGATGAATTGATTTGGATTCTGATTGAAAAATGATGATTTCTGAAATTTAGTTGAAATATAATAACCTGAGCAAAACCACAACGAGGATGAATGGGACGAGTCCCTGTGATGATAATATTTCAGCAAATCATTATGAGATTAGTGGATTGTGCTGTCAAATTGCTACTGTTAATACTTGACACGGATGATCAAATTAAGGGATGTCAAATTGAGAACTTACTTAACTGAAATTCCCGTGGTGGAGGAATGTTCAGAAGGAAATTTTTCGGTCTAATGGACCATTATCGTGTTAAAGATATGAATGATATGACCTGAATGAATTGTTATTTAATGATGAGTTCTATATAAGGGATATTTATCCCCGTATTCTGTTGGGTTGACCTGAATATAAGGAACCCCAAAATAAATTGGACCTTAAGAAAATGAGTTGTCCTCTACTTGCCAGATGAGGACATCTCGCACTTTTTAAGTGGGGTAGAATGTAAGATTCCTCCCCTCAGCCTTAAGTAAAGGTATGCAGGAGCAAGAATCTCCCTTTCTGATCTTATAATTATTTGTTGCTTGCAAATGAAGATCAATACCAGGAGGCAACAAAAACGATACTTAGGGCTCTTGAAAGAGTTCTACTTTGTAGATGAATGTGGGAGAGGGTTTGATAATAATCCCACATGGGGACTTATGGGAGTCCTAGAATTTTTGTATAAAAGGTGGCTCATTTGAGAGCTTAGACACACTTTTGGGCTTAGTTCATGCAAGAGCTCCTTTGAGAGACCTACTCTCCCTCTTCTCCATAGAGGTGAAGACTCTTCTCTCACCCCATCTACATCATTGTATGAGGTAAATCTCTTCATTGAATCATTAGCAATGTCATGAGTCTTTCTCATCCTCTTCTCTAATCATTTTACTCTTATGCATGCTTTTAGTATTTCATTTTTGAGTACATGGATTGATTTGAAGCTTTCATGGAAGCTTGATGCTTGAATGTATGCATGCTTGTAGGAAGATAGGAGTGGAGTGAGGTCTTTCTCTTTGCTTGAGAGCATAGTGATTGTATTCCTCTTGCTTGTATTTGTGAATGAATGGGTGTGTAGGAATGAGGACAAGTTGAGCTTGTGTGTATGCTTAGTCTAGTGTCAAGTGATGGTAGCCATGAGCATTCTCTCCATTTGTGGATAAGCTCTTGTGCACCGGTACGGGTCGAATCCCTAGCTCCGAAAGGGATGCAAATCCCATTGGATTGAGCTTAGTGTGGATCGTACTCCTCTTACTACAAGAGAGAGAGTTTTCCGTCTCTCCATTGGCGCCGCTGCCGGGGAGAAGACTCAAATCCGGTTGAGAGTGTGTGGAAACCACCACTATTTCCTCTTTTGGTTGCAAAACCATTGAGTGATTAGGTTAAGTTCGAGTGTGTGATCTCGGTGTGAGTAGATAAGGTTAGGCTAAGAAAAAAACCATTGAACGGTTGAGGTTTCTCCCGCATTATTTTTTATGTTTTATTGCTTTTATTTCTTTTCAAGTACCGTTGTTATGCTTACATTCATTGTTTTTTTTTGTCATTTCATGCTTTCATGCTTTTCGCTAACATGTAAAAAACAATAAAAATTTTGGTAGCAAGCAAGCAAGTAAGCGGTGCCATTCCCTTTCATCAAGATCACTATTGTAATATATAAAATCTATATTGCCTTCTTGGTGTGTTGTCTTGGATGGTGGCAAGAAGAGGTAAGGGCTGCTGCCCTTTGCCGGAAGGAGGAAGAGGCAGCTGACGTAGCTGTTTATTAAAAGAATATATATATATATATATATATAAATCTATATATATATATATAGATTTATATTTTTGCAGGACTGCATCGTGGAAGTCGGCGGCTGAAAGGAGGCAGAGGAGACATTTTGTTTTAAAAACAAAAGAAAAACAAACAAACAAACAATTATATATATATATATATATATATATATATATATAATCGTTTACGATGGTCGTCTGGCTAGCGAAGGCTTTGGAGGTGGTTGGAGTAGGCGGCAAAAGAAGTGGAGGCTGCTACAGCTGAGGCGACTGACTCGTGGAGTGAAGGCGAAGGTGGCCAAAGCTGTGGTTGCGCAGCAGCATAGGTGGGCCGCAAGCAGGCGACCTGCGTGGAGAAGCAAACGAAGGTGAGAAAGCGAAAAAAATAAAATAAATAAATAAAATAAATAAAAACAGACGGTGGTGTCGTCAATGCCGGCCACTGAAGAGCTGTGGGGAGACATCTTCATCGAGCGGCCATTGGCAGGCGAAAGAGGTTAATGCCGGGCAGAGGAAGCGAAGGCCAAGAGGACTGATGCAGCTGAGCCCGCAGAGCCGAGGTGAAGGCATGGAGAAGGGGTGCAGTGGCGGTGGCAGGATGGAGGTAAAGCAAGCGCAGAAGGGAGAAAAAGAAGGAGGCTAAGGTAGCTGGCAGCTGTGAAGGCAAGCGACGCAGCTGGCGCCGGCGACGAATCCGGGCAACCCGATCGGTGCGGATAAGGTAGGTGAATTTTCTTTTTTTATTATTTTTTTAATTTTTCATTAATTTTTTATGTTTATTTTGTATTTTTAAATTAAAAAAAAACAAAAAAATAATATTTTTTTTAAAAAAAAGAAAAAAAGAAAAAGGCATTAAAAAAAGGACAAAAAAAGAAAAGAGAAAGAAAAAAGAAAAAAAAAAGAATTTAAAAAAAAATAGTGGAAAATCTTTAAAAAAAAATAGAGAGAAGAAAGAAAGAAAAAAATTAAAAAAAAAATTAAAATAAAAAAAAAATTCTTTTTATTTGTTTTTAGGAGTCCATAGTGTGTGCATATTTTTATTTTTTTCATTTCTGTAATTTTTAGCATATTTAGTGTAATTTGCATTGTTTTAAATTTTTGTAATATATTTAAAAAAAAAAACAACAAAACAAAACAAAAAGAAAAAAGAAAAAGAAGAAAAAATAATTTTTATTTTTTGGAATCCATTGTAAATTATTTAAATTTCTGTACAAAATTTTGCATAATTTAAGTAGCTTGCATTTTTTAGAATTTTTGTAACTGCATGCATAATTAGTATTTTTATAATTTTTTATTTTTGACACGAAATTCATTCATTTTATTTTTTAAAAAAAAAAACAAACAAACAAACCAACAAACAATAAAAACCAACAAAAGGAGGAAAAAAACAAACAAAAGAAAATTTTTGATTTTTTAAGGAGTCTATTATTTTTTGCATATTTTGCAGTTCTTCATTTTTTTTATTTTTTATTTTTTAATTTTTTACATAATTAGTGTAACCTGCATTTTTTTTAATTTTTGTAACTTTGTGCATAGTTAGTATTTTTTAGTGTGATTCATAATTTCTGTGTAAATTAAAATAAAAAAAATAAAAATCATAAAATCATAAGATCATTAAATAAATTAAAAAATAAAAAAATAAAAAAATAAAAAAAATAGGATAGATAGTTACGCCACACATTTTCTTTTTAGTTGCCGTTAGTGGTTAGGTAGGGTAAAAAATATATATATATATATACCTATATATATATATATTTTTATCAAAAAAAAAACAAAACAAAACAAAACAAAACAAAACAAAACACAAAAACCAAAACAAAAACACATAACAAAACCAAAAAAATTTGACCTTATGCACTTACGGTCAGGACGTCTGATAGATTCTGCCATAGGGCCTAGGGCACCTTCTAGAGTGCCTACGCAAGAAAGTGGGACCCAATCGGTAGGCAATTTGGCAGATATTGCTGAAACCCTATCTGAATCCCAATCCGATACCCTTTCCTCTAGAACAAATAGTTCATTGTCCATGGACAATCTAGGGCCATCAACTAGTCATCCCGTAGCCCAAAATAGGACACCCTCGAGATCCTTTAATCCATTTGAGGCCGACACCATGGGGTTAACATTCAATGTGCGACTCCAATATGTCTACACAAATGCTCAAGGAGCTGAGATCTTTAGGGACCCACAACAACGGTACCTTGTTAAGATAGCCGACATATTCTCAGAACTTGATAGAGCACCTCTAGTCAATGACCAGGGTAACATGTATATGGGTGGAGATGGTGTTCGCTACGAAGTCACCTACCGTCCAGAAAAGGTAGACAAATTAGGGGAGCTCTCTAAAACAGAGTTTTTAGACATATCACAACTTTCCAGAGCGAGGGAGTCTCGAGATGACTGGCTCATCGAGCCGGACATGCCTGGACCTTCCAATGCCCAATCCTCAAAGCCATCCATAGATGATTTACTTCTTGTAGATCTAAATTTGGAAAGGGATAGGAAAGGCAAGTGTAAAATGGATCAGGGGGCTGAAAGCCAATGGGAGTTTGTACGACAAATTCCTGTGACGAAGGTTTTACAGGATGACCAACTTCAAGAGGTCTATAAGGATTCGTTAGAGGGATATTATGCCACAACTAAATCGCCAGAGCTGGATCTTCCTCTAGCTTATGTAGTGGTAGTTGAGAAGTGTGCAGGACACATGCACAGAATAGTTGATAAATGGTCAAATGAATACCGAACGTTAGATTGGAAAGAGATTAGGGAACTCACGTGGAAAGGACAACCATTATTTATGGAAGTGTTCTCAACACATACAGCCAAACCAGGAGAGACAGCCTTTCTTGGAGAAACTGTTGCTCCTCCCCTACGAGAGTTCACTAGAGAGGGACCTTCAACATCTAAGTGGACCTCAGCTAGTAGCCCAACTCTAGCACCAAGATATCGTCCTACACCAAATGTGCGACCACAGGTCACACCACAACAACATCTTTCCCACTATGACAATCGGATGAGAGGGGAGCCAACTCGGCCTCCTATAAGTGCACCTCCTGAAATGAGGGTGCCAAGATCTTTAGAGGGGTTTGGTGAGGCTGGTAATAGGGTACCCACACCAATTTTGGAAACATGTGGACCATCTTTCCAAAGAGAGGAACAATTTCCACTAAGGGTAAGAGGCCGTAGGCCCTATGATGAGTATTCACGACAAGTAAGGCCATCAACTCTTCAGAAATTGGTAAAGAAATATGAAGGGTCGGGAGATCCATACGACCATGTAGCAGCTTTTAGGCAAGCAGTTCGAGCTGAGCAAGTTGCTGACAAGCATACTCAAATAGAAGGGTTTGGACTCACTCTTGAAGGAAAAGCCCTTGCTTGGTTTCAGGCATTAGAAGCTTCTGACAAAACTTCTTTACGAGTTTTGGAAGAGAGATTCATTGCTGCTTTTTCCTTGATGGGAATTCAACATGACACAGTAGCGCATATCTACTCTTTCAAACAAGGTGAGAATGAGAGTGTTAGAGACTGTGTAAATAGAATGAAGCAGTACATTAATTGTTGCCCAGAAGATGAGAAGCCCGCCCAAAGTCGATTAATTTCTCTCTTCTTAAAAGGCCTCAAAAATTCAACACTGCATACACATCTCTATGCGAAGAAACATACAAGTTTCAATGAGTGTTGCCATGATGCTATGGATTTCACCGATAACTTCAAGTTCCAGGATGGTTCTGGCCCTGAGGTTAAACCTAGAAATCAATGGGGTGAAGATCAAAGTTCAGGGTCTAGCGCACTAGTAAATCCAGACCAAATAGCCAACCTAGTGCTAAGGAGATTAGGACAAACCTATCGTCCACCCATGCAGCCACAACAACAGCAGCAGAGAATGAGGAGTATATTTCCTACAGGTCCTCATCTTTGTGGAGCATGTGGCGGTGACCATAAAACAGAGGACTGTAATACCTTTTCTCCTCTAGTCACAAACCAACCCACAAAGAAGTGGTGCCAAGCCTGTGCTTGGAACTTTACTCATACCACCCAGGATTGTACTCGCATTGCGAGAATGAGACAGGAACGTGAGCAACCGAGGGGTGGAGTGGCTCCACAAATGTATCAACAATATACGAATTTTGAACGTAAGCCACCGATGACACAAGAACAAGCACGACCTGTTCTTGGTGCTCAACCTCCTGCTCCAGGGACTGCTCCTGTGAGGGTTGTCGACTATGACAATTCAAATATGTGTAGAGAATTGGTAAACCCAGGATATGTGGAAGAAGAATACACATCATATTCATCCAAAGAAAATGTCTTTGAAAGTACCACATACCCAAACCAAGCACTGGTGGAGAGTCAACCAGGGGAACAAAACTCTTTAATGTTGCTAGGCGGCTACCAACCTAGGACTCCAGGCCCCTCAGGTCAATGGCAGCCAAGGAAAGTAGAGGCCAAACCAATGGGCCCCTGTTATGAGTGCGGAGAACCCCATTGGGCTCGTGATTGTCCACATCGCTCAAGGCAAGCATCTAGATCCAATACAACAGTGCAACAATTTCCACCAATAGAAAGATATTGTCTGGGGTGTTGTGTCGAACACTTCCCGAAGGATTGTCTTTTGAAACCACATGAGGAAGGCAACTCTCAACCAAAGGTTTCACTTAACCTTGTAGGGGCAATTCCATCACCACCTTCATCTGAGAATGAGGATGTCGTGCCACTTAGAGTCATGACTCGATCACAGACACGAAACGCTGAAATACAAACTGATGAGACACCTCGAACTAGGGACGCAAAGACAAATCTAGTGGACAAGACCCTACAGTCCAGTAGAAAAAAGACCACTAGGAGAAAGAAGAACCGAAACAAACAAACTAAAAGTGCATCCACTTCTAGTTCTCAGGAGAACTCTAAACAAAACATACGGGATAAAACTTTTACATCCCAGGAAGTGCGTGAGGAACATCAACCTCAACCTGAGCCTAGTGCTAAACAAGATGAGGCTAGTACGACTGAGGATAGTTCTGGGGGTTCTGTTTTTGTGGATAAAGTGAATGAGACTCTAGAGGCCATCATTGATGCTCATAGAAGTCGCATTGCAGCCTTATCAGAGCTACCCAAAAAGCTTCAAGAATACCCAAACCCTCGTGAGGAGAAGATCAATCTAGCTGTACATCAGCAACTCATTAGGGAAGCTCAGTCGCTACTTGAGGGACCACCACCACCTATTCCTCGGGGCCCAACTTCTCTTAAGCCAACATTAGAAACTATACCGGAAGTGTCATCAAGTAGGGAAATGAAAAGTGAGTTCATTTCACAAGCTCAAAGCGAAAGATCGACACCAATTGACACTCCATTGAAAGAAGAAAGTCTACCATCACCTAAATGAAATTATTGATGCTAATGAGGACATGGCAAATGACATGTGGGCCGCTGTAAATGAGAAAATAAATGCAAACATGTCTTCTGTTAGTTCGCCTCCATTCTCTGAGGTGGATTTTACCAGAGATTCGGAAAACAATTTTGGACGCCCAAGCATCCAGGAGGAAGGTCAAACAATGGTTTCTCCTAGAAGTAAGCATACAATGAAAACCTTACCATCATATCTGGGAGAATATGAGAACTGTTCTCAAACCTTGAGGATACCCTCCATGCATAAAAGGTTGACAAAGGAGAAGGATATGAGTATGGTGCACGCTATTTTGTCTGCACCAGTGGCTTGTAACTTACCTTTGCTTGAATTGATAAAGCTTAAACCTGAGTTGTGGAATGATATTGCCACATGTTTGTCAGAGCAGGTATTGCTACAAAAGGATCACCATGAGTGTACTATACACTCTGAAACAAAGCATGTAATGCCAGTTCCTATCAACAAAGTGGGAAAATTTTGTGAGGATGATCAGGGAAATGCTACCCTCCCATTGGAAGTGCGAAAAGTATCTTCAACTGCAATACTTGATAGTGGTGCAGGAGTGGGCATTGTGACAAGGTCCATTTGGGAAAAATGGGGCAAACCAGCTATTAGGAGTACCAGGATGCGTTTGCAGCTAGCAGATGGAAGCTTAGAACATCCCCTTGGGCTGCTTGAGAACATATTGGTCACCACATGTGGGATTGAATATGAGCATACCTTTGCAGTGGTGGATTTTGGAAAGCATCCAAACTATGAAGTGATATTGGGTAGACCATTCATGCGACAATTTCAAATGATTCAAGATTGGGGATACAACTACTTGTACCTCAGACATGATTCTGTCATCACAAGGATCAACCTAAGGAATCACTCATATCGTGATGTAACAAGGTCTCCAATAGATGAGTTTGATTCTGCTTCATCTGAGGGCTCAAAAATTACATTGTCAGATGGGCGAGAAGATCTATGGATGTGTGGAGCCTCCTGTAGGGATTTCAACACTGAGAGACTTAAGGGTAATCGAAGTGTATCTGATGAGGCATACATTCCACAACCCTTCCCTGAGCATTTAATTGATCCATTAGAATGGAGTCATGTCCTTGCAACATTATCGACATGTGCTTTACCGAAGCCAATTCAATTTTGTGACTCAGATGGATATGATATTGTTCCTATACGAATGGTACAACCACGTGCCCTTCTAGATGATTTGTACTATAGGAATGCATCCACAACAGCATTGCATGTTAAGGAAGTCTTGGCTACTCCACGAGCTTTATCGTGTCAAAAGGGTAATGTTTCTACCTTACCCAACCCACAATCAAAATCTGCTCTTGAAGCTCCAAAACAAATGATGTGGATAATTGATGAGTACTCAAGTGAGGGCCATGGCTGGCATGTTCCAACTACTCTAGTTGCTGCTCAAAGAAGGCCGGGCAAGAAGGAATTATCAATGTGGCTACCCAAATATGCGTACAAACTTGCACCATCTAGTCCAGTTGCTAAGCCTCTTAAGAAGCACATCATTTACAAGCCTAAATCTCGAATTGTTACTCGATGGGTCCCAAAACGGGTTCTTAAAGCACAAGGTTATTATGAGGGTGCAACAGCAATTTGGCTTCCAAAATGCCATGCTGAGCAAAGGGTAAAAGAGTGTATCCAAAAGATTCCAAAAGCCACCCTTGATTTTCCATATCAGTGGGTACAAAAGAAATCAACACAGACTCTTCAAGAAAGGAAAGGTGGCTGTGATAGCACTTACAAATCCACTTGTGTTGATCTTCCTAAAACATGTATTGAAACACCGGTTGTCAAGATTTCTCCTTGTTACATAATTCAACCATCAACTGGTGTACCTAAGACAAGTCCAAAGGAGTCTCATTTGAGCATAGAGTCTGGTGCTTCAATGCCTAAATCCTCTTATCTTGCTCAAATTCCAAAACAATTGATAAAGTTCCCACCCAAGAAGGACATACCTAAAACCAAAGATAAGGCATTAACACTACAAATGAAGCTCTTTGGTAGATCAATGTTTGAATAGTGTGGTGCCTTACGCCTTTAAAGGATTATGTTCTTTTTGAGATAATCTCCACCATCAGCGCAAGAGTAACTCACTGACTCCACAATAAGAACGACAAGCCAGGGCACTTTTCTCCCATTGGGTTTTTTTCCCCTCGGCTATATTTGGTGATTGGCACCACTAACAAATTTTATTCTTTTGTTTTTTCTTTGTTTGTTAATAAAACTTTGTGCAGAGATCTCAGCTTAAGAAGAGCATCAGATACGCCCCTACAGTCCACCTATCGTGCACACAAATTAGGAAGGGGGGAGATATGCTATGCTTACAAAGATCAAGGAGGAGCAATCTGCACAAAATCAGCAATTAATCAAGGCAAACGAACAACATCAACAGGGCACTACAACAGGTGTATGCAAATCTTAATCTTTATTTCTTTATGTGCTCTTATCTTTCGAATATATGGTTTGCATGTACACAATATTGGCTGGTTTGAGTTTTGATTAGTAGTTAAAATGTGGTGAGTACATTCTAGAGTCTTAGAGGACTTAGTAAAAGATATGTCTATCCAAAGATAGTGTAGGATATATACCAAGGGAGTATGCCAAGTACTTATGTCTTCAAGGTATATTAGTTATCCCTAGTGGTAGTTATCTCTTAGATATGAGCTAGGTGCTACGAGTAATAAAAATTTATGAAAATATACCCTACAAAAATATATAGACAAGGTGAATTGCGACATGAAGTGTCTACCGCCATGCGAAGTGCTTGGTAGGACCTGGGGATGTCTCAGCACCTTGGAGCCGATGCCTTGGTTTCCATGGGGTGAACACTGATGTCTAGAAGCTTCAATAGAGGACCTTTGTGGAATCTATCACCTTGATAGATGTTGGTAGGACTCGAGGGTACACTATGGGCCCTCGAAACCGATGCCCTCATCTTCAAGGGGTACTCCTTAGGTCATAAAAGAAAGAAAAAGGGTCTGTCGCCCTTGAGATACTTAGCGGTCTTTAGATTCTCTTGGCGGAGGTCTCTTGGCCATTGCTTGGGTCTCATGAGGATAGAAACTTAATCTTTATCACCTTTTACACACATAGAAAAAAAGAAAAAAAGAAAATGAAAAACAAGAGAGAGCTCCAATCACCTTTGCTCATACTTAGGAGTAGGGTTGCCACTTAGGAGTAACTTACATACTGATAGGACATTGAGACTGCGGTCATAACCGGAGGTGTACAAAGACACTTGCCTTTGCATAGCATTATCTACTACCTAAGTCTCACTTTGACTAGTTTTTACTCACCTCTTTTAGTACTCATTAAAACTTTAATCAGCCTTGCACTTGTATGCTCACGTGTGTAATTATTATTGCTGATTTTGCTTTTCTTTTCTTTTTATCAATAAAGGACTTTACTCGTATCAATTGTTTTTGTTGCAGCTTTTGCTACTACCGCGCTCGAGGACGTGCGCAAAATAGGAAGGGGGGAGTGTTGCTTGCAAATGAAGATCAATACCAGGAGGCAACAAAAACGATACTTAGGGCTCTTGAAAAGAGTTCTACTTTGTAGATGAATGTGGGAGAGGGTTTGATAATAATCCCACATGGGGACTTATGGGAGTCCTAGAATTTTTGTATAAAAGGTGGCTCATTTGAGAGCTTAGACACACTTTTGGGCTTAGTTCATGCAAGAGCTCCTTTGAGAGACCTACTCTCCCTCTTCTCCATAGAGGTGAAGACTCTTCTCTCACCCCATCTACATCATTGTATGAGGTAAATCTCTTCATTGAATCATTAGCAATGTCATGAGTCTTTCTCATCCTCTTCTCTAATCATTTTACTCTTATGCATGCTTTTAGTATTTCATTTTTGAGTACATGGATTGATTTGAAGCTTTCATGGAAGCTTGATGCTTGAATGTATGCATGCTTGTAGGAAGATAGGAGTGGAGTGAGGTCTTTCTCTTTGCTTGAGAGCATAGTGATTGTATTCCTCTTGCTTGTATTTGTGAATGAATGGGTGTGTAGGAATGAGGACAAGTTGAGCTTGTGTGTATGCTTAGTCTAGTGTCAAGTGATGGTAGCCATGAGCATTCTCTCCATTTGTGGATAAGCTCTTGTGCACCGGTACGGGTCGAATCCCTAGCTCCGAAAGGGATGCAAATCCCATTGGATTGAGCTTAGTGTGGATCGTACTCCTCTTACTACAAGAGAGAGAGTTTTCCGTCTCTCCATTATTCCCTCTCTAAAATAAAAGAAAGATTTTGTTTAAAAAAGGAAGACCCTTTCCCTAGAATACTTCTCACGAGTCCCACCTGTTTTAAGGATTCATAACAATGAGTTCATAAGTAAAAATCGGTGTTTTGGATATCAAGGTTTTGGTCTTCATTCGAGTACGGCCCAAAAGAAGTTCTTTATCTCTTAGGAAGTATAAGAAATTATCCCCCAGATATTGTGGGCCTTATCTGAATTCAAAGAAAGTAGGTGACTTAGCCTACGAGCTTCTTTTATCTCCTCATCTCAAAGTTCATAATGTATCTCATGTAATCCTTCTATAGAAATATGTGCCAAAACCAAATCATGGTAAGACGGTAAAACTTCAGTGGCAAGATACCCCGTTGGCTTGTAGGTTACGCTAGTTCCTTCTTTATATAAGTCGTTACTCTTATTTGTCACTCGCAGTAATCTTACTTCCATCGATCTCCTTTCTTTCTTAATCTCCTTTATGGCTTGGCAGTAGGAATTGGTTTTATCCATGATGATTTCTCACCTTCAAGATGCAAGTGAGTCTGTGAAGAAGGATTTTATAGAACTGTATGAACGCTCACTTTTCCCTCACTTGGGAACTTCTGTAGCTCAGACCAAATGGCAGACCTATCAAGACATAACTAGGGTAACACCAGGGGGTCAACAGCACTTTCGTAACAATGTTCGCTTGGCTATGGTTATTGAAGCTTTGGGTTTGGGACCCCGATACTACTGCGTGATGAGATCAAGGCATGTTGGGTTTTCTGAGCGGGTCTTCTTACTGGCGTGTTTTCTTCCTCATCAGAAGATATGCCTTTATCCCGTTTTTGGCTTGCCTCTCAGAGGTCCTTTTAATAGGTCACCTCATACCAGTGAGATAGGTGCTGCAATAACCGGCCGAATTATTCCCATAGATGAATTACCTTATACGTGTGCAGCTTGTGAGTGCTGCTTTTGTGACCATATGATGGATGGGCTTATGGAAGTGTAAAAAGTTCTTCTATCTTTACTGTATATGTTACAAGAATGAATAAAGTTGAAATCTTTAATCTTGTCTTGAGTCTTGCTCGCTTTGAGACTTTTCTTGGTGGTTAATCTTAATTAAAAATTTTCTCTCAGTCTCATATTCGTGCATCTTGCGAAATTATCCCCAGTTTGTGAGATGAGGACATCTCACGTTTTTCAAGTGGGAGAGAATGTAAGATTCCTCCCCAGCCTCTCAAGATATCCAGCATCTTCCCCTGTAATCAATCCCCTCTTCAGAAATATAAAAGATCTTGTCTTTGCCTATTTTGACATAGAGAGAGAGAATATTCAGATTTTGAATATTTTTAGACAGAAAAATTTCTCATATTATTAAAATGAATTCCCTTGAAACAGAAATTCAAAAAGAACTTTTCAATGTGCAATTGGAATTTATTGGAAATGGGTATAAAGGACCTTAGCCTAAGGGTCTGGATTTTCAGAAATTTTTGGATTTTGGTCCAATTAAGGTTCCTATGGGCCAATAGCATCAATCCATGTGTAGGGAGGAGATAAATCCAATTTGTAAAAGAAGATACCCAAAAATGAGTAAATGCTCACATAAGATGAAGAGTTGACTATGTACAAGGTTTATTAGTAAGAAACTATGAGCAATATCAAAAATATGAGATATTTTGGGTATGCAAAAATGAGTAAATGCTCACACAAGATGAAGAGTTGAAGATGTACAAGGTTTATTAGTAAAAAACTATGAGCAATATTAAAAATATGAGATATTTTGGGTATCCAAAAATGAGTAAATGCTCACACAAGATGAAGAGTTGAAAATGTACAAGGTTTATTAGTAAAAAACTATGAGCAATATTAAAAATATGAGATATTTTGGGTATCCAAAAATGAGTAAATGCTCACACAAGATGAAGAGTTGAAAATGTACAAGGTTTATTAGTAAAAAACTGTGAGCAATATTAAAAATATGAGATATTTTGGGTATAATGATTCCATTTTGACACATATGTAAGGAAGGGGAGTCCATTAAAGGAGGTTCATATTTCACATGCTTGAATGAGTTTTAAACTCAAAAATAATGTGATATTTTTATCTCTCCTCTCTCTTGAACCAAACCAAATCAAAATGGAACCAAACCGAATAAAAAAGTAACCAAACTAGGTCCAAATCTAGTCCAAATTCAACCAAACTGAATTTGGAAAATTCTAGAATTCAGTTAGCTTTGGTTAGAGCTTCCCTCTCCTATAAATAGAACACGAGTCCTTTGAAAAAAATAGAAGAATTTTACTATACTAGAGTTATGCTGAAATAATGCTAATTTCTACTATTCTCTAAAATTCTCTCCAAATTGAAGAAATTGAAGCTTCCCTCTTTCTTCAATCCCCATTGGTGGCTCCATCAACATACTTAACCAATTGATTGGTTGGGGGCCTCTACCGTGAACAAATAATCAAGCAATTTGTAAGGTAAATGGTGAATTTTGATCTTTTCTATAATTTCTCAATGTTTCTCTCTTCTCAACCCCTCTCAAGCTTGAGAAGCTTAATTGGAATGGTTTTTGAATGCTATTGAAGTTAATTGATGAATGGTAGTGAAGAGTTACATAATTTCATGAATGCTATTGAAGTTAATTGATTAATGATAGTTAAGAATTACATAAATTTCTATTTATGCTTAATTCTAATGGTTTTTATGTAATTTCTCTCTCTCACTCAAGAAATGGTCATACTCATGATCCATTCTCAATCCAAATGAAGCTTTTCATAAAGCTTTTCTTTAATCCAAGATTAATCTATGCTTGAGGCCAAATTAATGGTTTTTTTCTATGCTTTTATTTTATGTATTTCATGAATATTGATGATTCAATCCATTATGGATTAATGATTCAATTAGGGATGATTCTAATTATTTCCTTAATGATAAGCTTTATCCCTTAGAAAATTTGAGATTTATCAGTCACTCATAGCACCGGAGCTATGGCAAAAATTTTATAAAAATTACGCATAAAATAATTTCATTCAAAGCATGAAAAGAGGACTTCCTACCATATTCTAGGAATTATCATCCTAGATTAATTGAAAGATATTCATTGTAATAATACAAAAATTAATTTTTATATTATGCATAATTGATTTTCATGCATAGAGGTATGCATAAAAGATTATTATTTTAACATAAAAGTGTTACTTTTATCATATTTGGATTTCATGCATAGAGGTATACATAAAAGATTATTACTTTAATGTAAAAGTGTTACTTTTATCATAATTGGATTTCATGCATAGAGGTATGCATAAAAGATTATTATTTTAATGAAAATGTTACTTTTATCATAATTGGATTTCATGCAGAGGTATGCATAAAAGATTATTATTTTAATGTAAAAGTGTTACTTTTATCATAATTGGATTTCATGCATAGAGGTATGCATAAAAGATTATTATTTTAATGTAAAAGTGTTACTTTTATCATAATTGGATTTCATGCATAGAGGTATGCATAAAAGATTATTATTTTATTATAAAAGTGTTACTTTTATCATATTTGAATTTCATGCATAGAGGTATGCATAAAAGTTGATTATTTTATTATAAAAGTATCACTTTTATCACAATTGAACTTCATGCATAGAAGTATGCATAAGAGTTGATTATTTTATAATAAAAGTGTTACTTTTATCATATTTGGATTTCATGCATAGAAGTATGCATAAAAGATATTCTTTTTATACTAAAAGTGTGATTTTCATCATAAATGGATGTTATGCGTAACTTAGATGCATAAGAGAAATTCTTTTATTCTAAAAGTGTAATTCCTACCAAATTGAATTTATGCATAGGAAGATGCATAAAAGATTGATTCAAAAGTGTCATTCTCATCTAAATTGAATTTATGCATAGGAAGATGCATAAAAGATTGAATTTTAATTCAAAAGTGTCATTTTCATTTAAAATGAATTTATGCATAGGAAGATGCATAAAAGATTGATTTTTACTTCGAAAGTATTAATCTCCTTAAATAGAATTTATGCATAAAAAAATGTGTAAAGAAATCTTATATCAAATATAAGAATTCTCTTGTATTCTATAAATAGATATGAGATGTGATAGGATGTGATAAGAGGTGTATAATATGTGATAAGAGGTGATAAGATGCTTATGAAATAAGCTAGCAGGTGATAAGATGAATTAAGATGTGATAAGATGAGGTAAGAAGTGTATGTGATAGGATAATATGTATATGGGTCGTGATAGGGCAAGAATGGATGTGATGTAAAAGATTAGATGTGAAGGCATATGGGGATATTTGAATGGGAATGTGAAAATGGATGTATGTATGTGGATGTGTGAATGTGGAGATGGGAGTGTGGATGTATGAATGTGAAAATGGATGTATGCATGAAGATGTATATGCGTAGATGTGAATGTGGATGTATGTATGTGTGTGGATGTATAGATGTGAATGGGAATGCGGATGTGGATGTATGTATGTATGTGGATGTAGATGTGAATGTATAGATGTGAATGGGAATGTGGATGTGGATGTATGTATGTATGTGGATGTGGATATATGAATGAAGACGTGATAATGGATGTATGCATGTAGATGTGGATATATGGATGTGAATGTGAATGTGGATGTGGATGTATGGATGTAGATACGGATGTTGATGTATGTATGTATATGGATGTAGATGTGGATATATAGATGTGAATGGGAATGTGGATGTGGATGTATGAATGTGGATGTGGATGTGGATGTGGATGTATGGATGTGGATATGGATGTGTATGTATGAATGTGGATATGGGATGTGGATGTATAAATGAGGATGTGAAAATGGATGTATGCATGTAGATGTGGATGTATGGATGTGAATGTGAATGTGTATGTGAATTAATGTGTCGTCGATATGAGGAAATGGATGAGAACGAGTACACATTGAATGGAATGTGGAATAAGTAATGTGGACTAAGGAGGGATAATGTGGAAAGACGAGAGTTCGATTTAGAAACTGTATTTTATGACTGTTTGTAAATGATTATTTTATGTCAAGAATGCTGGGGAAGCATTTTGACCGTCTTGTGGATTAAGGTCATGAAGACCTAACTGTTAAAGTTGCAACTGCTAACGGAGAGTCAATGGAGGATGTCTCATGTAGCAAGGTCAACTGAGGTATTGACCAGCCTTGGTTTGATTTAAATGGTGAGCTTTCGGTACGGTGAATGAGGGACCAAGGAAGCGGCCTATGAGTGAAGCGCTAGGTCACCTGCGAAGGATCCTAGAGGGTGCTGACCATACGGTGCTCGGGCTCTGGGTCGCCTAGGATACCCACACGTGCGTTGAGGAAGATATTGGAACAAGGAGTAAGAGTTGTTTTCTCAAACCGGGCATGGATCTAATTGATTGACCTTGCTGGTCTTCAATGGATGAGTCCATGGCTCTTTATATGGATCTGTTTGGTTGATCTTGCTGATCTTCAACGGAGAGTCCATCTTGATAAGTGATTATATTGCCGAGTATTATGGGCTAGGAACTATTGAAAAGGCCCCTGAGTGGACAGGTGGTGAGCGTTCTGGTTGCCAATGATGCCATAGATACTTTGATGAAGGAATGATGGGAAGTTAAGAATCGACCAAATAATTTGGAAGATTGTGATCAGTGATACTATGGTTCATTAAAGGATTGTTTTAAAACTGGTTGAATCTGTGAAAAAGGCAATTTCATATTGGGTGTGTAAGTGGTGTGACTATTTTTATTTTTGCATGAACATCCAGCTAGGGGGCCTGGGAACTCTTTTGCCTAGTACCCGGGACAAAAATCAAATTCTAAATTGGATCCCATCACTACAGTGGTTGGGCGGTTGGCTAATCCATGGGATTGGATGGGGTTAGGCTGGACTGATGGATCCGTAAATCGAGACTCAATTTTTGTTACTACAATAGATAAAGTAAATCCCGGATAGTAATTGTTCTATGGATAGGAATCAACGGCTGTGCCTCTTGATGGAGAAAAAAGCGTTGATCCCAATGATCCAAGTGCAAGTTTCTTCCTTGATCTGAGCGAGTATCTTTATAGGTGCAGTCGGATCAGTTTGATCACTAATGGTCTTGACTACGTTAGAGTAAAAAGTTATCTTGGAGGAATCACCTGTGCTTTCCAGATAAGGGAAGTTTTTCCGGGTTCGATTTTGGAAAAACCGACGGATTAGTCTTTTGTCCGGATATCCGTGGACGAGGCCCCGAGTGTGGGACCCTGCCTCGTGCATGAAGTGCTACTTTTGCTGCTAGTACCCCGAATCCGTTGCGCGGTGGGAACAGGGATCTTACAAGTCAATTATACATCCTATAGCCTTCATCCATGTATGGCCAAGTATTAATGGTTCAGGTAATGTTCTGGCAGGTAGTACCAAGAAGTCTCCCACCAATTGCTTTACTGCCCCCATCACAGTATATCTCTATTTGTAATATCCCAAGAACCTTAGTAATTCTACCATGGATACCTTTCACCTTTAAGAAGGTATCTTCGAGTTGGGGTTTTCCCAACTGTTTCCATGCATTGAAGGAAATTAGATTGTGACTAGCCCCCTTATCAAGTAATGAGTTATAAAACAATTAACCATTAGGGCTAGGCAATTGAATGGATGTTCGTAGAGGTGCTCTGTTCTCCTCTTTCTCCCCTTCAATCTCTCCCACCATTAGGAGAAATATGGACTGTCCATTTTTCCCCTGAAGGAGTGAACAAAAAAAGATAGGCCTGACCAATGAGAGAGTTGGGATTCTAGATCCATGTAACATGGATCTTTTTGTCATATCTTTGCCAAAATCTCTTAAGACAATAAAATAATAGATCCCATATCTTTAAAAAATAGAGAAATGTCGGATTTTATGTCATAAACTATTCTTTCATGTTAGATGTACCTTGTGGTCAACACATGGAAGTTTGAAAATCGAATTTCATTTTTTTCCATTTTTTTTGTTTAACTTTTTACTTTCCCTCCTTTTGCATTTCACTATCTTTTCATTTTCCCCCCCTTTTTTTTGGCAGAATTCAATTTCGCCATATCTTCTGCAACTCTGGTTCTTTCTTCAAGAAAATTTAAAAGTATGTTATTCTCCACCATAGGTCTCTCCTCCTAAAATTTTATCTCATTTGGACAAAATGTTTGTGAGTTATGCCCGTTTTCTCACATGAACTTTCTCTTCTCTACACCACAGATAGCTATCTTGATGTGAAGTGGCATCAAATTCTTGTGAGTAATTATCATATGTTTAGGGTTTGTCTATGTTTTATCTTGATGTGAGTAGTAATCATAGGTTTAGGATTTGTTTATGTTTTGTCTTGATATGTTTATGTTTATTTTCACAGGAGCAGGGTTGTGAGCAACAAGGTTGTGTAAATCAAAGCAGTAAGTTGCTGTTTATTTCTTGTTGTTTTAATCTTGATTTGTTGCTTATGATCTTCTTTGCATAGTAATGATTTGAAGTAGCCTAAAATACCATAGTAATGATCATAGGTTTAGGCTTTGTTTATGTTTTGTTTTGATAAGTTGTTGATTATTTTCATAAGAGCAACACGGTTGTGAGCAGTAAGTTGTTGTTTATTTCTTGTCATTTTAATCTTTATTCGTTGATTACAATCTTCTCTGCACAGTAATGATTCAAGTGGCATAAAATACAATAGTAATGATCATAGGTTTTGGATTTGTCTATGTTTTATCTTGATGTGAGTAATTATCATAGGTTTAGGGTTTGTTAATGTTTTGTCTTGATGTGTTTATATTTATCTTCATAGGAGCAACAAGGTTGTGTAAATCAAAGTAGTAAGTTACTGTTTATTTCTTATTGTTTTAATCTTTATTTATTGCTTACAATCTAACATATATATTCATGAAGTCTAGCTTTATTAATTTAGATGTCTTCAAAAGGAGAAGGAATATTAGTAATATTCACACAGTGGAGGTGTTTAACAAGAGAGATGATGAAGGTAACTGGATCCTTGATCAGTACAGTAAGTTAAATTGGATTTTAATGTGACCAAGTACTCGTGGAAAAGGTCAAGCTCATAGATGTCACAAACCCCAACAAGCAATGGAAAGGTAGAATCATAGAGTTCAGAAAACGCACAAATGGTATGAGTACAATAATAGAGGCTTTCATTTAACATGCATTAGGAGAAATTTGGACTCATTTTTGGGCCTTCTAAGAAGTGCCAAGTCATCATTCTATTTAAAAAAGAGAGCCTATGGATAACTCTACTCTTCGTACCTCAAAACTATATCATGTAACCTATCATTGGAAAGATCTCAATGAGAGGATCCTAACGCATTGACCTCGGACAAATTTGGACTTCATCTGCTCAAGTTATGGCCATCCCACCAAAACTCAAAAGTTCCGTAAACGAAAGCCTCATCCTCATTGGTCCTCATGGAATATTCCCTATAATCCCCAAAGGCTTAAAAGGCCCAAAATTGAGTCCAAGTTTCCCTTAATGTTTATATGCACAAAGAGATTCGAGTGCATCATGATAACTTCAGTGAAAGACATAGGCCTAACAGTAAGTTTATATCTCTGTGCTTTATGTTCTTGTGCTTTGAGTCCATGGTTATTAGATAGAGTTTTAATACAAGCATGTTTGTTGCTTGCAGCTTTATATCCATCCACTCTGCATGAATGGTAGAATGTAGAATGTTTTAGTGGAAAGCTAAATGTTTTACATGCAAAGATAGGTGCCTTGATCTATGACAACAAGAGTGCAAGTGAATTGGCATCTCAGAATGTTTACTTTTATGATTCAGTGTATGATGTGGAGAGACATAGTTTGGAGTATATTCCACTACCACCGTTGTCTAGCCAGGAATGGTATAATCCTAGCTCAGACATATCAGAAGCATGTCAAGTAAAGATAAAAATTGATGTTCATGCTACCATGAAAACATCCACAAGCTCTAGAGATGTGCATCTATGTTGGTTTGTACCATTTGGTTTGTTTGCACATTTGTTTGGATCTTGTGAAGTAGTTAAGAAAACTAAAACTACTTATCAATGCAAGTGCTCATTTGAGGATTAGATGACTTAGTTACTGGGTGAGTCATGGCATCTCAAGAGAACTCACCACAATGATATCATTGAGTGTAGAATTACTGTGTCAGATGTTACCTTTAGGTAAGATTGCACTTCTCATTGATGTGGTTATTCTTTAGGAGGGTCATGATCCTTTTAGCGTTAATGTAGAGAGTCATTTACCCCTTAGTTTTTTGAGGTAGGAAATCCAACTTATGTCCAATAATCCCCCTTAAGTCAATATTAGATAATTTTGGAAAAATGTCACACTTTGGGAATCAGCTTTTTAATATATTTCTAGCCATAACTTCAGCATACTAACTCCAAATTTGTTAGAGATTCTAGATTTAGATTCTACTCCAAAAGATCTTTCCAACAACGATATGTCACATGAGAGGGTTTTGATGAAATATTGGATAGGTTCACCATGATCCCATTTTTCAAATGGGAATGGGATTTTTTCGAGATTATCTAATATGGTGTTCCTTGTAATTTCTATTTTAAGTTGGATGGTAGGAAGGTTGGGAGTCGAAGTGTGTTGAAATTTGAGCTAAATGATGAGCTATGGTGGATCAAACACTAGAATCAACATGATTAACAAAGTGATTAAGAAATGATTAAGACGTAATTAGTGAATAATTAACAAATAGATTAATGTAGGCATGGATACTCAAAAACCAGCAAATTCTCATTAGGGCTATGCCTCAATTTATAGAGTTTACATCAAGCATCAAATCCCATTGATTTCTCCATGATTCACTCCCCGAATATCTCCACCTTTTGCCTGATTCTCTCCACCTCTTCTCTTTTCCCTGAATATCTCCCAGAATATCTCCACACTCCTAAATTCCCTCATGCTACCCATTATTCTCTCCCAGTAGATTCTTCTAACCTTTTCACAGGTTCTTTCACAATTACATCTCCTCTTTTACAGCCTCTATCCAAGAGCTTGTTCCCACACACACCCTATTCACTTGTATATTTCAACACCTCCCCTCAAGTGAATAATCCTAGTACACCTAGACCCTATACCAAGTTTGCCACCCATTACTCGGTAGTCCGCGACCAGTGTCTACTCCTCCCCTCAAGTTATCTCAGCACACCTGGACCCTGTATCAAGTTTCTCTCTTACTTGACAGTCCGCGACCAGTACCTCAAGTCCCTAAACTCCATAGTCCTTGACACTCTCTCTCTCTATGTGTCCAAGGCTACTATAAGTGCCCGCGACCTTGACTAAAGTGCTCACACATACATCTACCACTTGGCCTACATCATCGGTGGCTCAGAGGTGGTTTTACTTTATTGGGACAGGTTACATTGGGTTGTGGGGTCTCTCTCTCTCTCTCTCTCTCTCTCTCTCTCTCTCAGAGATTTTCACACGGCTCCTCACTCTTTGGAGCCTCACATCTTCTCTTCTCTTCAGTCTTCTTGTCGTGGCAGCTTCTCTCCATGCGTCCGTCTCTTCTTTCAGTCTTCTTGGGGCAGCTTCTCTTCTTGTGGCAGCTTCTCTTCTCGTGTCCATGTCTTCCTTCAGATCTTCTTGGTGTGGATCCTCTTCTTGGGAAGAGATATTCTTCTTCTTCCATGGCTGGGGCCATGAGCTCGTCCGTCAGGTCATTTTGCTCCATGTGAGCAACATGTTTCAGTGTTTTGCTGACAGTTCCTTTGGGCTTTTTATGTTTATTTTGTATCATTATGCAATGCAAACCCAAATTTATGCGGGAGGTCTTACCTCTTGCCTTAATCTGGACAAGGGCAGTGTCTGTTCCCATTTTTACACTGATAAAATGTGCCCAATACATAATGCGTATAGCATTCATTCTTATGCACATTCCAAATGCAATTCTGGCTGTGAATAATCTTGAATTTGAGTGAGATTTACAGGCATTAACCAAGGGTTAAATGCAAAATGATGATTTTCACAATTTTATCAGCACAATTTTACCAGAAATTACACTAAATCAAGGGTAACCAATTTGTACGGGATGGTTGGAGTATCAAACCAACTCCGATTTGAAATCTGAAGTTATAGGGATCTGTATCAGATACCTAATGGTTAATTTGAACCCTCAATTGCACCAAAGTACAGTGATTAGCACTGATTAATCACTAATTAGCAAATTAATGCTCTGGTTTGTGTGCAAAAAACAGAGTATGCGGGGAGCTCAGATCTGGTGCCTTCCACTTCAAATGAGCTCAAATTCTTTCAAAGGCATCAATACAATGAGTCTAGTAGAGGATTAAGCCAAGAAACACAAGATTTGACCAAATAATGAAAGCTTAATCTCTATTTTACCAAAGTCACCTGCAGATTTGATGAAGAGCTTTGATCTCTCTGTAGACTTGATGAAATTGATTTCTGTCTTCACCAGCTTGTAGAGCATGCTTGATTACCCTTTGTGCCAAGAGGAATTAGCTTAATTTGATTTGATGGAGTGTAGATCTGCATTTTACTCAGAAAAAACAGCGCTGCAGAAAACGGCGATTTCTCCTAAACGCCTTCGCGTTTTGCTGCGCCGCTTGATGAGCTTGTAGCTAGGGCTAATGACTAGCTTGTGTTAGAAGGGCATAGCCTAATGTTGACTGTGCATGGAGAATGGAGTCCTCCACTGACTGGGGGTGAAGGGGAAATGAAAAAACTCACTAAAAATTGATTATTTTGCTAATTTTCTACTAATCCTAGTTAATTCACTAATGGGCTCATAAATCTGGTTGATTCTAGGCATGGCTCTGATACCATGTTGAAATTTGAGCTAAATGATGAGCTATGGTGGATCAAACACTAGAATCAACATGATTAACAAAGTGATTAAGAAATGATTAAGACGTAATTAGTGAATAATTAACAAATAGATTAATGTAGGCATGGATACTCAAAAACCAGCAAATTCTCATTAGGGCTATGCCTCAATTTATAGAGTTTACATCAAGCATCAAATCCCATTGATTTCTCCATGATTCACTCCCAGAATATCTCCACCTTTTGCCTGATTCTCTCCACCTCTTCTCTTTTCCCAGAATATCTCCCAGAATATCTCCACACTCCTAAATTCCCTCATGCTACCCATTATTCTCTCCCAGTAGATTCTTCTAACCTTTTCACAGGTTCTTTCACAATTACATCTCCTCTTTTACAGCCTCTATCCAAGAGCTTGTTCCCACACACACCCTATTCACTTGTATATTTCAACAAAGTGAACATTGCAAAACATGCAAGTAGATGCAAGCAGTGTGTCGCTCCACACATCCTTGAGATTGTGGAGTCAATGTAATTCTTATTCTTCCAAGTGAATATAAGAAGTTTTTTCTCTAAAAGTGTTGTAAATTTAATTTTTCTTCATTTTCATAAAGTGTTGTGGTTTTTTAAGTCTACTGTGTTTCAGACCCTTTCATATGTAAGAAAATAATGTTAAGTATAAGTAAGTACAAACGTAAATATAAATATAAGTATATATTTAAGTGTAAATAATAATATAAGTTTATATTTAAGTGTAAATAATATAAATATAAGTATATATTTAAGTGTAAATAATAATATAATTAATTATTCTAGAAATATAAATATGTTTTTTTGATTTGTTATATTTTAATGAAGTGTCATTAATTTTTAAGTCTATAGATACAAGTTTAAAAATAAATATAACTTTAAGTATATTTTAAGTGTAAATAATAATATAAGTAACTATGTAAATAATATAATGTAATGTGAAATACAAGTATGATTTATGATTTATGATTTATTATATTTTAATGAAGTGTCCTTTATTTACTAGAGTATAAACATAAAGTAAAAAAATAAATATAAGTTTATATATATTTGTAAGTAATATAATAAACACAAGTATAAATTTATTAAAAATATTATAAATTTAAGTGTAAGTATAAATATGAGTATAAGCTATAGATCAAACTCATTTATACTATCTATTCTCTAGCTCTCTCTTCATCATGGCCGCCTCCCCTGCTTTCGCTGCATGGATTAGTAGCACTCACTATGCTCATCTTAGAGACCAGATCTACCCTAGGTTTTGCAAGAGTTTAGACCTCAAGACTGTCATCTCCACCTTAGACCCAAACTCCACTTTGCTAGCTGCATTTTGCAATGCAATCGATGACTTCACCTACTCTATCCCAAATTCCATCTTCAGTTGGATTCCTTTGGAGTTCCTCTTCAACATAAAGAGTGGATCCAACCACAAGAAGGCGGTGAGCAAAGCTCTAGCTCATCTCAGACAAGATTTCCACACTTTTACCGCTATCCCAACCTCCTATGAAGAGCACTTTCCACTTGATCTCATTGAGCGGGATATTGCTTGTGCTATTTACATCTTGAGCTTTGATGTTCAAGAGCCAGAGGATGATGACATCCAGGATCTCCCTCTAGTGGAATACATAGACACAGAGCGAGAGGAGACCACTCTAGACCTTATCTCATTGAGGTCGCAGAGAGCTCTCACATGACACTTGCATCCATCTAGCGTGATGAAACCTTGGGGACTTGAGGGAGGAGGAACTATATAGTATACTTGTGCAAGATGCCAGTGATGATTTCTTGGACTTTGATTACCAAGAAGCCCTACCACAGGTTGATGAGGTAGGGCGATATGATGAAAGTAGTGTAGATGATATCTTTGTTATCATTGCCGTCCAGAAGCAGATTAAGGATGCAGCTCCTCAATATGAGATCTCAGATGAAGAGTTCGAGCGCTTTCATAATGAACTCTTCAGACCTCGACTACAGCATGCGACACCTATGGGGTCCAGCTAGACAACGGCAGACCCATTCCAGAAGCATATTTGGAGGCACCCTTGTAGAAGGAGCTTGACAAAGCAGAAAAGGTATCTCATTTTACAAGTTTCTCCCCAGATTTGATATTTAGGGCCTTTAGGGTATGTCGACCCCACATGTATGATCCTATGCCCATAAGAGGCTAGGAAGTGCACTGTCCGAAGGCTTGCATATGGGAAGCCCTGAATTAGCAAAAATCAGGGCTTCCCACACAAGCCTTCAAACAGTGCACTTCCCAGCCTCTGATAGTCATGGGATCATACATGTGGGGTCTACATGCCCTAGAGGTCCTAAATATCAAATTTGGGGCCATTCTAAAGAAACAAATCATCCTCTCTCATGCATTGCATGATAGAATGCTAACATCAATTTTATTGGTTTGCAAGAAATTGTGTATCTTGATGAATTTGCATCGAGGCAAAGTGGAAGATATGGGGGCCAAGGAAGGGTTCAGGACTCTGTACTCAAGGAGTACATTGGAAAACTTGCCAATGATGTGATAGTCTTCCACAAGACTTGCTCTCCGGGGTATACGGAGAACTTTTTGTAGATTAAAGCACTTACAAAGGGTGTTGCATTCAAACTTATTTCGACTAAATCAAGTTTGGAAAAAGTTGTTCTACTTCGATGCTCAAAGTTACTTTACTTGTTCTCAACTCAAAGGTCAGGGCCTTTACATTCTATGGCGGCCCGTGGCATTGTTGTTACGGGGGTACAGGAACCCACCATCATCTCAGGACCAGAGCTTGAAGGGTTCCATGTTTTGATTCCAGCCATCAAAGTGGCTTTAGATTATGGAGAGCCTAGTAGTAAGAAGTCTAGGATATAGCTATGATGATTATGTAACTTTGATGACTATGTAATTTTTTATGCTATGAACGGAAATTTGGGTTGCATAGTTTTTTGTTTAATACGTGTCTTGTAATGTATTTTATTAGTTGACTCAAGCAAATAAATTCAAATTACACATGTAACTCAAATAAAAATTGTGTCCATTAAAGACATATATAAATCAACAAATTATATAAACTCAAATTAAAAGAGACTTATTTGCAACACAAGATAAGATATATTTTTTTAAAGATATACATCGAGCTTTATATATCTTTTGAGAATTATATTCATGTGAGATATACAAAAACAAAACTAAAGATCTTGGCCTAGAGGATCTCTCTAGCATCACATGCATCGCACCAATTGCATGTCCTTTTCATCAGGGATGGTGACCTTCTTTGCATGGACAGCTGCAAACACCGTGTCAGCAAAAATGTCCACTAGGTATGCCTCCGCAGCCTCCTGGAGTGCCTCCAAAGCTTTGCGTGTCCATCGCGTATGTAGTGGGCTTCATGCTGCGTGAACCCAGATCCTCCTATCACAACACGATCTTACAGATCCTGCATGATTTCTTGCACCACATGTTGGAAGGAGAGCTTTGGTATGATTAGGTTCACCATCTTTTGGTATTCCCTAATCTCACAAAGAGCCACAGTGCCAGGCCTCCACCTACGCTTGTGATGTTGCTGCCGTGGTGGTTGGGGGGTACTCCACGTTCCACCTTGGGGGGCCAAACTCTCCTAGCAGTTTGCTTGGTGTGATCAAGGATAATGGTCGTGGATGGCAGGACAGGTCATCACAACAAAATTTTCAGCTCTCATATGGTGCTAGATGTGGTCGTGGATATACACCTCAGAGAGGCAGAGGTAATCCTCGTGGTAGAGGACATTGGCAAGGCCAACAAACATCTATGCAAGATGTAGAATGCCATTACTGTGGGAAATTTGGTCATATGGCGAGAGATTGTTTCCGCAAACAGAATGATTTGAGAGGGGGGTAGAGCACAACGTGGTGGTCATTATGGTGGAAATTATGCACAACATGGTGGTGGAAATTATGCATCAAGCAGTAATGATGGCACTGCAAATCACTTGTTTGCCATGAAACATGTTGTGGGATCGATGATGACAAATGCTGAGAATGATGATACTTGGTATATGGACTCTGGAGCATCAAACCATATGACTTGTCATGGTGAATGGTTTGAGCATATGAAGCCTATGGATGTGAAAGGCTATGTGGAAATAGGAGATGATACCCAGCATGCCATTACACATGTTGGAAGTGTACCATTGGTTATGCACAATGGTCAAACAAAATCTATGTCAGATGTATTGTACGTGCCTTCTATCACAAAAATCTTGGCCTCAGTTGGTCAAATGGTGGAACAGGGATTACAGGTTCGTTTCAACGAGCATGGTTGCTTCGTTGAGGATTCCAAATATGGATGTAGAGTCATTATTGCTAAAGGCAAGAAAGAAGGCAGGTTGTTTAAGCTAGATGCTAGAATTCCTGAGTTAAAATCAGCCATGTTCTCTAAAAGCAAAAATGTGGTACAGGACATTGATATGTGGCATAAGAGGATTGGACATGTCAATATACAAAGGTTAAAGAACATGCAGACAAGAGGCATTGTCAGTGGGCTGCCTAGATTCAAGTATGATGGGCATATGCATGTTTGTGAAGCCTGTCAGTTTGGAAAGCAGGCAAGGTTGCGGTTTCCTAGAGAAGGAAATATGAGTAGCAGGCCACTTGAGATAGTACATATAGCGATGTATGGGGTCCTGCACAAAACCCATCTATTAAAGGCAGTTTATACTATGTGACATTCATAGATGATTTCAGCAGGATGACATGGATATACTTTCTCAGAGAGAAAAGTGAAGTGTTGGAAAAGTTTATGGATTTCAAAGCTTTTGCAGAGAAGCAATATGGCTGTTGGATTAAATGTTTGAGGACAGATGGAGGTGGCGAATACACCTCAAAAGCGTTTGAGCATTTCTTGAGGAAACATGGTATAAGGAGACAATTGACTTGCAGGTATACACCTCAGCAGAATGGTGTGGCTGAGAGAAAGAATAGAGTCATATGTGAAGTGGCCAGGGCAATGCTCAATGAAAAGAGCATGCCAGATTATTATTGGGCAGAAGCTTGTGCTACTGCAGTGTATATACTGAACAAAACACCTACAGCAGCCATTCATGGAAGTACGCCAGAGATGCGACTTAGAGGTTATAGGCCAAACATTGGACACCTGAAAGTTTTTGGATGCATAGCTTATGTACATGTGCCTGATGAAAGAAGGAGGAAGTTGGATCCTAAGGCAGAAAAATGTGTATTTGTTGGATATGCACAGGATCGTAAGGCATACAAATGTTATAATCCACAAACTAGACAAGTTGTTATCTCACGAGATGTGGTGTGTTTGATGAGCTTGCTAGTTGGTACAAAGCAAAGGATGAGGGTGTCATTGAGTCACTTGAAGCTGATGTGCCTGTGAACTTGCCACAAGCAAGTTCTAGTTCTACTTCTATGTCTAGGCCAGCAACAGAGGCGGAGAGTAGTACTGTACGTCCATGGTCAAGACGTTTGAGGCATGAGAGTGTGAGCACTGGGAGTAGTGCTGTGGATAAAGGAAAGAAGAAGGTTGAAGGAATTGGAATTATTGGTTATGAGTCATCGAGTTTAGAGAGTTTGGATGAGGAGCTTGGCATACCTGTTTTACGCACACCAGGTGGTGCAAGGCAGGATAGATATATGCCACCACATGCTAGGGTGACAGGTGTTCAGAGTAATCCGCATGCATTGCGGAGATCCCAAAGAGTCAGATATCCCGTTTTGACAGGTTGACATATCGAGATTTTGCTATGCATTATGCATATATGACATCTATGGTGAAGCATGTGGAACCTACATGCTATACAGAAGCTATTGGCAAGCATGTATGTGGGAGAAAGCAATGGATGTTGAGATGGATGCATTGCTTCATAATGACATATGGGATTTGGTTGCATTACCAAAGGACAAAAATGTTATTGGTTGTAAATGGGTTTACAAAGTGAAATGCAAGTCTGATGGTTCCATTGAAAGACATAAAGCAAGATTGGTAGCTAAGGGTTATGCACAAACCCAAGGTTTGGACTATGATGAAACGTTTAGTCCAGTGGCAAAGATGGGAACAGTGAGAGCAGTCATTGCTATGGCTGCAGCTAATGGTTGGGAAATGCACCAAATGGATGTCAAAAATGCATTTCTAAATGGTGATCTACAAGAAGAAGTGTATTTGGCACAGCCAGAAGGGTATGTACACCCAAGATATCCCACTCATGTATGTAGATTGAAAAAGGCTTTATATGGTTTGAAGCAAGCACCTCGTGCTTGGAGTGATAAGATGAGCAGATATCTTATCTCACTTGGATTTCAGATTTCTACAGCAGATTCTTCACTCTATGTGAAGAAGATAGATCATGGGATTGTTTTACTTGTCATCTATGTCGATGACTTGATTATCACAGGTGATCATGGTGCAGATGTGATGCATGTCAAGAAAGCATTGAGTGGGCAATTTGACATGAAAGATCTTGGTGAGTTGGAATTGAAGTGATCAAAGACCATACAGGTACATGGCTAGTACAACGCCAATATGCATTGGATATGTTGGCAAAATATGGCATGACAGGGTGTAAGCCTATGAGTACACCTTTGGAGCAAAATGTGAAGTTGATGGTGAGGAGTTGGATGATCCATCTATGTACAGAAAGATGGTTGGTAGTCTCATTTACATGACTATCACACGCCCAGATTTGAGTTATGCTGTGAGGCTAGTAAGCCAATTTAAGCAGAGCCCCAGAAAACCACATTTGGATGTAGTGAGACGCATTATGAGATATGTGAAGACCACTGCACATTATGGTCTACTTTATGAGAGTGGTAAAAGCTTGGATATACATGGCTACACAGATGGTGATTGGGCAGGTAGCTCATATGACAGGAGGTCTACTAGTGGTTATGCTTTTACACTTGGAAGTGCCATGGTGAGTTGGAGTAGTAAGAAGCAACCTACAGTTGCGTTATCGAGTACTACAGAGGCTGAATTTAGGGGTGCAGCCATTGCTACTTGTGAAGCTGTATGGTTAAAGAATCTCTTGGCAGATGTGGGTGAGCTTATTGATGGCAAAGTTGTCATTCATTGTGACAACATGAGCAGTATACAGTTGGCAAAGAATCTAGTATTTCATGCGAGGACCAAACACATAGAGGTCCATTATCACTTTGTCAGAGAGAAGGTGCTTGATGGTACAGTTGATCTACAGTATGTGAAGACTGATGAGCAGGTGGTAGACATCTTTACAAAGCCACTTAGCAGGGAGAAGTTTGAGTACTTTCGTACTATGTTGGGAGTACGTGGGATGAGCTTGAGGGGGAGTGTTGAGAGCTTTGATATCCCAAGCTCATCTACATCTTCATCTATGGCAGTACATCATGAGCTTGAGAGAGGCTGTTGAGATTCAAGCTCGATGTAAGTGTGAGCCAGCTATGCTATGTGCTGGCATGTTAGGTAGGAACATGTGTGAGACATAAATGACCGCGTCCAGCTGGTCATAGTGTGTGGACATTAGCTAGGATTAGATGTGTGTGGACACAACTCATAGTGTGTTGTGTGTATTATGGATTATGGCTTTATGCATTGTGTGAGAAGGGAGATGGCTTCCCTCTCTGGTTAGGGTTTGCAATATACATTAGGGTTTGCTCTTGTGTGTGTCTCTCCTCTCCCTCTATCACCTTTTCAACAATCTATGCACACCATACGTCAATTTTTCTCAAAAATTTCAAGAATATACACCTAGACATGTACAAATAAAAAAGCACCTACACATGCACATGCACTTGCAAATTTTTTTCCACCACGAAAATATAAGAATATACACTGACATTAGAAATGAAGAAAACTTAAAATATTCAAATCAATGGGTAAGTCCGGTACTACACAACATTGGAAACAAGGAAACTTAAAATATCCAAATTCAGTACATCGCATAAAGTACAACTAGTTGAGTAGAACTGAAGGAAAACGTGAAAACACAAAACGATACACAAGCATTTATACAGCTCTTCAAACCACGTCATGGTTAAGGTTGAATGCATCACCATTGTTACAAATCCTATAGAAAACAAGAGTGAGATCCGAGGGCTTCAGTGTGATGCGCCGGGCATGGATGGCTAATAGCTGACCATCATGCATGAGATCCACCAAGTAACTTTTAGCCGCCTCTTTTGAAGAGCAAGCAATGCTTGGGCTGACCATCGCTCCAAATTACATGCTTCATCTCTTGAAAAGTACTTGTAGTGATTTCCCCTTTGTAGATCTTGCAGTATTTCTCGTACCAACCTCAAGAAAGGTGTCTTGGGTATAATCAACTCAAGACTCTTCTGGAACCTCCTAATTTCACGAAGAGCAACGGTGCCTGGTCTCCATCTTCTCTTCTTATGCGTAGGTGGATGAGCATTTCTAGTTGGAGCAGCGGGAGGAGCTTGACCTTCATCATTGTCGGTGTCAGTACGTTCACTAGATCGAGATGAATGAGCCGGTGTCTTGGAAGGCATCTTGTTTTCTCTTTGCTTAGTACGCGCCATACTCACAAGCTAGAAGGAATAGAGAGAAATTGAGGAATGGAAAGAAATAAAAGAAGCGCCTTTATTTATAAATGGAACTTACTATAAGTTATTGACACTTACTTTTAAAAAATATCAACACTATCAAAAAGTTATCCATGTTGACTTTAGTAAACACTTATTTTGAAAAAGTTATCCATGTTGACTTTAGCAACCACCTATTTCTTTAAAACATTGGATTGCTCCAATACTCTCAAAAAGTTATCCATGTTGACTTTAGCAACCACCTATTTCTTTAAAACATTTGATTGCTCCAATACTCTCATAAACCTAAAATGTTATTTCATAATTACAATATTTCCATTTGCTACCGACTCTCTCTTGGGTTGTCAACTATTCTGCATGATGTTCTTTGGCCATGCTATTTTCATATCTTGCTTTCCTCACTTCATATATTGCCCTGCAAACAACTTCTGTATCATTAGATTTAGACTTTATTAATTTGTCCTCATATCTTATCTCTATTCTCCTATACCACCATTGAAGTAACTGCCTCATAGGATTGGAATCATTGATTTCACCTCCATGTGTCGTTGCTTTTTGGAATCCGCATTGAGCTTTCCAATGAGATCGTTCCATGTCTTGTGTGGACCATATCGCCAAACTTCCTTGTTCAGCAAAGTATGGACCATGAGCCTCAAGTATGTGTTGCATTCAAAAACACATGATCCACAATTAAACTCAAAATATTACATTCACAATTTAATTGTAAAAATGAAATGGAGACCACTCTGACTATATAGTGTTTAATGCAATTTGAAGTCCATGCCTCTGTCATTGAGTTATGAAAGTTTACAATGGCCTCTTTAAATGCATTTGCATCATCAGAATTGAATGTCATCTTTTGTAAAAGTGGTGCCAATTTATCAAGTGCAATCCACACATTTGCCTTTGTATCCGCATCCATCCTCCATTTTGCTCCAATCAGGGACAGCCATGCATGTGTACTTTTTTCCATGCTTCGTACTTCTCTGGTTGTTTTACAAGCAACTTACCATCTTCACCTCGTGGTTGGTGAAGATAAGAATTTCCTAGCCTTTCCTCCCCCAAAACACGGTTTGCATGGAAAATTTCCACTCTTTCTTGACTTTTTCTTGTCCTTTTTTATTTTTACTTGGCCCCAGTGCAATCCAACATCAGATAAGAGTTGTTCTACCTTCTTGCATTTTGCATCAGCATCTAAAACAGGCTACATCTTGTAGGCAAAACACACGTACTTAAACAGGCTGCACCGTACTTAAACACCAACTTCTCTATTATCCTTACTATGCAATGCAAGGTGCAAAAGTGGACCCTTGTTAAGGGTATTTCTAAAATAGGATTCCACTTAGGATCTAACGGCACCAACATTCCATTCCTTTGAACACATTGGTCACGTGTTGGAGCACCACGTTTTCCTGTCCTTTTTACAGTCCATTATTCCTTCACATCCTTGCCTTTCTCTCTACATTGCGTGCAATATAAGCAAGGGAACTTAGCTGATACTGAATTTGAATCACCAAACATACATTTCAATGTTTTCAAATCGCCAAGCAAGATGTCATTCTACCTTGTATTCACCAAATCCATCGACATGCAAAACTTCACCATTGTTTTCCGTCATACAATATCTGGTATCTCTGTTAAGTTAAAAAAAACTCTTAAGTACTTCATGGTCCTCCTTTGGTACCTCAAATGTAGCAAGTGACCATATTTCATTCTCCGATTGCACACTGAAATATTTTGGATGTTTTGAATTAATGCTGGGATCCAATGCCCTATTCATTAATGTCAAGCTAACACGTTCAAACTTTTGGCCCTTAACGATTTCACTCTCATCAAGCTTCAAAACAAATTGAAGCTTACCTCCGACAAATAGGTTTTAGAACTTTACCATTGCTACTTGCAGCTTGCATACATTCAATACAAAGTTATTGTCTACATGCAATTTGAAGGGCACTTCCTTTGATCCAAAATTAAGCATTTGTGTATGTTCCAAATGCATTGGCTCACCAATCGTATCTAAGATTTTTGCATTAAGATCTTTTCGTAATTGCTTTACATGGAATGGTTTAGGGATGGGCACAACCCGTCTCTTGTTAGGAATAGCCTTAAACCCTACATCCAATTGCTTGTTAGGAACAGCCTTAAATCCTATAAATCATAGCATAAGGTGCGAAGCTAATCCCTACCTTGTCACATATGCCTTGAGCATATGTAGCTATGAAGGTATTGCTTACCTCCTTCAAGTGTACTCTTGCAACATCATCACCAATGGTTTTGAATTTGGGGTTTTCCAATGCATAATTCACCATACCTTTGCTTAAAAACCTTTGCAATTGCATCATCAACCTCTTAACTTGGGTTGGAAAACATATTCTTCATGTTTGCATGTTGTACATAGACCCGCCGATTATATTGCCCACTCCCTCTGGTCAATTCATGAAGTGGTTTGAGCAACCTCACACGCTCACATGCTTGTTTGGTTTTCGTTGAGAGTCTAGCAACAATAGTCTTTACAAGCATTACTATCATATTTTTGTTGTCCTTCTCCAAACCCTACATTCTACAATGCAGTTCTGCATTGTCTACCTCGACAACATGCACCTCATTTTCCATAACATGCATCGCATCTTGTAGACTCTGATACTCTCTCTCCTTTTCACTTGGTGATTTTGTGAGCTCCTTAATCCTTGCATCCATGCCCATCATAGTGTGCTGAACAGATGTGTAAACACTCTGAGCATTGCTAGACTCCTAGTGTACCCAATAACTGTTGAAATTTGAGCATTATGATGAGCTATGGTGGATCAAACACTAGAATCAACATCATTAACAAAGTGATTAGTAAATGATTAAGACGTAATTAGTGAATAATTAGCAAATAGATTAATGTAGGCATGGATACTCAAAAACCAGCAAATTCTCATTAGGGCTATGCCTCAATTTATAGAGTTTACATCAAGCATCAAATCCCATTGATTTCTCCATGATTCACTCCCAGAATATCTCCACCTTTTGCCTGATTCTCTCCACCTCTTCTCTTTTCCTTGAATATCTCCCAGAATAACTCCACACTCCTAAATTCTCTCATGCTACCCTTTATTCTCTCCCAGTAGATTCTTCTCACCCTTTATTCTCTCCCAGTAAATTCTTCTCACCTTTTCACAGGTTCTTTCACAATTACATCTCCTCTTTTATAGCCTCTATCCAAGAGCTTGTTCCCGCACACACCGTATTCACTTGTATATTTCAACACCTCCCCTCAAGTGAATAATCCTAGCACACCTGGACCCTGTATCAAGTTTCCCTCTTACTTGATATCCCGCGACCAGTGCCTCAAGTCCCTAAACTCCATAGTCCTTGACACTCTCTCTCTCTATGTGTCCAAGGCTACTATAAGTGCCCGTGACCTTGACTAAAGTGCTCACACATACATCTACCACGTGGCCTACATCATCGGCGGTGGCTCAGAGGTGGTTTTACTTTATTGGGGCAGGTTACATTGGGTTGTGGGGTCTCTCTCTCTCTCTCTCTCTCTCAGAAAAGATGATCCGACTCCACTTCCCTTGGAGCCTCCATGAAGTTTGCCGATGTCGTTCCTTCTTCACTGGGTTTGCTGTAGCAGTCTCTCGCCATGTGTCTTGGCTTTCCACATTTGTGGCAAGTGAAGGTCCTCCCTCCTACTCTGCCTCTTCCTCGTCCTCGTCCTCGAGAGAATCCTCCTCGGGTGAAGAATGCTTTTTCTTCTCCTGTTGTTGAGTCGAGCCCTTTCTTCTCTTTGCCTCTGCTCTCTTGCTCTAGTAGAGTTGCTTCTATCTCGTGTATCTTCAATTCAGGTACATTCTTTAGTGTTGCTACAATGTTTTCATAATCTCCTTTGTCCACACTCTTCAGAAGTACATCATTTAAACTGAGTGCAATAAGTCCCAATGCTTTTTCATTCCTGCTCTTTCACTCATTTTCCCCTCTCTCTGGGCATTCATCTCTCCCTTCAACTAATCCCCACAGATTTTTCCTCATCAACAAATACATGGTTTTTGTCTGCCATGTATAAAACTGTTCCCCATTAAATTTGGCTATTTCCTGTGCTGAACTCATGGTGATGTGAAGGGGGTCTTACCTCTTGATCCAATTTCAATATTCAAGGGTAGTGTCTACCCTTTTACAACTCAATCTGGTGTTTAATAGATGATTACAACAATTTTATCAGCATAAAATCACCAGAAATTACACTAAATTAAGGGTAACCAATTTTACGGGATGGTTGGAGTATCAAACCAACTCCGATTTGCAATCTCAAGCTTTAGGGATCTGTATCAGATACCTAATGGTTAATTTGACCCTCAATTGCACCAAAATACAGTGATTAGCACTGATTAATCATTGATTAGCAAATTAATGCTCTGTTTTGTGTGCAAAAAACAGAGTATGCGGGGAGCCTAGATCTAGTGTCTTCCACTTCAAATGAGCTCAAATACTTTCAAAGGCATCAATAGCAATGAGTCTAGTAGAGGATTAAGCCAAGAAACACAAGATTTGACCAAATATTGAAAGCTTAATCTCTGTTTTACCAAAGTCACCCCTGCATATTTGATGAAGAGCTTGGATCTCACTGTAGACTTGATGAAACTGAATTCTGTCTTCACCAGCTTGTAGAGCATGCTTGATTACCCCTTGGGCTAAGAGGAATTAGAAGGATTTGCTTTGATCAAGGAGAAATCTTCAATTTGCTTCAGAAAAAACGCGCGGACCAAATCGTTGATTTTTGCTTCGTCCGTTTGGCGGTTTGCTATGCCGTCTTGATAGACTTGAAGCTAAAGATGTTAGCTAGCTTGTGTTAAAAGTTTGTGCCCTAATTTTATGTGTGCAACTTCTATGCATGAAAATAAAAATGATAAAAATAACACTTTTGATATAAAATTTATCCATTATGCATACTTCTATGCATGAAAATAAAAATGGTAAAAATAACACTTTTGATATAAAAATTTATCCATTATGCATGCTTCTATGCATGAAATAAAAATGGTAAAAATAACACTTTTGATATAAAAACTTATCCTTTATGCATAATATTAAAATTCAATTTCTCCATGATTATAATGAAATTCTTTCAATTAATCTAGGATGATAATTCCTAGAATATGGTAGGAAGTCCTCTTTTTATGCTTTGAATGAAATTATTTTATGCATAATTTTTATAAAAATTTTACCATAGCTCCGCTGCTATGACTGATAAATCTCAATTTTTCTAAGGGATAAAGCTTATCATTAAGGAAATAATTAAAATGATCTCTAATTGGATCATTAATCCATAATGGATTGAATCATCAATATACATAAACTAAAAGCATAGAAAAAAGCCATTAATTTGGCCTCAAGCATAGCTTAATCTTGGGTTAAGAAAAAGCTTTATGAAAAGCTTCATTTGGATTGAGAATGGGTCATGAGTATGACCATTTCTTGAGTGAGAGAGAGAAATTACATAAAAACCATTAGAATTTAAACATAAATAGAAATTTATGTAATTCTTTACTATCATTAATTAATTAACTTCAATAGCATTCATCAAATTATGTAACTCTTCACTACTATTCACCAATTAACTTCAATAGCATTTAAAAAACCATACTAATTAAGCTTCTCAAGCTTGAGAGGGGTTGAGAAGAGAGAAACATTGAGAAATTATAGAAAAGATCAATATTCACTAATTACCTTACAAATTGCTTGATTCTTTATTCACGGTAGAGGCCCCCAACCAATCAATTGGTTAAGTATGTTGATGGAGCCACCAATGGGGATTGAAGAAAGAGGGAAGCTCCAAAAACTAGTGAATTATTAATGAATTCATAGTTCTTGGCTTAGGTGGAGTAGAGTAACGATGCATAAACACTATATATTTTTCAACAAGGGGTAGGCTTCTATTTATAGGAAAAATTGAGCTCCTAACCAAACAAACTGATTCTAGAATTTTCCAAATCAGTTTGGTCAATTTTTGACCATTTTTAGGTCAGTTAAGCTAACTTTTTGGAACTAGACTTGAATGAGGAGAGAAGAGAGATGAAATATCTCAATTTTTATGAGTTTAAAACTCCTTCAAGCATGTGAAATATGCACCTCCTTTAAAGAACTCCCCTTCCTTACATATGTGTCAAAATGGAATCATTATACCCAAATATCTCATATTTTTAATATTGCTCATAGTTTTTTACTAATAAACCTTGTACATTTTCAACTCTTCATCTTATGTGAAATATGCACCTCCTTTAAAGAACTCCTCTTCCTTACATATGTGTCATAGTTTTTTTACTAATAAACCTTGTACATTTTCAACTCTTCATCTTATGTGAAATATGCACCTCCTTTAAAGAACTCCCCTTCCTTACATATGTGTCAAAATGAAATCATTATACCCAAAATATCTCATATTTTTAATATTGCTCATAGTTTTTTACTAATAAACCTTGTACATTTTCAACTCTTCATCTTATGTGAGCATTTACTCATTTTTGGATACCCAAAATATCTCATATTTTTAATATTGCTCATAGCTTTTTACTAATAAACCTTGTACATTTTCAACTCTTCATCTTATGTAAGCATTTACTCATTTTTGGGTATCTTCTTTTACAAATTGGATTTATCTCCTCCTTACACATGGATTGATGCTATTGGTCCATAGGAACCTTAATTGGACCATAATCCAAAAATTTCTGAAAATCTAGACCCTTAGGCTAAGGTCCTTTATACACATTTCCAATTAATTCCAATTGCACATTGAAAAATTCTTTTTGAATTTCTGTTTCAGGGGAATTCATCTTAATTATAAGAGATATTTTTCTATCCAAAAATATTCAAAATCTGAATATTCTCTCTCTAGAATATTTTCTCTCTCTAGGTTAAAACAGTTAGAAACAAGTCTTTTATATTTCTGAAGAGGGATTGATTACAGGGGAAGATGCTGGACATTTTGAGAGGCTGGGGAGGAATCTTACATTCTCTCCCACTTGAAAAATGCGAGATGCCCTCATCTGGGGGGGTAATTTCGCAAGATGCACAAGTAAGAGACTGAGAGAAAATTTTTAATTAAGATTAACCACCAATTAAAAAAGTCTCAAAAAGAGTAAGGGTCAAGACAAGAACAAGATTTAAACTTTATTCATTCTTGGAACATATACAGTAAAGATAGAAGAACTCTTTACACTTCCATAAGTCCGTCCATCATATGATCACAAAAGCAGCACTCACAAGCTGCACAAGTATAAGGTAACTCATCTATGGGAATAATTCTGTTGGTTATTGCCGCACCTATCTCAGTGGTATGAGGTGATCTAACAAAAGGACCTCTGAAAGACAAGCCAAAAACGGGGTAAAGGCATATCTTCTCATGAGGAAGAAAACACGCTAGTAAGAAGACCCGCTCAGAAAACCCAAGATGCCTTGATCTCATGACGCAGTAGTATCGGGGACCCAAACCCAAAGCTTCAATAACCATGGCTAAGCAGACATTGTTACGAAAGTGCTGCTGACCCCAGGGTGTTACCCTAGTTATGTCTTGATAGGTCCGCCATTTGGTCTGAGCTACAGAAGTTCCCAAGTGAGGGAAAAGTGAGCGCTCATACTGTTCTATAAAATCCTTCTTCACAGACTCACTTGCGTCTTGAAGGTGAGGAATCATTATGGATAAAACTAATTCTTGTTGCCAAGCCATGAAGGAGATTAAGAAAGAAAGGAGATCGATGGGAGTAAGATTACTGTGAACGACAAGTAAAAGTTACGACTTATATAAAGGAAGGAGCTAGCGTAAATTAGAAGCCAACGGTAACTTGCCACTGAAGTTTTATCGTCTTTCCATGATTTGGGTTTGGCACATTTTTCTATAGAAGGCATTCAGAACTTTGAGATGAGGAGATAAAAGAAGTTCGTAAGCTAAATCACCTACTTTCTTTGGTCCACAATATCTGGGAGATAACTTCTTATACTTCCCAAGAGATAAAGAACTTCTTTTGGGCCGTACTCGAATGAAGACCAAAACCTTGATATCCAAAACATCGATTCTCACTTCTGAAATCATTGTTCTGAATCCTTATAGCAGGTGGGACTCTTGAGAAGTATTCAGGGAAAAGGTTCTTCCTTTTTTAAACAGAATCTTTCTTTTATTTTAGAGAGAGAATAATTATAAGATCAAAAAGGGAGATTCTTACTCCTGTATACCTCGAAGGCTGGGGGAGAATCTTACATTCTACCCCACTTGAAAAGTGCGAGATGTCCTCATCTCGCAAGGTAGAAGACAACTCTTTTTCTTAAGATTCAATTTTTTCCTGGGTTCCTTATATTCTGGTCAACCCAACAGAATACTGGGATAATTATCCCTTAAATGGAACTCATCATTAAATGACAATTCATTCCAATCATATCATTCATATCTTTAACATGATAATGGTCCATTAGACCGAAAAATTCTCTTCTGAAGATTCCTCCACGGAAATTTCAGTTAAGCAAGTTCTCAATTTGTCATCCCTTAAGTTGATCTACGGGTCAAGTGTTAACAATAGCAATCTGACAGCACAATCCACTAATCTCATAGTGATTTGTTGAAATCATTATTATCATTCCAGTTATGAATATTATCACTGGGACTCGTCCCATTCATCCTCATTGTGGTTTCGTTCAGCTTATTACATTTTAACTAAATTTAAGAAATCATCATTTTTCAATCAGAATCCAAATCAATTTCATCAGTTCCCAAACAGAATTAAAAATCATATCAACCACATTCGAATTCATCATCTGGATAGCATTAACGCTTATAATTTCAAGTTTTAGATTTACTCGTATATATTGTCAGTAAAGAGCTGCAGTATACTCTCGGTATATACGGGTAGTTACGACCCTTGGAATTATAAGGTAAATACCATCATATCTAGGCCTCAAGCAAGTCAGGGATTCTATATAATTACGGTATTTCCATCTGAAGACCCAATTACAAAATTACAAATTGCAGTTTGAATATATCAAATTGTATGAATTATATCACACAATTATAACCTTTTTGTGCTTCTTGATAAATTTTTGACATATTTGGTTTCTCAGTTGATCTTTATTAGACAAATGCTCTGATACCAACTGTGAGATCCCAGTTCCCACCGAGCAACAGTTTCGGGTTACTAGCAGCGGAAGTAGCACTTCTCGCGCGGGACAGGGGTCCCACATTCGGGGCCTCGTCCACGGATATCCGCACAAGAGACTAATCCGTCGGTTTTTCTAAAATCGAACCCGGAAAAACTTCCCTTACCCGGAAAGCACGGGCGATTCCACCAGGATAACTTTTTACTCTAACGTAGTCAAGATCATTACTGATCACGCTGATCCGACTGCACCTATAAAGATACTCGGTCGGATCAAGTAAGAAACTTGCACTTGGATCATTGGGATCAACGCTTTTTTCCCCATCAAGAGGCACAGCCGTTGATTCCTATCCATAGAACAATTACTATCCGGGATTTACTTTATCTATCGTAATAACAGAATTTGAGTCTCGATTTACGGATCCATCAGTCCAACCTAACCCCATCTAGTCCCATGGGTTAGCCAACCGCCCAACCACTGTAGTGATGGGATCCAATTAAGAATTTGATTAGGTTTTTGTCCCGGGTACCAAGGAAAAGAGTTCCAAGGCCCCCTAGCCGGAAGTTCATGCAAACATAAAACTAGTCACACCACTTACACACCCAATATGAAATTGCCTTTTTCTTAGCATCAGCTAACTTTAAAACAATCCTTTAATGAAACCATTATGTCACTGAGGACAATCCTCAGAGTCTCTGGTTGAATCCTTATTTCCAGTCATTCATTCATCGGTATACTTATGGCATCATTGGCAACCAGAAATGCTCACCACCTGTTCACTCAGGAGCCTTTTTCCATAGTTCCTAGCTCATAGTAACCGGCAATATATTCATATAATAGAATGGAATCTCTGTGGAAGATCAGCAAGATCAACCCACAGATCCATATAAAAGAGCCATGGACTCATCCGTTGAGGACCAGCAAGGTCAATCAACCAGATCCATGCCCGGTTTCAGAAAACAACTCTTACTCCTTGTTCCAATATCTTCCACGACGCACGTGTGGGTATCTTCGGCGACCCAGAGCCCGAGCACCGTATGGTCAGCACCCTCTAGGATCCTTCGCAGGTGACCTAGCGCTTCACTCATAGGCCGCTTTCTTGGTCCCTAATCCACCGTACCGGAAGCTCACCATTTGAATCGAACCGAGGCTGGTCAAGACCTCGGCCGACCTTGCTACGCGAGACGTCCTCCATTGACTCTCCGTCAGTAGTTGCAACTTTATTAGTTAGGTCTCCATGACCTGAATCCACAAGACGGTCAAAATGCTTCCCCAGCATTCTTGACATAAAACAGTCATTTACAAACAGTTCACAAAATACAGTTTCTATATCGAACTCTCGTCTTTTCCAGATTATCCCTCATTAATCCACATTACTTATTCCACATTCCATTTATATGTGTACTCATCCAATCACATCATTTTCCATCTCTTCACTTCAGATTCCTTCACATCACATATCATATACTCACATCCATACATCCACATCCACATCCATACATCCACATCCACATCCACATTCACATCCATACATCCATATCCACATCCATACATCCACATCCACATCCACATTCACATCCACATCCACATTCACATCCATACATCCACATCTACATGCTTACCTCCATTTTCACATCCTCATTTATACATCCACATCCCATATCCACATTCATACATACACATCCACATCCTCATTCACATCCATACATCCACATCTACATGCTTACCTCCATTTCCACATCCCATATCCACATTCATACATACACATCCATATCCACATCCATACATCCACATCCACATGCATACATCCACTATCACGTCCTCATTCATACATCCACATCCACATACATACATACATCCACATCCACATTTTCATTCACATCTATACATAAAAAAACATGGTGGCAACTATGCATCAAGTAGCAATGATGGAACTGCAAATCATTTGTTTGCCATGAAGCATGTTGTGGGTTCTATGACGACAAATGCTGAGAATGATGATACATGGTATATGGACTCAGGAGCATCAAATCATATGACGTGCCATGGAGAATGGTTTGAGCATATGAAGCCCATGGATGTGAAGGGCTATGTGGAAACAGGTGATGATACCCAGCATGTCATTACACATGTTTGAAGTGTACCATTGGTCATGCATATTGGTCAGACAAAGTCTATGTCAGATGTGCTGTATGTGCCTTCAATCACTAAAAGCTTGGCCTCAGTTGGTCAAATGGTAGAACAGGGATTACAGGTTAGATTCAATGAGCATGGATGCTTCGTTGAAGACTTCAAACATGGATGTAGAGTGATTGCTAAAGGCAAGAAAGAAGGAAGATTGTTTAAGCTGGATGCTGGAATTCCTGAGCTAAAATCAGCCATGTTCTCAAAGAGTAGGAATGTGGTACAGGACATTGATATGTGGCACAAGAGGATTGGCCATGTCAATATACAGAGATTAAAGAACATGCAAACAAGAGGCATTGTCAATGGATTGCCTAGGTTCAAATATGATGGACATATGCATGTTTGTGAAGCCTGTCAGTTTGGGAAGCAGGCAAGGTTGAGATTTCCTAGAGAAGGAAATATGAGTAACAGGCCACTTGAGATCGTGCACAGTGATGTATGGGGTCCTGCACAAAACCCATCTATCAAAGGCAGCTTATACTATGTTACATTCATTGATGACTTTAGCAGGATGACATGGATATACTTTCTCAGGGAGAAGAGTGAAGTATTGGAAAAATTCATGGATTTCAAAGCTTTTGCAGAAAAGCAGTATGGCTATTGGATTAAATGTCTGAGGACAGATGGAGGTGGTGAATACACCTCAAAAGCTTTTGAGCATTTCTTGAGGAAGCATGGGATAAGAAGACAGTTGACATGCAGGTATACACCTCAGCAGAATGGTGTGGCTGAGAGAAAGAATAGAGTTATATGTGAAGTGGCAAGGGCAATGCTCAATGAAAAGAGCATGCCAGATTACTATTGGGCAGAAGCATGTGCTACTGTAGTTTATATATTGAACAAAACACCTACAGCAGCCATTCATGGAAGCACGCCAGAGATGCGGCTCACAGGTTACAGGCCAGACATTGGACATCTTAAAGTTTTTGGATTCATAGCTTATGTGCATGTGCCTGATGAAAGAAGAAGGAAGTTGGATCCTAAGGCAGAGAAATGTGTATTTGTTGGATATGCACAGGATCGAAAGGCCTACAAGTGTTATAATCCACAAACTAGACAAGTGGTCATCTCACGTGATGTGGTGTTTGATGAGCTTGCTAGTTGGTATAAAGCAAAAGATGAGGGTGTTATTGAGTCACTTGAGGCTGATGTGCCTGTGAACTTGCCATCACAAGCAAGTTCTAGCTCTACTACTATGTCTGGGCTAGCAGAAGCTGAGAGTAGCAGTGTACGTCCATGGTCAGGACGTTTGAGGCATGAGAGTGTAAGCACTGGGAGTAGTGCTATGGATAAAGGCAAAAAGAAAGTCGAAGGAATTGGAATCACAGGATATGAGTCATCTAGTTCCGAGAGTTTGGATGAGGAGCTTGGCATACCTGTGTTACGCACACCTGGTGCTAGACAGGAGAGATATGTGCCACCACATGCTAGAGTCACAGGTGTACAGAGTGACCCGCATGCATTGCGGAGATCCCAGAGGGTCAGATATCCTGTTGACAGGTTGACATACAGAGATTTTGCTATGCACTATGCATACATGACATCTATGGTAAAGCATGTGGAACCTACATGCTATACAGAGGCTATTGGAGAGCATGTATGGGAAAAAGCAATGGATGTGGAGATGGACGCATTGGTCCATAATGATACATGGGACTTGGTTGCACTACCAAAGGACAAGAATGTTATTGGATGTAAATGGGTTTACAAAGTGAAGTGCAAATCTGATGGTTCTATTGAGAGACATAAAGCAAGGTTGGTATCAAAGGGTTATGCACAGACCCAAGGATTGGATTATGATGAGACGTTTAGCCCAGTGGCTAAGATGGGCACAGTGAGAGCAGTCATTGCTATGGCTGCAGCTAATGGCTGGGAAATGCATCAGATGGATGTTAAGAATGCATTTCTGAATGGAGACTTACAAGAGGAAGTGTACATGGCACAGCCAGAAGGGTATGTACACCCTAGATATCCCACTCACGTATGCAGGTTGAAAAAGACATTGTATGGTCTAAAGCAAGCACCTCGTGCTTGGAGTGATAAGATGAGCAGATATCTTATCTCACTTGGTTTTCAGACTTCTACAGCAGATTCTTCACTGTATGTGAAGAAGACACATCATGGGATTGTTTTACTAGTCATCTATGTGGATGACTTGATTATTACAGGTGATCATAGTACAGATGTGATGCATGTCAAGAAAGCTTTGAGTGGGCAATTTGACATGAAAGATCTTGGTGAGTTGAGATACTTCCTTGGAATCGAAGTGGTGAAAGATCATGCAGGTACTTGGTTAGTACAGCGCCAATATGCATTGGATATGTTGGCAAAGTATGGCATGACAGGGTGTAAGCCTATGAGTACACCATTGGAGCAAAATGTGAAGTTGCGGGCTGATTATGGCGAGGAATTGGATGATCCTTCTATGTACAGGAAGATGGTTGGTAGTCTCATATATATGACTATCACACGCCCGGATTTGAGTTATGCGGTGGGGCTAGTTAGCGAGTTTATGCAGAGCCCCAGGAAACCACATTTGGATGCAGTGAGACGCATCATGAGATATGTGAAGACCACAGCACATTATGGTTTATTCTATGAGAGTGGTAAAAGCTTGGACATACATGGCTACACAGATGCTGATTGGGCAGGTAGCGCATATGACAGGAGGTCTACTAGTGGATATGCTTTTACACTTGGAAGTGCCGTGGTGAGTTGGAGTAGCAAAAAGCAACCTACAGTTGCTTTATCCAGTACAGAGGCTGAGTACAGAGGAGCAGCCATTGCTACTTGCGAGGCTATATGGTTAAAGAGTCTCTTGGCAGATTTATGTGAGCCTCTTGATGGCAAAGTTGTCATTCATTGTGACAACATGAGCAGTATTCAGTTGGCAAAGAATCCAGTGTTTCATGCGAGGACCAAACACATAGAGGTCCATTATTGATCACTTTGTCAGAGAGAAGGTGCTCGATGGTTCAGTTGATCTTCAGTATGTGAAGACTGATGAGCAGGTGGCTGATATCTTCACGAAGCCACTTGGCAGGGAGAAGTTTGAGTACTTCCGGACTATGTTGGGAGTACATGGGATGAGCTTGAGGGGGAGTGTTGAGAGTCTTGATATCCCAAGCTCATCTACATCTTCATCGGTAGTACATCATGAGCTTGAGAGGGGCTATTGAGATTCAAGCTCGATGTCAGTGTGAGCCAGCTATGCTATGTGCTGGCAGATTAGGTAGGAACATGTGTGAGACATAAATGACCGCGTGTCCAGCTGGTCATAGAGTGTGGACATTAGCTAGGGTTAGTAGAGTGTGGACACAACTCATTGTGTGTTGTGTGGATTATGGATTAGTGCATTATGCTTTGTGTGAGAGTGGACATGGCTTCCCTCTATGGTTAGGGTTTGCAATATACTTTAGGGTTTGCTCCTGTGTGTGTGTCTCCTCCTCCTCTACCGATCTTTCAACATTTTTTGGGTATCTTCTTTTACAAATTGGATTTATCTCCTCCCTACACATGGATTGATGCTATTGGCCCATAGGAACCTTAATTGGACCATAATCCAAAAATTTCTGAAAATCTAGACCCTTAGGCTAAGGTCCTTTATACCCATTTCCAATAAATTCCAATTGCACATTGAAAAGTTCTTTTTGAATTTCTGTTTCAAGGGAATTCATTTTAATAATATGAGAAATTTTTCTATCTAAAAATATTCAAAATCTGAATATTCTCTCTCTAGAATATTCTCTCTCTCTATGTCAAAATAGGCAAAGACAAGATCTTTTATATTTCTGAAGAGGGGATTGATTACAGGGGAAGATGCTGGACATCTTGAGAGGCTGGGGAGGAATCTTACATTCTCTCCCACCTGAAAAATGCGAGATGTCCTCATCTCGCAAAATGGGGGTAATTTCACAAGATGCACGAATATGAGACTGAGAGAAAATTTTTAATTAAGATTAACCACCAAGAAAAGTCTCAAAGAGAGCAAGACTCAAGACAAGAACAAAGATTTCAACTTTATTCATTCTTGTAACATATACAGTAAAGATAGAAGAACTTTTTACACTTCCATAAGCCCATCCATCATATGGTCACAAAAGCAGCACTCATAAGCTGCACACGTATAAGGTAATTCATCTATGGGAATAATTCGGCCGGTTATTGCAGCACCTATCTCACTGGTATGAGGTGACCTATTAAAAGGACCTCTGAGAGGCAAGCCAAAAACGGGATAAAGGCATGTCTTCTGATGAGGAAGAAAACACGCCAGTAAGAAGACCCGCTCAGAAAACCCAACATGCCTTGATCTCATCACGCAGTAGTATCGGGGTCCCAAACCCAAAGCTTCAATAACCATAGCCAAGCGAACATTGTTACGAAAGTGCTGTTGACCCCACGGTGTTACCCTAGTTATGTCTTGATAGGTCCGCCATTTGGTCTGAGCTACAGAAGTTCCCAAGTGAGGGAAAAGTGAGCGTTCATACAGTTCTATAAAATCCTTCTTCACAGACTCACTTGCATCTTGAAGGTGAGAAATCATCATGGATAAAACCAATTCCTACTGCCAAGCCATAAAGGAGATTAAGAAAGAAAGGAGATCGATGGAAGTAAGATTACTGCGAGCGACAAGTAAGAGTTACGACTTATATAAAGAAGGAACTAACGTAACCTACAAGCCAACGGGGTATCTTGCCACTGAATTTTTACCGTCTTACCATGATTTGGTTTTGGAACATATTTCTATAGAAGGCTTACATGAGATACATTATGAACTTTGAGATGAGGAGATAAAAGAAGCTCGTAGGCTAAGTCACCTACTTTCTTTGAATTCAGATAAGGCCCACAATATCTGGGGCATAATTTCTTATACTTCCTAAGAGATAAAGAACTTCTTTTGGGCCGTACTCGAATGAAGACCAAAACCTTGATATCCAAAACACCGATTTTCACTTCTGAACTCATTGTTCTGAATCCTTAAAACAGGTGGGACTCCTGAGAAGTATTCTAGGGAAAGGGTCTTCCTTTTTTAAACAGAATCTTTCTTTTATTTTAGAGAGGGAATAATTATAAGATCAGAAAGAGAGATTCTTACTCCTGCATACCTTGAAGGCTGGGGGAGGAATCTTACATTCTATCCCACTTAAAAAGTGTGAGATGTCCTCATCTCGCAAGTAGAGGACAACTCATTTTCTTAAGATCCAATTTATTTTGGGGTTCCTTATATTCAGGTCAACCCAACAGAATACGGGGATAAATATCCCTTATATAGAACTCATCATTAAATAACAATTCATTCAGATCATATCATTCATATCTTTAACACGATAATGGTCCATTAGACCGAAAAATTTCCTTCTGAACATTCCTCCACGGGAATTTCAGTTAAGTAGGTTCTCAATTTGACATCCCTTAATTTGATCATCCGTGTCAAGTATTAACAGTAGCAATTTGACAGCACAATCCACTAATCTCATAGTGATTTGCTGAAATCATTATCATCATTTATCATCACAGGGACTCGTCCCATTCATCCTCGTTGTGGTTTTGCTCAGGTTATTATATTTCAACTAAATTTCAGAAATCATCATTTTTCAATCAGAATCCAAATCAATTCATGAGTTCTCAAACAAAATTAAAATCATATCAACCACATTCGAAATCATCATCTGGATAACATTAACGCTTATAATTTCAAGTCTTAGATTTACTCGTATATACTGCTGGTAAAGAGCTGCAGTTATACCCTCGGTATATACGGGTCATCATAATACTTGGAACTATAAGGTAAATACCATCATGTCTAGGCCTCAAGCAAGTCAGGGATTCTATATAATTGCGGTACTTCCATCTGAAGACGCAATTACCAAATTACGAATTTCAGTTTGAATATCAAATTGTATGAAGTATATCACACAATTACAATCTTTTTGTGCTTCTTGATAAATTTTTGACATATTTGGCTTCTCAGTTAATCTTTATTAGCCAATTGGCTCTCATACCAACTGTAAGATCCTTGTTCCCACCGCGCAACGGATTCGGGGTACTAGCAGCGGAAGTAGCACTTCATGCGCGAGGCAGGGTCCCACACTCGTCGGGGCCTCGTCCCACGGATATCCGGACAAAAGACTAATCCGTCGGTTTTTCCAAAACCGAACCCGAAAAAACTTCCTTATCAGGAAAGCACGGGCGATTCCTCCAGGATTACTTTTTACTCTAACGTAGTCAAGACCATTAGTGATCAAACTGATCCGACTGCACCTATAAAGATACTCGGTCAGATCAAGGAAGAAACTTGCACTTGGATCATTGAGATCAACGATTTTTTCTCCATCAAGAGGCACAGCCGTTGATTCCTATCCATAGAACAATAACTATCCGGGATTTACTTTATCTATCGTAGTATAACAGAAATTGAGTCTCGATTTACGGATCCATCAGTCCAGCCATGGATTAGCCAACCGCCCAACCACTGTAGTGATGGGATCCAATTTAGAATTTGATTTTTGTCTCGGGTACCAGGGAAAAGAGTTCCCAGGCCCCCTAGCCGGATGTTCATGCAAAAATAAAACTAGTCACACCACTTACACACCCAATATGAAATTGCCTTTTTCACAGATTCAACCAGTTTTAAAACAATCCTTTAATGAACCATAGTATCACTGATCACAATCTTCCAAATTATCCGGTCGATTCTTAACTTCCCATCATTCCTTCATCAGAGTATTTATGGCATCATTGGCAACCAGAACGCTCAACCACTTGTCCACTCAGGGGCCTTTTCAATAGTTCCTAGCCCATAATACTCGGCAATATAGTCACTTATCAAGATGTACTCTCCGTTGAAGATTAGCAAGATCAATCAACAGATCCATATAAAGAGCCATGGACTCATCCATTGAAGACCAACAAGGTCAATCAATCAGATCCATGCCCGGTTTCAGAAAACAACTCTTACTCCTTGTTCCAATATCTTTCTCGACGCACGTGTGGGTATCCTAGGCGACCCAGAGCCCGAGCACCGTATGGTCAGCACCCTCTAGGATCCTTCGCAGGTGACCTAGCGCTTCACTCATAGGCCGCTTCCTTGGTCCCTCATCCACCGTACCGGCGGAAGCTCACCATTTAAATTAAACCGAGGATGGTCAAGACCTCGGTTGACCTTGCTACGCGAGACGTCCTCCATTGACTCTCCGTCAGCAGTTGCAACTTTAACAGTTAGGTCTTCATGACCTTAATCCACAAGACGGTCAAAATGCTTCCCCAGCATTCTTGACATAAAACAGTCATTTACAAACAGTCACAAAATACAGTTTCTAAATCGAACTCTCGTCTTTCCACATTATTCCATTCAATGTGTACTCATTCTCATCCATTTCCTCATATCGATGACACATTAATTCACATACACATTCACATCCACATCCATACATCCACATCTACATGCATACATCCATTTTCACATCCACATCCCATATCCACATTCATACATACACATCCATATCCACATCCATACATCCACATCCACATCCACATCCACATTCACATTCATACATCCACATCCACATTCCCATTCACATCTATACATCCACATCTACATCCACATACATACATACATCCACATCCGTATCTACATATATACATCCACATCCACATCCACATCCACATTCACATTCACATCCATATATCCACATCTACAGGCATACATCCATTATCACATCCTCATTCATATATCCACATCCACATACATACATACATCCACATCCACATTCCCATTCACATCTATACATCCACATCCACATTCCCATTCCCATTCACATCTATACATTCACATCTACATCCACATACATACATACATCCACATCCGCATTCCCATTCACATCTATACATCCACACACATACATACATCCACATCTACATCCACATTCACATCTACGCATATACATCTTTATGCATACATCCATTTTCACATTCATACATCCACACTCCCATCTCCACATTTACACATCCACATACATAGATCCATTTCCACATTCCCATTCATATATCCCCATATGCCTTCACATCTAATCTTTTACATCACATCCATTCTTGCCCTATCACGACCCATATACATATTATCCTATCACATACACTTCTTACCTCATCTCATCACATCTTAATTCATCTTATCACCTGCTAACTTATTTCATAAGCATCTTATCACCTCTTATCACATCTTATACACCTCTTATCAATCCTATCACATCTCATATCTATTTATAGAATACAAGAGAATTCTTATATTTGATATAAGATTTCTTTACACATTTATTTATGCATAAATTCTATTTAAGGAGATTAATACTTTTGAAGTAAAAATCAATCTTTTATGCATCTTCTTATGCATAAATTCATTTTAAATGAAAATGACACTTTTGAATTAAAATTCAATCTTTTATGCATCTTCCTATGCATAAATTCAATTTAGATGAGAATGACACTTTTGAATCAATCTTTTATGCATCTTCCTATGCATAAATTCAATTTGGTAGGAATTACACTTTTAGAATAAAAGAATTTCTCTTATGGATCTAAGTTATGCATAAAATCCATTTATGATGAAAATCACACTTTTAGCATAAAAAGAATATCTTTTATGCATACTTCTATGCATGAAATCCAAATATGATAAAAGTAACACTTTTATAATAAAATAATCAACTCTTATGCATACTTCTATGCATGAAATTCAATTGTGATAAAAGTAACACTTTTATAATAAAATAATCAACTTTTATGCATACCTCTATGCATGAAATTCAAATATGATAAAAGTAACACTTTTATAATAAAATAATAATCTTTTATGCATACCTCTATGCATGAAATCCAATTATGATAAAAGTAACACTTTTACATTAAAATAATAATCTTTTATGCATACCTCTATGCATGAAATCCAATTATGATAAAAGTAACACTTTTATATTAAAATAATAATCTTTTATGCATACCTCTATGCATGAAATCCAATTATGATAAAAGTAACACTTTTACATTAAAGTAATAATCTTTTATGTATACCTCTATGCATGAAATCCAAATATGATAAAAGTAACACTTTTATGTTAAAATAATAATCTTTTATCCATACCTCTATGCATGAAAATCAATTATGCATAATATAAAAATCAATTTGTCTATGATTACAATGAATATCTTTCAATTAATCTAGGATGATAATTCCTAGAATATGGTAGGAAGTCCTCTTTTCATGCTTTGAATGAAATTATTTTATGCGTAATTTTTATAAAATTTTTGCCATAGCTCCGCTGCTATGACTGATAAATCTCAAATTTTCTAAGGGATAAAGCTTATCATTAAGGAAATAAATAGAATGATCCCTAATTGGATCATTAATCCATAATGGATTGAATCATCAATATTCGTGAAATACATAAACTAAAAGCATAGAAAAAAGCCATTAATTTGGCCTCAAGCATAGATTAATCTTGGATTAAGGAAAAGCTTTATGAAAAGCTTCATTTGGATTGAGAATTTTGGATTGAGAATGGGTCATGAGTATGACCATTTCTTGAGTGAGAGAGAGAAATTACATAAAAACCATTACAATTAAGCATAAATGGAAATTTATGTAATTCTTAACTATCATTAATCAATTAACTTCAATAGCATTCATCAAATTATGTAACTCTTCACTACCATTCATCAATTAACTTCAATAGCATTCAAAAACCATTCCAATTAAGCTTCTCAAGCTTGAGAGGGGTTGAGAAGAGAGAAACATTGAGAAATTATAGAAAAGATCAAAATTCACCATTTATCTTACAAATTGCTTGATTATTTGTTCACGGTAGAGGCCCCCAACCAATCAATTGGTTAAGTATGTTGATGGAGCCACCAATGGGGATTGAAGAAAGAGGGAAGCTCCAATTCTTCAATTTGAAGAGAATTTTAGAGAATAGTAGAAATTAGCATTATTTCAACATAACTCTAGTATAGTAAAATTCTTCTATTTTTTTCAAAGAACTCATGTTCTATTTATAGGAGAGGGAAGCTCTAACCAAAGCTAACTGAATTCTAGAATTTTCCAAATTCAGTTTGGTTGAATTTGGACTAGATTTGGACCTAGTTTGATTACTTTTTTATTCGGTTTGGTTTCATTTTGATTTGGTTTGGTTCAAGAGAGAGGAGAGATAAAAATATCACATTATTTTTGAGTTTAAAACTCATTCAAGCATGTGAAATATGCACCTCCTTTAATGGACTCCCCTTCCTTACATATGTGTCAAAATGGAATCATTATACCCAAAATATCTCATATTTTAATATTGCTCACAGTTTTTTACTAATAAACCTTGTACATTTTCAACTCTTCATCTTGTGCGAGAATTTACTCATTTTTGGATACCCAAAATATCTCATATTTTTAATATTGCTCATAGTTTTTTACTAATAAACCTTGTACATTTTCAACTCTTCATCTTGTGTGAGCATTTACTCATTTTGGGATACCCAAAATATCTCATATTTTTAATATTGCTCATAGTTTTTTACTAATAAACCTTGTACATTTTCAACTCTTCATCTTGTGTGAGCATTTACTCATTTTTGGATACCCAAAATATCTCATATTTTTGATATTGCTCATAGTTTCTTACTAATAAACCTTGTACATAGTCAACTCTTCATCTTATGTGAGCATTTACTCATTTTTGGGTATCTTCTTTTACAAATTGGATTTATCTCCTCCCTACACATGGATTGATGCTATTGGCCCATAGGAACCTTAATTGGACCATAATCCAAAAATTTCTAAAAATCTAGAACCTCGACCCTTGCTATGCGAGACCGAAGCTCACCATTTAGATCAAACCGAGGTTGGTCAAAACCTCGATCGACCTTGCTACGCGAGACGTCCTCCGTTGACTCTGTGTCAGCTGTTGTAACTTTATCACTTAGGTCTCCACGACCTCATTCACAAGATGGTCAAAATGCTTCCCCAGCATTCTTGACATAAAACAGTCATTTAAAAATAGGTCATAAATATAGTTTCTAACGAACTCTCATCTTCCCACATTGTTCCACATCATTTCTCATTATTCCACATTCTTCTAAATCAATTCACTTTGCTTATTCCACATCCAGTCATATCTATTCCCATCATCCTTCATCCATTCTTATCCAATCACATCATATTACATCTCATCACATCTATCCACATCACATCACATTCATCCACATCACATCTCATCACATCCATTTACATCTATTCAGATCCTCATCACACCTCATCACATCCATTTACATCTATTCAGATCCTCATCACATCATGTCACATCCATCCTCATCACATCTCATCCATTTACATCTACCCATTCTCGCTGTATGTGAGACACAGTAATAGAGGGGTTGTGCTTGTTGTCATCTATGTAGATGACCTGATCATTACGAGGGACCATGATGCATAGATCTTTGATGTAAAGATCTTGCTTAGACAGAAGTTTAAGATGAAGGATCTGGGGGAGCTCAGATATTTCTTGGGCATTGAGGTGATTAGGTCACCACATGGTATTGGATTACTGCAGAGACAGTATGGCTTGGACATGTTGTCCAAGTATGGTATGACAGGCTGTAAGCCTATCTCAGTGCCATTGGATCAGAATGGCAAGTTGAGTGCAGATTCAGGAAAGATTTTGGAGGATCCTACTATGTATATGCGCATAGTAGGAAGCTTGATCTACATGACGATCACCAGACCAGATTTGAGCTATGCTATTGGGTTGGTGAGTCAATTTATGCAGGTTCCATGGAAGCCGCATTTGGTGAGTCAGTTTATGCAGGTTCCACGGAAGCCGCATTTGGATGCATTGAGACGCATACTGAGATATGTGAGGTCTACTTTGCATTGTGGACTATTTTATGAAACTGGGATAGTGTAAGATTCCTCCCCCAACCCCCTTTTTGATGTCTAGTATCTTCCCCTGTAATCAACCCTCTTCAGAAATATAAAGACCCTGTTGCTAACTATTTTAGCCTAGAGAGAGAAAAATTATTCTAGAGAGAGAATATTCAGATTTTGAATATTTTTGGATAGAAAAATATCTCTTATAATTCAGATGAGTTCCCCTGAAACAGAAATTCAAAAAGAATTTTTCAATGTGCAATTGGAATTAATTGGAAATAGGTATAAAGAACCTTAGTCCAAGGGTCTAGATTTTCAGAAATCTTTAGACTATGGTCCAATTAAGGTTCCTATGGACCAATAGCATCAATCCATGTGTAGGGAGGAGATAAATCCAACTTGTAAAAAGAAAATACCCAAAAATGAGTAAATGCTCACATGAGGTGAAGAGTTGAAAATGTACAAGGATTATTAGTAAAAAACTATGAGCAATATTAAAAATATGACATATGTAAGGAAGGAGAATTCTTTAAAGGAGGTGCATATTTCACATAAGATGAAGAGTTAAAAATGTACAAGGATTATTAGTAAAAAACTATGAGCAATATTAAAAATATGACATATGTAAGGAAGGAGAATTCTTTAAAGGAGGTGCATATTTCACATAAGATGAAGAGTTGAAAATGTACAAGGATTATTAGTAAAAAAAACTATGAGCAATATTAAAAATATGACATATGTAAGGAAGGGGAATTCTTTAAAGGAGGTGCATATTTCACATAAGATGAAGAGTTGAAAATGTACAAGGATTATTAGTAAAAAAACTATGAGCAATATTAAAATGATTCCATTATGACACATATGTAAGGAAGAGGAGTTCTTTAAAGGAGGTGCATATTTCACATGCTTGAATGAGTTTTAAACTCATAAAAATTGAGATATTTCATCTCTCCTCTCTCCTCATTCAAGTCTAGTTCCAAAAAGTTAGCTTAACTGACCTAAAAATGGTCAAATATTGACCAAACTGATTTAGAAAATTCTAGAATCAGTTTGTTTGGTTAGGAGCTCAATTTTTCCTATAAATAGAAGCCTCCCCCTTGTTGAAAAAGATGTAGTGTTTATGCATCGTTACTCTACTCCACCTAAGCCAGAAACTGTGAATTCATTTAATAATTCACTAGTTTTTGGAGCTTCCCTCTTTCTTCAATCCCCATTAGTGGCTCCATCAACATACTTAACCAATTGATTGGTTGGGGGCCTCTACCGTGAACAAAGAATCAAGCAAGTTGTAAGGTAATTAGTGAATATTGATCTTTCTATAATTTCTCAATGTTTCTCTCTTCTCAACCCCTCTCAAGCTTGAGAAGTTTAATTGGTATGGTTTTTCTTTAATGCTATTGAAGTTTGAATAGTAGTGAAGAGTTACATAATGCTATTGAAGTTAATTTTCATTTATGTTTAAATTCTAATGATTTTTATGTAAATTCTCTCTCTCACTCAAGAAATGGTCATACTCATGAACCGTTCTCAATCCAAATCAAGCTTTTCATAAAGCTTTTCCTTAACCCAAGATTAAGCTATGCTTGAGGCCAAATTAATGGCTTTTTTCTATGCTTTTAGTTTATGTATATTAATGATTCAATCCATTATGGATTGATAATCCAATTAGAGATTATTTTAATTATTTTCTTAATGATAAGTATTATCCCTTAGAAAAATTGAGATTTATCAGTCATAGCAGCGGAGCTATGGCAAAATTTTTATAAAAATTATGCATAAAATAATCTCATTCAAAGCATAAAAAGAGAACTTCCTACCATATTCTAGGAATTATCATCCTAGATTAATTGAAAGAATTTCATTACAATCATGGAGAAATTGAATTTTAATGCTAGGCATAATGGATAAATTTTTATATCAAAAGTGTTATTTTTACCATTTTTATTTCATGCATAGAAGTATGCATAATGGATAAATTTTTATATCAAAAGTGTTATTTTTACCATTTTTATTTCATGCATAGAAGTATGCATAATGGAAAAATTTTTATATCAAAAGTGTTACTTTTATCATATTGGATTTCATGTATAGAGGTATGCATAAAAGTTGATTATTTTATTATAAAAGTGTGACTTTTATCATAATTGAATTTCATGCATATAGGTATGCATAAAAGATATTCTTTTTATACTAAAAGTGTGATTTTCTTCATAAATGGATTTTATGCTTAACTTAGATGCATAAGATAAATTTTTTTATTCTAAAAGTGTAATTCCTACCAAATTGAATTTATGCATAAGAAGATGCATAAAAGATTGATTTTTTAATTCAAAAGTGTCATTCTCATCTAAATTGAATTTATGTATAGAAAAATGCATAAAAGATTAAAATTTAATTCAAAAGTGTCATTTTCATTAAAAATGAATTTATGCATAGGAAGATGCATAAAAGATTGATTTTTACTTTGAAAGTATTAATCTCCTTAAATAGAATTTATTCATAAATAAATGTGTAAAGAAATCTTATATCAAATGTAAGAATTCTCTTGTATTCTATAAATAGATAAGAGATGTGATAGGATGTGATAAGAGATGTGATAAGATGCTTATGAAATAAGTTAGGAGGTGATAAGAGATGTGATAAGAGGTGTGATAAGAGGTGATAAGATGCTTATGAAATAAGTTAGGAGGTGATAAGATGAATTAAGATGTGTATGGGGGGATGAGGTAAGAAGTGTATGTGATAGGATAAGATGTATATGGGTTGTGATAGGGCGAGAATGGATGTGATGTAAAAGATTAGATGTGAAGGTATATGGGGTTATATAAATAGGAATGTGGAAATGGATGTATGTATGTGGATGTGTGGATGTGGAGATGGGAGTGTGGATGTATGAACGTGAAAATGGATATATGCATGAAGATATATATGCATAGATGTGAATGTGGATGTAGATGTGGATGTATAGATGTGAATGGATGTGGATGTATAGATGTGAATGGGAATGTGGATGTGGATGTATGTGAATGTGGATGTAGATGTGGATGTATAGATGTGAATGTGAATGTGGATGTGGATGTATGTGAATGTGAATGTGGATGTGGATGTATGTATGTATGTGGATGTAGATGTGGATGTATGGATGTGTATGTATGAATGTGGATATGGGATGTGGATGTATAAATGAGGATGTGAAAATGGAGGTAAACATGTAGATGTGGATGTATGAACGTGAAAATGGATATATGCATAAAGATATATATGCATAGATGTGAGTGTGGATGTAGATGTGGATGTATAGATGTGAATGGATGTGGATGTATAGATGTGAATGGGAATGTGGATGTGGATGTATGTGAATGTGGATGTAGATGTGGATGTATGGGAATGTGGATGTGGATGTATGTGAATGTGAATGTGGATGTGGATGTATGTATGTATGTGGATGTAGATGTGGATGTATGGATGTGTATGTATGAATGTGGATATGGGATGTGGATGTATAAATGAAGATGTGAAAATGGAGATAAGCATGTAGATGTGGATGTATGGATGTGAATGTGGATATGGATGTGGATGTATGGATGTGGATAGGGATGTGAATATATGATATGTGATGTGAAGGAATTTGAAGTGAAGAGATGGAAAATGAGGTGATTGGATGAGTACACATATAAATGGAATGTGGAATAAGTAATGTGGATTAATGAGGAACAATGTGGAAAAATGAGAGTTAATATAGAAACTGTATTTGTAAACTGTTTGTAAATGTTGTTTGTAAATGGCTGTTTTATGTCAAGAATGCTGGGGAAGCATTTTGACCGTCTTGTGATTAAGGTCGTGGAGACCTAACTGATAAAGTTGCAACTGCTGACGGAGAGTCAATGGAGGACGTCTCGCGTAGCAAGGTCGACCGAGGTCTTGACCAGCCTCGGTTCGATTAAAATGGTGAGCTTCCGGTACGGTGGATGAGGGACCAAGGAAGCGGCCTATGAGTGAAGCGCTAGGTCACCTGCGAAGGATCCTAGAGGGTGCTGACCATACGGTGCTCGGGCTCTGGGTCGCCTAGGATACCCACGCGTGCGTCGAGGAAGATATTGGAACAAGGAGTAAGAGTTGTTTTGTGAAACCGGGCATGGATCTGGTTGACTGACCTTGCTGGTCCTCAACGGATGAGTCCATGGCTCTTTTATATGGATCTGTTGGTTGATCTTGCTGATCTTCAACGAGAGTCCATCTTGATAAATGATTATATTGCCGAGTATTATGGGCTAGGAACTATGGAAACGGCCTCTGAGTGGACAGGTGGTGAGCGTTCTAGTTGCCAATGATGCCATAGATACTCTGATGATGAAGGAATGATGGGAAATTTGAGAATCAACCGGATAATTTGGAAGACTGTGATCAGTGGTACTATGGTTTCATTAAAGGATTGTTTTAAAGTTAGCTGATGCTAAGAATAAGGCAATTTCATATTGGGTGTGTAAGTGGTGTGCCTAATTTTATGTTTGCATGAACTTCCGGCTAGGGGGCCTTGGAACTCTTTTCCTTGGTACCCGGGACAAAACCTAACCAAATTCCAAATTGGATCCCATCACTACAGTGGTTGGGCGGTTGGCTAACCCATGGGATCGGATGGGGTTAGACTGGACTGATGGATCCGTAAATCGAGACTCAACTTTTGTTAATACGATAGATAAAGTAAATCCCGGACAGTAATTGTTCTATGGATAGGAATCAACGGCTGTGCCTCTTGAATGGGGAAAAAAGTGTTGATCCCAATGATCCAAGTGCAAGTTTCTTCCTTGATCTGATCTAGTATCTTGAAGATACAATTGGATCAGCTTGATCAGAAATGATCTTGTCTTCGTTAGAGAAAAAAATTATCCTGGTGGAATCGCCCGTGCTTTCCGGTAAGGGAAGTTTTTTCCGGGTTCGGTTTTGGAAAAACCGACGGATTAGTCTCTTGTCCGGATATCCGTGGACGAGGCCCCGAATGTGGGACCCCTGTCCCGCGCGAGAAGTGCTACTTCCGCTGCTAGTACCCGAATCCGTTGCTCGGTGGGAACAGGGGGACCTTACAGTTGGTATCAGAGCATTTGGCTAATAAAGATCAACTGAGAAACCAAATATGTCAAAAACTTATCAAGAAGCACAAAAAAGGTTGTAATTGTGTGATATAATTCATACAATTTGATATTCAAACTGAAATTCGTAAATTGGTAATTGGGTCTTCAGATGGAAGTACCGCAATTATATAGAATCCCTGACTTGCTTGAGGCCTAGACATGATGGTATTTACCTTATAATTCCAAGGGCCATGACTACCGTATATACCGAGAGTATAACTGCAGCTCTTTACTGACAGTATATACGAGTAAATCTAAGACTTGAAATTATAAGCGTTAATGCTATCCAGATGATGATTTCGAATGTGGTTGATATGATTTTTAGTTCTGTTTGGAAACCGATGAATTGATTTGGATTCTGATTGAAAAATGATGATCCCTGAAAATGGATTGAAATGTAATAAGCTGAGCGAAACCACAAGGTGGATGATTGGGACGAGTCCCTGTAATGATAAATGATGAAAATGATTCAGCAAATCACTATGAGATTAGTGGATTGTGCTGTCAAATTGCTACTGTTCACACTTGACCGTTAGATCAAGTTAAGGGATGACAAATTGAGAACTTACTTGACTGAAATTCCCGTGGAGGAATGCTTAGAAGGAAATTTTTCGGTCTAATGAACCTTTATCATGTTAAAGATATGAATGATATGATCTGAATGAATTGTTATTTAATGATGAGTTCTAAGGGATATTTATCCCAGTATTCTGTTGGGTTGACCAGAATATAAGGAACCCCAGAATAAAATTGGATCTTAAGAAAAAGAGTTGTCCTCTACTTTATGAGATGAGGACATCTCGCACTTTTCAAGTGGGGTAGAATGTAAGATTCTCCCCCAGCCTTAGAGGTATACAGGAGTAAGAATCTCCCTTTTTTATCTTATAATTATTCCCTCTCTAAAATAAAAGAAAGATTCTGTTTAAAAAAGGAAGAACCTTTTTCCTGAATACTTCTCAAGAGTCCCACCTGTTTTAAGGATTCAGAACAACGAGTTCAGAAGTGAGAATCGATGTTTTGGATATCAAGGTTTTGGTCTCGAGTACGACCCAAAAGAAGTTCTTTATCTCTTGGGAAGTATAAGAAGTTATCTCCCAGATATTGTGGACCAAAGAAAGTAGGTGATTTAACTTACGAACTTCTTTTATCTCCTCATCTCAAAGTTCTTAATGCCTTCTATAGAAAATTGTGCCAAACCCAAATCATGGAAAGATGGTAAAACTTCAGTGGCAAGCTACCGTTGGCTTCTAAGTTACGCTAGCTCCTTCCTTTATATAAGTCGTAACTTTTACTTGTCGCTCACAGTAATCTTACTCCCATCGATCTCCTTTCTTCCTAATCTCCTTCATGGCTTGGCAACAAGAATTAGTTTTATCCATAATGATTCCTCACCTTCAAGACGCAAGTGAATCTGTGAAGAAGGATTTTATAGAGCAGTATGAGCGCTCACTTTTCCCTCACTTGGGAACTTCTGTAGCGCAAACCAAATGGCGGACCTATCAAAACATAACTAGGGTAACACCCTGGGGTCAGCAGCACTTTCGTAACAATGTCTGCTTGGCCATGGTTATTGAAGCTTTGGGTTTGGGTCCCCGATATACTACTGCGTCATGAGATCAAGGCATCCTGGATTTTCTGAGCGGGTCTTCTTACTGGCGTGTTTTCTTCCTCATGAGAAGATATGCCTTTACCCCGTTTTTGGCTTGCCTCTCAGAGGTCCTTTTGTTAGAACACCTCATACCACTGAGATAGGCGCAACAATAACCCACAGAATCATTCCCATAGATGAGTTACCTTATACTTGTGCAGCTTGTGAGGACTGCTTTTGTGACCATATGATGGACGGGCTTATGGAAGTGTAAAGAGTTCCTCTATCTTTACTGTATAAGTTCCGAGAATGAATAAAGTTTAAATCTTGTTCGTATTTTGAATCTTGCTCTCTTTAAGACTTATCTTGGTGGTTAATCTTGATTAAATTTTTTTTCTAAGTCTCATATTCGTGAATCTTGCGAAATTATCACAAGTTGTGAGATGAGGACATCTCGCGTTTTTTAAGTGGGGTAGAATGTAAGATTCCTCCCCCAACCCCCTTTTTGATGTCTAGTATCTTCCCCTGTAATCAACCCTCTTCAGAAATATAAAGACCCTGTTGCTAACTATTTTAGCCTAGAGAGAGAAAAATTATTCTAGAGAGAGAATATTCAGATTTTGAATATTTTTGGATAGAAAAATATCTCTTATAATTCAGATGAGTTCCCCTGAAACAGAAATTCAAAAAGAATTTTTCAATGTGCAATTGGAATTAATTGGAAATAGGTATAAAGAACCTTAGTCCAAGGGTCTAGATTTTCAGAAATCTTTAGACTATGGTCCAATTAAGGTTCCTATGGACCAATAGCATCAATCCATGTGTAGGGAGGAGATAAATCCAACTTGTAAAAAGAAAATACCCAAAAATGAGTAAATGCTCACATGAGGTGAAGAGTTGAAAATGTACAAGGATTATTAGTAAAAAACTATGAGCAATATTAAAAATATGACATATGTAAGGAAGGAGAATTCTTTAAAGGAGGTGCATATTTCACATAAGATGAAGAGTTGAAAATGTACAAGGATTATTAGTAAAAAACTATGAGCAATATTAAAAATATGACATATGTAAGGAAGGAGAATTCTTTAAAGGAGGTGCATATTTCACATAAGATGAAGAGTTGAAAATGTACAAGGATTATTAGTAAAAAAAACTATGAGCAATATTAAAAATATGACATATGTAAGGAAGGGGAATTCTTTAAAGGAGGTGCATATTTCACATAAGATGAAGAGTTGAAAATGTACAAGGATTATTAGTAAAAAAACTATGAGCAATATTAAAATGATTCCATTATGACACATATGTAAGGAAGAGGAGTTCTTTAAAGGAGGTGCATATTTCACATGCTTGAATGAGTTTTAAACTCATAAAAATTGAGATATTTCATCTCTCCTCTCTCCTCATTCAAGTCTAGTTCCAAAAAGTTAGCTTAACTGACCTAAAAATGGTCAAATATTGACCAAACTGATTTAGAAAATTCTAGAATCAGTTTGTTTGGTTAGGAGCTCAATTTTTCCTATAAATAGAAGCCTCCCCCTTGTTGAAAAAGATATAGTGTTTATGCATCGTTACTCTACTCCACCTAAGCCAGAAACTGTGAATTCATTTAATAATTCACTAGTTTTTGGAGCTTCCCTCTTTCTTCAATCCCCATTAGTGGCTCCATCAACATACTTAACCAATTGATTGGTTGGGGGCCTCTACCGTGAACAAAGAATCAAGCAAGTTGTAAGGTAATTAGTGAATATTGATCTTTCTATAATTTCTCAATGTTTCTCTCTTCTCAACCCCTCTCAAGCTTGAGAAGTTTAATTGGTATGGTTTTTTTTTAATGCTATTGAAGTTTGAATAGTAGTGAAGAGTTACATAATGCTATTGAAGTTAATTTTCATTTATGTTTAAATTCTAATGATTTCTATGTAAATTCTCTCTCTCACTCAAGAAATGGTCATACTCATGAACCGTTCTCAATCCAAATCAAGCTTTTCATAAAGCTTTTCCTTAACCCAAGATTAAGCTATGCTTGAGGCCAAATTAATGGCTTTTTTCTATGCTTTTAGTTTATGTATATTAATGATTCAATCCATTATGGATTGATAATCCAATTAGAGATTATTTTAATTATTTTCTTAATGATAAGTATTATCCCTTAGAAAAATTGAGATTTATCAGTCATAGCAGCGGAGCTATGGCAAAATTTTCATAAAAATTATGCATAAAATAATCTCATTCAAAGCATAAAAAGAGAACTTCCTACCATATTCTAGGAATTATCATCCTAGATTAATTGAAAGAATTTCATTACAATCATGGAGAAATTGAATTTTAATGCTAGGCATAATGGATAAATTTTTATATCAAAAGTGTTATTTTTACCATTTTTATTTCATGCATAGAAGTATGCATAATGGATAAATTTTTATATCAAAAGTGTTATTTTTACCATTTTTATTTCATGCATAGAAGTATGCATAATGGAAAAATTTTTATATCAAAAGTGTTACTTTTATCATATTGGATTTCATGTATAGAGGTATGCATAAAAGTTGATTATTTTATTATAAAAGTGTGACTTTTATCATAATTGAATTTCATGCATATAGGTATGCATAAAAGATATTCTTTTTATACTAAAAGTGTGATTTTCTTCATAAATGGATTTTATGCTTAACTTAGATGCATAAGAGAAATTTTTTTATTCTAAAAGTGTAATTCCTACCAAATTGAATTTATGCATAAGAAGATGCATAAAAGATTGATTTTTTAATTCAAAAGTGTCATTCTCATCTAAATTGAATTTATGTATAGAAAAATGCATAAAAGATTAAAATTTAATTCAAAAGTGTCATTTTCATTAAAAATGAATTTATGCATAGGAAGATGCATAAAAGATTGATTTTTACTTTGAAAGTATTAATCTCCTTAAATAGAATTTATTCATAAATAAATGTGTAAAGAAATCTTATATCAAATGTAAGAATTCTCTTGTATTCTATAAATAGATAAGAGATGTGATAGGATGTGATAAGAGATGTGATAAGATGCTTATGAAATAAGTTAGGAGGTGATAAGAGATGTGATAAGAGGTGTGATAAGAGGTGATAAGATGCTTATGAAATAAGTTAGGAGGTGATAAGATGAATTAAGATGTGTATGGGGGGATGAGGTAAGAAGTGTATGTGATAGGATAAGATGTATATGGGTTGTGATAGGGCGAGAATGGATGTGATGTAAAAGATTAGATGTGAAGGTATATGGGGTTATATAAATAGGAATGTGGAAATGGATGTATGTATGTGGATGTGTGGATGTGGAGATGGGAGTGTGGATATATGAACGTGAAAATGGATATATGCATGAAGATATATATGCATAGATGTGAATGTGGATGTAGATGTGGATGTATAGATGTGAATGGATGTGGATGTATAGATGTGAATGGGAATGTGGATGTGGATGTATGTGAATGTGGATGTAGATGTGGATGTATAGATGTGAATGTGAATGTGGATGTGGATGTATGTGAATGTGAATGTGGATGTGGATGTATGTATGTATGTGGATGTAGATGTGGATGTATGGATGTGTATGTATGAATGTGGATATGGGATGTGGATGTATAAATGAGGATGTGAAAATGGAGGTAAACATGTAGATGTGGATGTATGAACGTGAAAATGGATATATGCATAAAGATATATATGCATAGATGTGAGTGTGGATGTAGATGTGGATGTATAGATGTGAATGGATGTGGATGTATAGATGTGAATGGGAATGTGGATGTGGATGTATGTGAATGTGGATGTAGATGTGGATGTATGGGAATGTGGATGTGGATGTATGTGAATGTGAATGTGGATGTGGATGTATGTATGTATGTGGATGTAGATGTGGATGTATGGATGTGTATGTATGAATGTGGATATGGGATGTGGATGTATAAATGAAGATGTGAAAATGGAGATAAGCATGTAGATGTGGATGTATGGATGTGAATGTGGATATGGATGTGGATGTATGGATGTGGATAGGGATGTGAATATATGATATGTGATGTGAAGGAATTTGAAGTGAAGAGATGGAAAATGAGGTGATTGGATGAGTACACATATAAATGGAATGTGGAATAAGTAATGTGGATTAATGAGGAACAATGTGGAAAAATGAGAGTTAATATAGAAACTGTATTTGTAAACTGTTTGTAAATGTTGTTTGTAAATGGCTGTTTTATGTCAAGAATGCTGGGGAAGCATTTTGACCGTCTTGTGATTAAGGTCGTGGAGACCTAACTGATAAAGTTGCAACTGCTGACGGAGAGTCAATGGAGGACGTCTCGCGTAGCAAGGTCGACCGAGGTCTTGACCAGCCTCGGTTCGATTAAAATGGTGAGCTTCCGGTACGGTGGATGAGGGACCAAGGAAGCGGCCTATGAGTGAAGCGCTAGGTCACCTGCGAAGGATCCTAGAGGGTGCTGACCATACGGTGCTCGGGCTCTGGGTCGCCTAGGATACCCACGCGTGCGTCGAGGAAGATATTGGAACAAGGAGTAAGAGTTGTTTTGTGAAACCGGGCATGGATCTGGTTGACTGACCTTGCTGGTCCTCAACGGATGAGTCCATGGCTCTTTTATATGGATCTGTTGGTTGATCTTGCTGATCTTCAACGAGAGTCCATCTTGATAAATGATTATATTGCCGAGTATTATGGGCTAGGAACTATGGAAACGGCCTCTGAGTGGACAGGTGGTGAGCGTTCTAGTTGCCAATGATGCCATAGATACTCTGATGATGAAGGAATGATGGGAAATTTGAGAATCAACCGGATAATTTGGAAGACTGTGATCAGTGGTACTATGGTTTCATTAAAGGATTGTTTTAAAGTTAGCTGATGCTAAGAATAAGGCAATTTCATATTGGGTGTGTAAGTGGTGTGCCTAATTTTATGTTTGCATGAACTTCCGGCTAGGGGGCCTTGGAACTCTTTTCCTTGGTACCCGGGACAAAACCTAACCAAATTCCAAATTGGATCCCATCACTACAGTGGTTGGGCGGTTGGCTAACCCATGGGATCGGATGGGGTTAGGCTGGACTGATGGATCCGTAAATCGAGACTCAACTTTTGTTAATACGATAGATAAAGTAAATCCCGGACAGTAATTGTTCTATGGATAGGAATCAACGGCTGTGCCTCTTGAATGGGGAAAAAAGCGTTGATCCCAATGATCCAAGTGCAAGTTTCTTCCTTGATCTGATCTAGTATCTTGAAGATACAATTGGATCAGCTTGATCAGAAATGATCTTGTCTTCGTTAGAGAAAAAAATTATCCTGGTGGAATCGCCCGTGCTTTCCGGTAAGGGAAGTTTTTTCCGGGTTCGGTTTTGGAAAAACCGACGGATTAGTCTCTTGTCCGGATATCCGTGGACGAGGCCCCGAATGTGGGACCCCTGTCCCGCGCGAGAAGTGCTACTTCCGCTGCTAGTACCCGAATCCGTTGCTCGGTGGGAACAGGGGGACCTTACAGATAGAGATATGTGTACAAACTGGGATAGAGATATGTGTACATGGATACACAGATGCTGATTGGGCTAGTAGTATCTCAGAGAGAAGATCTACTAGTGGCTTCATGTTTTATTTGGGGAGTGCTGCTGTGACTTGGAGTAGCAAGAAGCAGCCTATGGTTACTCTATCCATTACAGAGGCCGAGTACAGAGGTGCTCCTATGGCAGCATCATGTGAGGTAGCTTGGTTGAGAAAGCTATTAAGATTCAAACTCGATGTCAGTATGTGCCATCTGTGCTATGTGCTGGCATGTTAGGTAGGAACATGTGTGAGACATAAATGACCACGTCTAGCTGGTCATAGTGTGTGGACATTAGCTAGGGTTAGATGTGTGTGGACACAACTCATAGTGTATTATGGATTACGGCTTTATGCATTGTGTGAGAAGGGAGATGGCTTCCCTCTATGGTTAGGGTTTGCAATATACATTAGGGTTTGCTCCTGTGTGTGTGTCTCCTCTCCCTCTACCTGTTTTTCAACATGGTATCAGAGCCTGGTGCTCTCTATTAGGGTTTATGAGTGAGTGAGAGAAGAGGGAGAAGAAGCTGTGAAGCTTGCCATTGAAGCTGTGAAGCTTGGAGCACACTGATTTCTATCAGATCTGAGAGCTTGGCCTACCAGGTAAGGTATTCTAAACATCCTTGAGTGGATTGCAGTGATTCAAGCACAAACAAAGCAAATTAGGGTTGCCCAAAGCAAAGGAAAATTTTGGTTTTTTGGAAGCTTTCCATTGGAGCTTGGAAGCGGTGATGTATGGTGAAATAGATGCAAATCTGGAAAAGAAACATGTATGTGACAAGGATGAATGTATTGGCAACTCATGTACAAGCCTTACAACTGATTTTGGAGCAAATTTGATGCATATAAGTGATTGAAAATCACTCGTTTTGAAGCTCTCACAAAACAGAGAAAAAGAGGTCAATTTTTGATGAAATTGAACCTAGTTTTTTGCAAAAATCAGACATTTGATGGATTGTACACTTGCATTGGAGTGTTAGGCAGCATCTACACATGTGATCAATTAACAATTAAATCAACCCAAATCCCCTCTAGAGCAGGTGGCACAGCCTGGTATGCAGAAATATGCAGAAACAGAGCATTTTTTTATCTATTAGTGGAGGCCACAAATCAACTCTTGTGCTTGGTAAATTCCAAAATTGGTTTAGTAATTGGTTAATACATACACTTGAGAAGGAGGCTACATGATTTGTTGGAGCAATTATGCCCTATGGAGCTGGAAATGAGCTGATTAAACAGGCTGTCTACTGTGTTCAGTGAAACAGAGTGTGATATATCTTGGACTGCATAAACCAGTTCATTTGGATGCATACAGTTTGATTTTCTACATCAAAATTGAAGTTTGGAAAGCAGGCGAGGTTGCGGTTTCCTAGAGAAGGCAACATGTGAGTAGCAGGCCACTTGAGATAGTACATAGCGATGTATGGGGTCCTGCACAAAACCCATCCGTTAAAGGCAGTTTATTTTATGTGACATTCATTGATGATTTCAACAGAATGACATGGATTTACTTTCTCAGAGAGAAAAGTGAAGTGTTGGGGAAAGTTTATGGACTTCAAAGCTTTTGCACAGAAGCAATATGGCTCTTGGATAAAATGTTTGAGGACAGATGGAGGTGGTGAATACACCTCACATGCTTTTGAGCATTTCTTGAGAAAGCATGGCATAAGAAGGCAATTAACTTGCAGGTATACACCTCAGCAAAATGGTGTTGTTGAGAGAAAGAATAGAGTCGTTTGTGAAGTGGCCAGGGCGATGCTCAATGAAAAGAGCATGTCAGATTGTTATTGGGTCGAGGCATGTGCCATTGCGGTGTATATACTTAATAAGACACCCACAGCAGCTATACATGGAAGTACACGAGAGATGCGACTTACAGGTTTTAGGCTAGACATTGGACACCTCAAAGTGTTTGGATGCATAGCTTATGTACATGTGCCTGACGAGAGGAGGAGGAAGTTGGATCCTAAGGTAAAAAAGTGTATGTTTGTTGGATATGCACAGGATCGCAAGGCATATAAATGCTACAATCCACAAACTAGGCAAGTGGTTATCTCACGAGATGTGGTGTTTGATGAACTTGCTAGTTGGTACAAAGCAAAGGATGAGGGTGTCATTGAGTCACTTGATGCTGATGTGCATGTGAAATTGCCACAAACAAGTTCTATTTCTATGTCTGGGCCAACAGAGTCTGAGAGTAGCACTGTACGTCCATGGTCAGGATGCTTGAGGCGGCATGACAGTGTGAGCACTGGGAGTAGTGCTGTGGATAAAGGGAAAAAGAAAGTTTAAGGAATTGGAATTATAGGTTATGAGTTGTCAAGTATAGAGAGTTTGGATGAGAAACTTGTCATACCTGTTTTACGCAGGAGAGATATGTGCCACCACATGCTAGAGTGACAGGTGTTCAGAGTGATCCGCATGCATTGCGGAGATCCCAAAGGGTCAGATATCCAGTTTTGACAGGTTGACATATCGTGATTTTGATATGCATTATGCATATATGATCTCTTTGGTGAAGCATGTGGAACCTACATGCTATACAGAAGCTATTGGAAAGCATGTATGGGAGAAGGCAATGGATGTTGAGATGGACGCATTAGTTCAGAATGACACATGGGATTTGGTTGCATTACCACAAGACAAAAATGTTATTGGTTGTAAATGGGTTTACAAAGTGAAATGCAAGTCAGATGGTTCCATTGAACACCATAAAGCAAGAGTGGTAGCTAAGGGTTATGCACAAACCCAAGGCTTGGACTATGATGAAACATTTAGTCCAGTGGCAAAGATGGGAACAATGAGAGTAGTCATTGCTATGGCTACAGCAAATTTGAATGAGTGAAAAATTCTGGTTTTTAAGCTCTCACAAAACAGAGAAAAGCAACTCAAAATTTGATTTATTGGTTGCACACATACCTAAGTGTGTTAGGCACTTGTATATCTCATCAATTAGCAACTCAAACACTCCCAAAGCCCCCTATAGCAGGAGGCGCATTCTGCACAGAGAAACAGGGCAATTTTGTGATATTTTTGGTACGAGGAGGTCGATTATCACTTGGATGCTTGGTTACTTCCACAATTGACTTAGCAATTGGTTGCTACACACACTTGAGAAGAGGGCTACATGTTTGGATTGATCAATTATGCTTAATTGAGCTGGGAATGAGCTGATTAAAAAGCATGTCTTGCAGAGAAACAGAGTGTTTTTAATCGAACAATTACTCATTGGTCTTAAACAATTGGACAAATTCCTCTTACATGGAGTTAGTGGACATCATTGCTAAGCTATTGAATGCCTGGTTTCCCAATTTGGATAAATATTGAAGAACTTAGAGCAAAATTACTACTGGATTTTCTAATTTTTCCCAAAACAGAGAAAGGGGTTTTCAAAAATTGATATGTACACATGTCAGATGGTGATGATACTCTACATTGAGGTTGTTTAGGTATCAATTCAAGTTACCCATACTTTATTGCACCACTACATTGCAATTTGGAGCCGTGGAGAGCGCATCAAAATAGGGTATCTTGGACTATTTGAGTCAGATCATTTTGGATGCGTACAGGTTGATTTTCTACATCAAAATTGAAGGTTTTTGACTACATTGGAGTATCTGGAACACTCATTGGAGAGTGATTGAGCTGAGGAAGGCTCATTTATAGGATTGAAGTGTGCGGAAGGTGTATTTGCATTGAGCAAACATGTTGAATAATCTAGTACAGATTGTTGGTGAAAAGCTGGATAGGAAGAACTTCCAGGCATGGAAGTACAGGATCAAAAGTTTGTTGAAGGGAAAAGGTTTTTGGAATCTAATTACACGCGCTAAGCCAGAGCATGAACTACCCCGACAACCTACACAGTAGCAGGTTATTGCTCATAAGCAATGGTCAGAAAGAGCATTCAAAGTGTTGCATTATCTGTCTATATGTATTTCTGATGCTATGCTCATACACATACAGGATGCTGAGAATCCCAAAGATGCATGGGATACTTTGGTAAAGATGTTTGATACAGACATGAGTGCTCGCAAGTCTCAGTTACGACAACACATACATAATGTGAAGCGGAATAGAAGGAGCATCCATGATTATGTGCAAGAAATAAAGAAGTTTGCAGATGCATTGGCAACAATAAATGCCCCCATGCCTGATGATGATTTGGTGGATATTACCTTGCGTGGTCTTGGCAAGGAATATAAATCTTTTGATACGTCCATCTCGGTTCGGAGTACAGGTTTACCAGACTTTGATGAGTTGGTTTCACTCTTGCTTATTGAGGAAATCAAACTCAGTGATTCATTTCTGGATGCATCTACTAGCCATGATGATAATGGCAGAAATCAGGCTTTCTACTCGCAGAGAGGTTTTAGAGGCAGGGGGAGATTCACATCACGTGGCGGTGGTGGTAATGGTCGTGGATGGTAGGATAAGTCATCACAACAGAATTTTCAGCCCTCATATGGTGCTAGAGGTGGTCGTGGATATACACCTCAGAGAGGCAGAGGTAATCCTCGTGGTAGAGGATGTTTGCAAGGCCAACAAACATCTATGCAAGATGTAGAATGCCATTACTGTGGGAAATTTGGTCATATGGCGAGAGATTGTTTCCGCAAACAGAATGATTTGAGAGGGGGTAGAGCACAACGTGGTGGTCATTATGGTGAAAATTATGCACAACATGGTGGTGGAAATTATGCATCAAGCAGTAATGATGGCACTGCAAATCACTTGTTTGCCATGAAACATGTTGTGGGATCGATGATGACAAATGCTGAGAATGATGATACTTGGTATATGGACTTTGGAGCATCAAACCATATGACTTGTCATGGTGAATGGTTTGAGCATATGAAGCCTATGGATGTGAAAGGCTATGTGGAAACAGGAGATGATACCCAGCATGCCATTACACATGTTGGAAGTATACCATTGGTTATGCACAATGGTCAAACAAAATCTATGTCAGATGTATTGTACGTGCCTTCTATCACAAAAAGCTTGGCCTCAGTTGGTCAAATGGTGGAACAGGGATTACAGGTTCGTTTCAACGAGCATGGTTGCTTCGTTGAGGATTTCAAACATGGATGTAGAGTCATTGCTAAAGGCAAGAAAGAAGGCAGGTTGTTTAAGCTGGATGCTGGAATTCCTGAGTTAAAATCAGCCATGTTCTCTAAAAGCAAAAATGTGGTACAGGACATTGATATGTGGCATAAGAGGATTGGACATGTCAATATACAAAGGTTAAAGAACATGCAGACAAGAGGCATTGTCAGTGGGCTGCCTAGATTCAAGTATGATGGGCATATGCATGTTTGTGAAGCCTGTCAGTTTGGAAAGCAGGCAAGGTTGCGTTTTCCTAGAGAAGGAAATATGAGTAGCAGGCCACTTGAGATAGTACATAGCGATGTATGGGGTCCTGCACAAAACCCATCTATCAAAGGCAGTTTATACTATGTGACATTCATAGATGATTTCAGCAGGATGACATGGATATACTTTCTCAAAGAGAAAAGTGAAGTGTTGGAAAAGTTTATGGATTTCAAAGCTTTTGCAGAGAAGCAATATGGCTGTTGGATTAAATGTTTGAGGACAGATGGAGGTGGCGAATACACCTCAAAAGCTTTTTAGCATTTCTTGAGGAAGCATGGTATAAGAAGACAATTGACTTGCCAGGTATACACCTCAGCAGAATGGTGTGGCTGAGAGAAAGAATAGAGTCATATGTGAAGTGGCCAGGGCAATGCTCAATGAAAAGAGCATGCCAGATTATTTTTGGGTAGAAGCTTGTGCTACTGCAGTGTATATACTGAACAAAACACCTACACAGCAGCCATTCATGGAAGAACACCAGAGATGCAACTTACAGGTTATAGGCCAGACATTAGACACCTCAAAGTTTTTGGATGCATAGCTTATGTACATGTGCCTAATGAAAGAAGGAGGAAGTTGGATCCTAAGGCAGAAAAATGTGTATTTGTTAGATATGCACAGGATCGTAAGACATACAAATGTTATAATCCACAAACTAGACAAGTTGTTATCTCACGAGATGTGGTGTTTGATGAGCTTGCTAGTTGGTACAAAGCAAAGGATGAGGGTGTCATTGAGTCACTTGAAGCTGATGTGCCTGTGAACTTGCCACAAGCAAGTTCTAGTTCTACTTCTATGTCTGGGCCAGCAGCAGAGCAGAGGCTGAGAGTAGTACTGTACGTCCATGGTCAGGACGTTTGAGGCATGAGAGTGTGAGCACTGGGAGTAGTGTTGTGGATAAAGGAAAGAAGAAGGTTGAAGGAATTGGAATTATAGGTTATGAGTCATCGAGTTTTCAGAGAGTTTGGATGAGGATCTTGGCATACCTGTTTTACGCACACCAGTAGGTGCAAGGCAGGATAGATATATGCCACCACATGCTAGGGTGATAGGTGTTCAGAGTGATCCGCATGCATTGCAAAGATCCCAAAGAGTCAGATATCGACATATCGAGATTTTGCTATGCATTATGCATATATGACATCTATGGTGAAGCATGTAGAACCTAGATGCTATACAGAAGCTGTTGGCAAGCATGTATGGGAGAAAGCAATGGATGTTGAGATGGATGCATTGCTTCATAATGACATATGGGATTTGGTTGCATTACCAAAGGACAAAAATGTTATTGGTTGTAAATGGGTTTACAAAGTGAAATGCAAGTCTGATGGTTCCATTGAAAGACATAAAGCAAGATTGGTAGCTAAGGGTTATGCACAAACCCAAGGTTTGGACTATGATGAAACGTTTAGTCCAGTGGCAAAGATGGGAACAGTGAGAGCAGTCATTGCTATGGCTGCAGCTAATGGTTGGGAAATGCATCAAATGGATGTCAAAAATGCATTTCTAAATGGTGATCTACAAGAATAAGTGTATATGGCACATCCAGAAGGGTATGTACACCTAAGATATGGCACATCCAGAAGGGTATGTACACCTAAGATAACCCACTCATGTATGCAGATTGAAAAAGGCTTTATATGGTTTGAAGCAAGCACCTCGTGCTTGGAGTGATAAGATGAGTAGACATCTTATCTCACTTGGATTTCAGATTTCTACAGCAAATTTTTCACTCTATGTGAAGAAGACAGATCATGGGATTATTTTACTTGTCATCTATGTCGATGACTTGATTATCACAGGTGATCATGGTGCAGATGTGATGCATGTCAAGAAAGCATTGAGTGGGCAATTTGACATGAAAGATCATGGTGAGTTGAGATACTTTCTTGGAATTGAAGTGATCAAAGACCATACAGGTACATGGCTAGTACAACGCCAATATGCATTGGATATGCTGGCAAAATATGGCATGACAGGGTGTAAGCCTATGAGTACACCTTTGGAGCAAAATGTGAAGTTGCGGGCTGATTATGGTGAGGAGTTGGATGATCCATCTATGTACAGAAAGATGGTTGGTAGTCTCATTTACATGACTATCACACGCCCGGATTTGAGTTATGTTGTGGGGCTAGTAAGCCAATTTATGCAGAGCCCCAGAAAACCTCATTTGGATGCAGTGAGACGCATTATGAGATATGTGAAGACCACTGCACATTATGGTCTACTTTATGAGAGTGGTAAAAGCTTGGATATACATGGCTACACAGATGGTGATTGGGCAAGTAGCTCATATGACAGGAGGTCTACTAGTGGTTATGCTTTTACACTTGGAAGTGCCATGGTGAGTTGTAGTAAGAAGCAACCTACAGTTGCTTTATCCAGTACAGAGGCTGAATACAAGGGTGCAGCCATTGCTACTTGTGAAGCTGTATGGTTACAGAATCTCTTGGCAGATTTGGGTGAGCCTATTGATGGAAAAGTTGGCATTCATTGTGACAACATGAGCAGTATACAGTTGGCAAAGAATCTAGTATTTCATGCGAGGACCAAACACATAGAGGTCCATTATCACTTTGTCAGAGAGAAGGTGCTCGATGGTACAGTTGATCTATAGTATGTGAAGACTGATGAGCAGGTGTCAGACATCTTTACAAAGCCACTTAGTAGGGAGAAGTTTGAGTACTTCCGTACTATGTTGGGAGTACGTGGGATGAGCTTGAGGGGGGGAGTGTTGAGAGCTTTGATATCCCAAGCTCATCTACATCTTCATCTATGGCAGTACATCATGAGCTTGAGAGGGGCTGTTGAGATTCAAGCTCGATATCAGTGTGAGCCAACTATGCTATGTGCTGGCATGTTAGGTAGGAACATGTGTGAGACATAAATGATCACGTCCAGCTGGTCATAGTGTGTGGACATTAGCTAGGGTTAGATGTGTGTGGAAACAACTCATAGTGTGTTGTGTGTATTATGGATTATGGCTTTATGCATTGGGTGAGAAGGGAGATGGCTTCCCTCTCTGGTTAGGGTTTGTAATATACATTAGGGTTTGCTCCTGTGTGTGTCTCTCCTCTCCCTCTACCGCCTTTTCAACAGGATCTACAGTATATGAAGACAGGTGGCTGATATCTTTACAAAGCCACTTAGGAGGGAGAAGTTTGAGTACTTCCGTACTGTGTTGGGAGTACGGATGAGCTTAAGGGGAAGTGTTGAGAGCTTTAATATCCCAAGCTCATCTACATCTTCATCTATGGTAGTACATCAAGAGCTTGAGAGGGGCTGTTGAGATTCAAGCTCGATGTTAGTGTGTGCCAGCTGTGCTATGTGCTGGCATGTTAGGTAGGAACATGTGTGAGACATAAATGACCGTGTCCAGCTGGTCATAGTGTGTGGACATTAGCTAGGGTTAGATGTGTGTGGACACAACTCATAGTGTGTCTTGTGTATTATGGATTATGGCTTTTGGCATTGTGTGAGAAGGGAGATGGCTTCCCTCTATGGTTAGGGTTTGTAATATACATTAGGGTTTGCTCTTGTGTGTGTGTCTCCTCTCCCTCTACCTGTTTTTCAACAAAAGCTACTTCTTGTAGATTTGGGTCTATCAGTGGATAGACAAGTTGCCATTTTTTGTGACAACATTAGCAGTATACAGTTGGCCAGGAACCAAGTTTTTCATGCTCACACGAAGCATATAGAGGTCCACTACCATTTCGTCAGAGTTGGTCAGAGCGAAGGTCTTGGTAGGAGACGTTGACCTTGTTTATGTCAGCACATAGGATCAGGTAGATGACATCTTCACCAAAGCATTGGGTACAGAGAAGCTCCGCAGATTCAGGGTTTCGCTTGGTGTACATGAGATGGAGTCGAGCTCGAGGGGGAGTGTTGAGATATGGAGCTCATCTAGTGAGGCAGTGGACACTGATGACCCGCCTGGGGGATAGGCCCCACACTTACACCACTGGCATGGTTGGTGAGATCATGGGTGATATGCGGCTAGTGGGATGACAGGCTATGTGACAACCATTCTAGAGACTGGCATAGTTATAGCGCCAGCTCATTTAGTTGGGTTCACACTATAGAGAACCCTAGTATGTAATATTTGGTTGAGTACTTTTCATATGGTGTGTACTCTTATCTTTGTATATGGTGTGTATTTTTCATATGGTGTGTACTCTTATCTTTGTATATGGTGTGTTGAGCGTTGAGTGAAGAAGAAGAAGACTTTCAGCCTCTCACCTTGTGTGCTCTCTATTAGGGTTTTGTGAGTGTTTGTGTGCTTGCAAGAGCTCAAGCTCTCTTCTCCCCTACATCTTTTCATGGGATTCATAGCACCTATTGAAAACCCGGACTTAATTTCTCCTATAGTCATTGTCCCAAAGAAGAACAAGAAATTACGCATCTGTGTGGATTACAAAAAGCTTAATGTGGCCATAGTCCCAGACCCTTTTCCCTTGCCCTACATGGATTCCATTTTGGATGATGTAGCAGGGCACAAAATGTACTCATTTCTTGATGGAATCAGCGGGCTACAATCAAATCCGGATGGCACCAGAGGATCAAGCCAAAACTGCATTCATCTCACTGCACGGTGGGTGTTTGTGTGCATTGTCATGTGGTTTGGGTTGTGCAATGCACCTTCCGTTAGGCTAAGGATCAAAAGATAAGTGGTTTGGGTTACGTAGACCCTTAGGCTAAGGTCCGTTATACCATTTTCAATTAATTCCTAATGCACATTGGAAAGTTCATTTTGAACTTCTATTTCAGGGTAATCCATTTTAGACACTAGGAGGATTTTTATATCCAAAGATATCTCAAGTTTGGTTTATCTCTCTCTAGACATTTTCTCTCTCTAGGCCAAAACAGGGTAGAACAAGGTTTTTCTTCTATTTCAGAGAGGGGAAATATGCACAATTTAGAAATTTTGGAAAATATGCACAATTTTGGGACAATTCTTTGTTAGATCCAATACAATGTTTACTGTGCGATATGCAAGATTTATTATTGGATGTTCTCAACAAGCATTGGAATAATGCGATATGATTTATGTACTCTTGTACATTTGTAACAAGTATATATGATGTTGGTGGGATGTAAATTTGCGTGCACACACACACACACATGCACACCAAGAATTAAGTTTGTTTATATCACATAGCCTCCAGTTGACCATCAAACACAGAAACTTTAACAAAGAAAGGATATTCAATGTAACTTTAAGTTGTAAGAAAGACTAGGTGATAGAATTAAAAAGATCACCATCTGTATTGAATCAAAATTCTTGAACAATGGGTGAACCATAAATCTAAAAGCTTAAGAAAGCCTTACAATCTGAATAATGATTGAACTATGAGTTTGGTAGCTTCAGACAACATTGCTAAAAGATTACGAAGCTAGTTGCCCATGTGCTAACAAATCATTCTTTCTCAACTGCACTGACGTGTGATGGTGCCTCACTTTCACATTGATTCAATTGATTCTGTTTAGCCTTGAGTATTATAGCCTTTGGAATCTTGATTTTCTCTGGAAGTCGTCCACCCTTGGGCTTCCATGCCCAAATGATGCAGCTAGTGTCTTCCCAGCGCTGAGGATCATTTCTGTTCTCTCGCCAATACTTGTTCCAGCAATCCTTATAAACCTCCACATCACTTGCATTCTTCTTCTTTGAAATTGGTGCCCAATATTGTATCTGAACTTGTAGTAGATAGTTTATCGAGTTGTTGTTTTGATCAACATCACTTGTTGTCACTTCCAACCATATTGGGTAATTTGCATCACAAGGTTGTACAAGCACAACATCTGTTTGCACTTCCTACTGCTCTCTTTTGTATCTTCACATATGTCAAGAACCTGTAAAACTGATCTTTGTGCACATTATATAATCTAAATGACAAGGGTTCCCTAAACATGGTATATGTGCACCCTGGCCTTAAGGCTCGAACTTGAGTTTGAGACTTTGCTCCTTTGCTCTCCATGCTAGTGCACCCCGCTCTTATGGCTCGAGCTTGAGTTTGAGCCTTTGCTCTCCATGCTAGTGCACCCCGGCCTTAACGCTTGAACTTCAGATTGAGCCTTCGTTCTCCATGCTAGTGCACCCCGGCGGCCTTAAGGCTCGAACTTGAGTTTGAGCCTTTGCTTTCCATGCTAGTGCACCCTGGTCTTAAGGCTCGAACTTGAGATTGAGCCCGGCCTTAACGCTCGAGCTTCAGATTGAGCCTTCGTTCTCCATGCTAGTGCACCCAGGCCTTAAGACTCGAACTTAAGTTTGAGCCTTTGCTCTCCATGCTAGTGCACCCTAGCCTTCAGGCTCGAACTTCAGATTGAGCCTTTGCTCTCCATGCTAGTGTACCCCGATCTTAAGGCTCAAACTTGAGTTTGAGCCGCCTTTGCTCTCCCATGCTAGTGTACCCCCGCCGCCTTAAGGCTCGAACTTCAAATTGATCCCTCGTTCTTCATGCTAGTGTACCCCGGCCTTAAGGATCGAACTTGAGTTTGAGCCTTTGCTCTCCATGCTAGTGCACCCCGGTCTTAAGGCTCAAACTTGAGTTTGAGCCTTTACTCTCCATGCTAGTGCACCCCGGCCTTAAGGCGGCTGGAACTTCAGATCGAGCCTTCGTTCTCCATGCTAGTGTACCCCGGCCTTAAGGCTCAAACTTGAGTTTGAACCTTTGCTCTCCATGCTAGTGCATCCCGGCCTTAAGGCTCGAACTTCAGATTGAGCCTTCGTTCTCCATGCTAGTGTACCCCGGCCTTAAGGCTCGAACTTGAGTTTGAGCCTTTGCTCTCCATGATAGTGCACCCTGGTCTTAAGGCTCGATCTTCAGATTGAGCCTTCGTTCTCCATATGCTAGTGTACCCCGGCCTTAAGGCTCGAACTTGAGTTTGAGCCTTTGCTCTCCATGCTAGTGCACCCCGGCCTTAAGGCTCGAACTTCAGATCGAGCCTTCGTTCTCCATGCTAGTACCTTAAGGCTCGAACTTGAGTTTGAGCCTTTGCTCTCCATGCTAGTGCACCCCTAGCATCTCAGTGCTGCACAACTTGGATATAGACCCCACCTTAAGATCGAACCTCCCCTACATGGAACTTATGTGTTAAGGCTCATTCTCCATGCTTAACTTTACATGGAACTTGGCCTTAAGGCTCCAACTTGAGTTCAAGCCTTGCCTATCTATGCTAGCATATCCCTAGCATATGAGTGCACAACTTGGATCTAGGCTCCAGCTTAAGTTCGAGCCTCTTTTACATAAAACTTAGCCTTAAGGCTCGAACTTGAGCTTGAGCCTTATCTCTATATGCTGGTGTACCCCTGCCATATAAGTACACAACTTGGATCTAGGCTCTAGCTTAAGTTCGGGTTTCCCCTATATGGAACTTGGCCTTAAGGCTCCAATATACTAGTGTATCCCTAGCATATGAGTGCACAACTTGGATCTAGACTCCAGCTTAAGTTTAAGCCTCCCATACATGGAACTTCGCCTTAAGGTTCAAACTTGAGTTTGAGCCTTGCTTGCCTCTCTATGCTAGCATACCCCTAGCATATGAGTGCACAACTTGGATCTAGGCTCCAGCTTAAGTCGAGCTTCTGTATGGATTAAGTAAATGCAAGTGAGGCCCCCGCTATTCAAGAAAACTAAGTGAAGCATCAATAATTGTAGCATGCATTAAGTTTCTTAAGTTTGATAGGTTTTGATTTGATATGTAGCATTTAAATCCATTTTTTAATAAGGTTTTGAAACTTTTTTTGTGCTTCACAGGAATGGAAGCTAGCAGAGCGCCCGCTACCTCGCAACCACATGGTGCACCAATCTTTACTCTAGATGCTCTCGAAATAACAACTCAAGCTAAAAGTGTCACTCCTAGAATTAAGGTGGATAAAACCTTCGAATTGAGTAACAAAGAAGGAGTAAACTGGTTTGTGGATAGCTACGATGCTAGTGCAAACTTTAAAGGAGTCCTCCATTTGTTTCTGTCTCAAGGTGATACATCATATGGAGATATGGGGATTGTGGTAGGTGCTAAGGATGATGTGGATGCAAGAGAAAACCCATGCTTCACATGCAATGTATTGCCAGAAGGAGAAACTACAAAAGCAAATAAGTTTTGCTTATCATTGGACACTTTTCACCCAGCAGACATGACTGGCAGTAAACTAGGAAAGGACAATTCTATTGTAAAGCTAAGATTGAAGATCATTGACTTTTCCAAAAGAAGACTCAGGGGTGGATAATGTGGAGGACCTGGTGAAAGCGGTGAGGCATGCAAAGAAGCCTTTGGATTCACGAAAAAAGTCCATAACTGAAAAGGATACAACAACCATCAACAATCAGTGTCTTGTTATAAAGTACTTATGAATAAAAACCATCAACAATCAATAGAAGTGCAATCAGTGTCTTGTAATAAAGTACTTGTAAGATTCCTCCCCAGCCTCTCAAAATGTCCAGCATCTTCCCCTGTAATCAATCCCTCTTCAGAAATATAAAAGACTTGTTTCTAAATGTTTTAACCTAGAGAGAGAAAATATTCTAGAGAGAGAATATTCAAATTTTTAATATTTTGGATAGAAAATTATCTCATCTTATTAAAATAAGTTCCCCTGAAATAGAAATTCAAAAAGAACTTTCCAATGTGCAATTGGAATTAATTGAAAATGGGTATAAAGGACCTTAGCCTAAGGGTCTAGATTTTCAGAAATTTTTGGATTATGGTCCAATTAAGGTTCCTATGGGCCAATAGCATCAATCCATGTGTAGGGAGGGGATAAATCCAATTTGTAAAAGAAGATACCCAAAAATGAGTAAATGCTCACATAAGATGAAGAGTTGAAAATGTACAAGGTTTATTAGTAAAAAACTATGAGCCATTAGGACCTCAATGGAAGGCTTCTTGGGTCCTTTTATTTGGCAGTTTAAGGAGTCAAACCTTTTCTCTTAAGAAGAAACGTTTTCTAATTATTAGAAGCTTCAAAACGGCTACTTTATTCGAATTTGAATTTTGGGGGGGAAATCGAATTTAAAATCTAGCGGACAAAACCATATCATGTAGCATATCTATGGAAAGCTCTTGATGCGTAGATCACGGATCTATAATCTCCGCTCAAATCGGAGCTTGTATGTAGAAGTTATGGAGGTCCGAAAATTGTAAAATTGCCTCCCCCCCTTTTTGGGGGGAAAAGTGCACCCTTTGACCACTCTTACACCTCTCTTACAAACCCAACATTTCAGTCCACATGGCAACCCCCCATTTGGCTATTCCTTAATCACCTTGATTAGGCTTGGGCAAATTAAAGGGCCCAAGAAGACCCCATTCACTTCCTAATGAATATTAAAAATATGAGATATTTTGGGTATAATGATTCTATTTTGACACATATGTAAGGAAGGGGAGTTCTTTAAAGGAGGTGCATATTTCACATAAGATGAAGAGTTGAAAATGTACAAGGTTTATTAGTAAAAAACTATGAGCAATATTAAAAATATGAGATATTTTGGGTATAATGATTCTATTTTGACACATATGTAAGGAAAGGGAGTTCTTTAAAGGAGGTGCATATTTCACATGCTTGAATGAGTTTTAAACTCATAAAAATTGAGATATTTCATCTCTCCTCTCTCCTCATTCAAGTCTAGTTCCAAAAAGTTAGCTTAACTGACCTAAAAATGGTCAAAAATTGACCAAACTGATTTAGAAAATTCTAGAATCAGTTTGTTTGGTTAGGAGCTCAATTTTTCCTATAAATAGAAGCCTCCCCCTTGTTGAAAAATATATAGTGTTTATGCATCGTTACTCTACTCCACCTAAGCCAAGAATTGTGAATTCATTAATAATTCACTAGTTTTTGGAGCTTCCCTTCAATCCCCATTAGTGGCTCCATCAACATACTTAACCAATTGATTGGTTGGGGGCCTCTACCGTGAACAAAGAATCAAGCAATTTGTAAGGTAAATGGTGAATTTTAATCGTTTCTATAATTCCTCAATGTTTCTCTCTTCTCAACCCCTCTCAAGCTTGAGAAGCTTAATTGGAATGGTTTTTGAATGCTATTGAAGTTAATTGATGAATGTTAGTGAAGAGTTACATAATTTGATGAATGCTATTGAAGTTAATTGATTAATGATACTTAAGAATTACATAAATTTCCATTTATGCTTAATTCTAATGGTTTTTATGTAATTTCTCTCTCTCACTCAAGAAATGGTCATACTCATGACCCATTCTCAATCCAAATGAAGCTTTTCATAAAGCTTTTTCTTAATCCAAGATTAAGCTATGTTTGAGGCCAAATTAATGGCTTATTTCTATGCTTTTAGTTATGTATATTGATGATTCAATCCATTATGGATTGATGATCCAATTAGAGACCATTCTAATTATTTCCTTAATGATAAGCTTTATCCCTTAGAGAAATTGAGATTTATCAGTCATAGTAGCGGAGCTATGGCAAAATTTTTATAAAAATTACGCATAAAATAATTTCATTCAAAGCATAAAAAGAGGACTTCCTATCATATTCTAGGAATTATCATCCTAGATTAATTGAAAGAATTTCATTGTAATCATGGAGAAATTGATTTTTTATATTATGCATAATGGATAAATTTTTATATCAAAAGTGTTACTTTTATCATATTTATTTTCATGCATAGAAGTATGCATAATGGATAATTTTTATATCAAAAGTGTTACTTTTATCATATTTATTTTCATGCATAGAAGTATGCATAATGGATAAATTTTTATATCAAAAGTGTTACTTTTATCATATTTATTTTCATGCATAGAAGTATGCATAATGGATAAATTTTTATATCAAAAGTGTTACTTTTATCATTTTTATTTACATGCATAGAAGTATGCATAATGGATAATTTTTTATATCAAAAGTGTTACTTTTATCATTTTCATTTTCATGCATAGAAGTATGCATAATGGATAAATTTTTATATCAAAAGTGTTACTTTTATCATTTTTACTTTCATGCATAGAAGTATGCATAATGGATAAATTTTTATATCAAAAGTGTTATTTCTATCATTTTTATTTTCATGCATAGAAGTATGCATAAAAGATAAATTTTTATATCAAAAGTGTTACTTTTATCATTTTTATTTTCATGCATAGAAGTATGCATAAAAGATAAATTTTTATATCAAAAGTGTTACTTTTATCATTTTTATTTTCATGCATAGAAGTATGCATAATGGATAAATTTTTATATCAAAAGTGTTACTTTTATCATTTTTACTTTCATGCATAGAAGTATGCATAATGGATAAATTTTTATATCAAAAGTGTTATTTCTATCATTTTTATTTTCATGCATAGAAGTATGCATAAAAAGATAAATTTTTATATCAAAAGTGTTACTTTTATCATTTTTATTTTCATGCATAGAAGTATGCATAAAAGATAAATTTTTATATCAAAAGTGTTACTTTTATCATTTTTATTTTCATGCATAGAAGTATGCATAAAGGATAAATTTTTATATCAAAAGTGTTATTTCTATCATTTTTATTTTCATGCATAGAAGTATGCATAAAAAGATAAATTTTTATATCAAAAGTGTTACTTTTATCATTTTTATTTTCATGCATAGAAGTATGCATAAAAGATAAATTTTTATATCAAAAGTGTTACTTTTATCATTTTTATTTTCATGCATAGAAGTATGCATAAAGGATAAATTTTTATATCAAAAGTGTTACTTTTATCATTTTTATTTCATGCATAGAAGTATGCATAATGGATAAACTTTTATATCAAAAGTGTTACTTTTATCATATTTGAATTTCATGCATAAAGGTATGCATAAAAGTTGATTATTTTATTATAAAAGTGCGACTTTTATCATAATTGAATTTCATGCATAAAGGTATGCTTAAAAGTTGATTATTTTATTATAAAAGTGTGACTTTTATCATAATTGAATTTCATGCATAGAGGTATGCATAAAAGTTGATTATTTTATTGTAAGAGTGTTACTTTTATCATATTGGATTTCATGCATAGAGGTATGCATAAAAGATATTCTTTTTATACTAAAAGTGTGATTTTCATCATAAATGGATTTTATGCATAACTTAGATGCATTAGAGAAATTCTTTTATTTTAAAAGTGTAATTCCTACCAAATTGAATTTATGCATAAGAAGATGCATAAAAGTTTGATTTTTAATTCAAAGTGTCATTCTCATCTAAATTGAATTTATGCATAGGAAGATGCATAAAAGAATAAGATTTCAATTCAAAAACGTTATTCTCAAATAAATTGAATTTATGCATAGGAAGATGCATAAAAGATGGATTTTTAATTCAAAAATGTCAATTCTCATCCAAATTGAATTTATGCATAGGAAGATGCATGAAAGATTGAATTTTAATTCAAAAGTGTCATTTTCATTTAAAATGAAACTATGCATAGGAAGATGCATAAAAGATTGATTTTTAATTCGAAAGTGTTAGTCTCCTTAAATGGAATTTATGCATAAATAAAAATGTAGAGAAATCTTATATCAAATATAAGAATTCTCTTGTATTCTATAAAAAGATATGAAATGTGATAAGACGTGATAAGAGGTGTATGAGATGTGATAATATGTGATAAGATGCATATGGAAACTGATAAGATGCGTATGGGAAGTGATAAGATGTGATAAGATGTGATAAGAGGTGTATGAGATGTGATAAGATGTGTATGAGATGTGATAAAATATGATAAGATGTATATGGAATGTGTAGGGCGAGAATGGATGAAATATGGATGTATGGATGTAGATACGGATATGTATGTATGAATGTGAATGTGGATGTGGATGTGTATGTATGAATGTGAATGTGGATGTGGATGTGGATGTATGGATATGAATGTAGATGTGGATGTGGATGTATGGATGTAGATACGGATGTGGATGTATGTATGTGGAAGTGGATGTATGAATGAGGATGTGAAAATGGATGTATGCATGGATGTGTATGTAGAATAATGAATGTGAATGTGTATGGGAAATAATGTGTCGTCGATATGAGTGAATGGATGATGATGAATACATATGAATGGGATGTGGAATAAGTAATGTAGACTAAGGAGGATAAAATGGAAAAGACGAGAGTTCGATATAGAAACTGTATTTTGTGAACTGTTTGTAAATGACTGTTTTATGTCAAGAATGCTAGGGAAGCATTTTGACCGTCTTATGGATTAAGGTCATGGAGACCTAACTAATAAAGTTGCAACTGCTGACGGAGAGTCAATGGAGGACGTCTCGCGTAGCAAGGTCGGCCGAGGTCTTGACCAGCCTCGGTTCGATTCAAATGGTGAGCTTCCGGTACGGTGGATTAGGGACCAAGGAAGCGGCCTATGAGTGAAGCGCTAGGTCACCTGCGAAGGATCCTAGAGGGTGCTGACCATACGGTGCTCGGGCTCTGGGTCGCCGAAGATACCCACACGTGCGTTGTGGAAGATATTGGAACAAGGAGTAAGAGTTGTTTCTGAAACCGGGCATGGATCTGGTTGATTGACCTTGCTGGTCCTCAACGGATGAGTCCATGGCTCTTTTATATGGATCTGTGGGTTGATCTTGCTGATCTTCCATAGAGATTCCATTCTATTATATGAATATATTGCCGGTTACTATGAGCTAGGAACTATGGAAAAGGCCCCTAAGTGAACAGGTGGTGAGCATTTCTGGTTGCCAATGATGCCATAAGTATACCGATGATTGAATGACTGGAAATAAGGATTCAACCAGAGACTTTGAGGATTGTCCTCAGTGACATAATGGTTTCATTAAAGGATTGTTTTAAAAGTTAGCTGATGCTAAGAAAAAGGCAATTTCATATTGGGTGTGTAAGTGGTGTGACTAGTTTTATGTTTGCATGAACTTCCAGCTAGGGGGCCTTGGAACTCTTTTCCTTGGTACCCGGGACAAAAACCTAATCAAATTCTTAATTGGATCCCATCACTACAGTGGTTGGGCGGTTGGCTAACCCATGGGACTGGATGGGGCTGGACTGATTAATGGATCCGTAAATCGAGACTCAATTTCTGTTATTACGATAGATAAAGTAAATCCCGAATAGTAATTTTTCTATGGATAGGAATCAACGGCTGTGCCTCTTGATGGAGAAAAAAGCGTTGATCCCGATGATCCAAGTGCAAGTTTCTTACTTGATCCGACCGAGTATCTTTATAGGTGCAGTCGGATCAGCGTGATCAGTAATGATCTTGACTACGTTAGAGTAAAAAGTTATTCTGGTGGAATCGCCCGTGCTTTCCGGGTAAGGGAAGTTTTTTCGGGTTCGGTTTTGGAAAAACCGACGGATTAGTCTCTTGTCCGGATATCCGTGGGGACGAGGCCCCGAGTGTGGGTCCCTGCCCTGTGCATGAAGTGCTACTTTCGCTGCTAGTACCACGAATCCGTCGCATGGTGGGGACATGGATCTCACAGTTGGTATCAGAGCAGGTTTTGAAAGCTAATAAAGATAATTAAATTCTTATCTGAAATTGGTAATAAGAATTCAGAAACAGCATCTTCATAATGTATTTTCATTCCGTAAGCTTCTTTAATGAAGAAATTTTAATCAAAGAAATTATTTTTATAGATGGAAGTTCCCCATTTATCTGGTATTCCCGACCTCACCCAGTCTCAAGATATGATTGCATTTGCCTTCGAGCATCTCATCTCTTCCACTTCAACACGAACAAGCCGAGTAAGACTCGCACGCCATTTCGAGGAATTATATTTTCCTAACCTAGTGGAGAGACAACAGCATAAGTGGTTTGCAGGGCTATATATCCACGCCTCTTGCAACCGGCGTGCAATGCTGAGGCAGAACCTCTCATTGGCCATGATTTTGATAAAGCTGAAAATGACGCGTGGTGTCATTCTATATCTTTCAACGCCTCAAAATTTCAGACTTGCTTGTCGAGTTTATAGACTCTTCAGTCGATTTATCCCTAAGGAGAAAATAATAGCTCCCTTCGCAATTAGAGAAATTATGTAACAGGGCATGACTATGGCCTAGTACAGTCGTCTTATGCGTCTCTCGAGGAGATTTTGAATTTTAGAGCCGAGCCACTCTATGTACTTATTGCAACTTGTATATGAATATACAAATGTTTTTTTTTTTAAGCAATTGTTTACGGACGATCGGATAAAGAAAAATCTGTTTATCAGACTTATGTCATAGATCTCCAATAAGATCAACTGAGGAGCCAATTATGTCAAAAGTTTATCAAGACGACGCACAAAAAGGTTGTAATTGTGTGATATAATTCATACAAATTATTAATTCAAATTGAAATTCGTAAATTAGTAATTGGGTCTTCAATTGGAAGTACCGCAATTGTATCGAACCCTAACTTGCTTGAGGCCTAGACATGATGGTATTTACCTTATAGTTTCGAGTCTCATGACTATCCGTATATACCGAGGGTATAACTGCAGCTCTTTATCGGCAGTATATACGAGTAAATCCAAGACTTGAAATTATAAGCATTAATGCTATCCAGTTGATGATTTCGAATGTGGTTAATATGATTTTTTTAATTCTGTTTGAGAACTGATGAGTTGATTTGGATTCTGATTGAAAAATGATGATCCCTAAAAATGGATTGAATGTAATAAACTGAGCGAAACCACAATGTGGATGATTGGGACGAGTCCCTGTGATGATATTCATAACTAGAATGATGATAATGAATTCAGCAAATCACTATGAGATTAGTGGATTGTGCTGTCAAATTGCTACTGTTAACACTTGTCACGGTAGATCAAGTTAAGGGATGACAAATTGATAACTTACTTAACTGAAATTTTCGTGGAGGAATGTTCAGAAGGAAATTTTTCGGTCTAATGGACCATTATTGTAGGAATGATATGATCTAAATGAATTATTATTTAATGATGAGTTCTATATAAGGAATATTTATCCCAGTATTCTGTTGGGTTGACCAGAATCTAAGGAACCCAGAATAAATTGGATCTTAAGAAAAAGAGTTGTCCTCTACCTTGCGAGATGAGGACATCTCGCACCTTTTTAAGTGGGGTAGAAGTTTGTAAGATTCCTCCCCCCAACCTTCGAGGTATACAGGAGTAAGAATCTCCCTTTCTGATCTTAAAATTATTCCCTCTCTAAAATAAAAAAAAGATTCTGTTTAAAAAGGGAAGACACTTTCCCCAGAATACCTTATCAGGAGCCCACATGTTTTAAGGATTCAAAACAATGAGTTCAGAAGTGAGAACCGATGTTTTTGGTGGATGCCAAGGTTTTGGTCATCAGTTAAAAGACTGCCCGACTCCTACCATGAAAAGGGCACAGGGAAGTCTAGAACCCAAATTCAGAGACCAATTCCTTCATACCAATCTACTAATCAGGGTCCGACTCTCAGACAAGATTGCTTAAACTAGGTCCAACCCATTGATTAGGGTCGAGATGACCAGTCAAATGTTTGGCGACTTAGAGCAACAGATGCAGGCAATTCATAAAGATATAAACGCTGCCTAGGATCGACAGAGACAATATACATATAAGAAGAGGACAGTCAGAGAATTAAAAGAAGCAGTTATAGTCTTCATTTGAATACGGACCAAAAGAATTTTTTTATCTCTAGGGGAGTATAAGTAGTTATCCCCCAGCTATTGTGGATCAAAGAAAGTAGGTGACTTAGCCTACGAACTTCTTTTATCTCCTCATCTCAAAGTTCTTAATGCCTTCTATAGAAATTTGTGCCAAACCCAAATCATGGAAAGACGATAAAACTTCGGTGGCAAGATACCGTTGGCTTCTAGGTTACGCTAACTCCTTCCTTTATATAAGTCATAACTTTTACTTATCGCTCACAGTAATCTTACTTCCATCGATCTCTCTTCTTCTTAATCTCCTTCATGGCTTGGCAACATGAATTAGTTTTATCCATGATGATTTCTCACCTTCAAGACGCAAGCGAGTCTGTGAAGAAGGATTTTATAGAACAGTATGAGCGCTCACTTTTTCCTCACTTGGGAACGTCTGTAGCTCAGACCAAATGGCGGACCTATCAAGACATAACTAGGGTAACACCTTGGGGTCAGCAGCACTTTCGTAACAATGTCCGCTTGGCCATGGTTATTGAAGCCTTGGGTTTGGGTCCCCGATACTACTGCGTCATGAGATCAAGGCATCTTGGGTTTTCTGAGCGGGTCTTCTTACTGGCGTGTTTTCTTCCTCATCAGAAGATATGTCTTTATCCCGTTTTTGGCTTGCCTCTCAGAGATCCTTTTGTTAGATCACCTCATACCACTGAGATAGGTGCGGCAATAACCAACAGAATTATTTCCATAGATGAGTTACCTTATACGCGCTATCGTGACGTGTGCGGAGTAGCCAGGAAAGTACGAGACTTCTAGCTGTGAGAGTTGGTGCCAAACCTAACAAGGAAACTCACATTCAAAATTTCCCAAAAAGCATAGGACAAATCCATCCTTGAATTCGTGTTCCAATTGCTTATCCCTTTCCAAGCATAGATTCACTGGCTTCTTTTTCCAAAACTTTCCAGCTAATCACATGTAGGCATAACATAACCTTTAAGTATTTCCAACATACATGTGACCCCTTTCATTCCATACATCCACTGTCACCATTCCCAACATCTCATAATGTTCTTTATCACCTGAAAATCTGGCTTAAAATTCCAACAACTCACAAACACAAAATGATATATGGCATAACTTAAACATATTCATATGATTTTAAAAGAAATCCATGGCCTGCATTTAGATCCACTAAGATAGAATCAAAGTCAATTTTCACTAGAGTCGTTGCTGTATTTCTGACTCTTGGATTCCATGTCCCTTGATGCAATATCCTCACATCACTTCATTTCAAACCACCCTTTATTTTTTTACAAAACCTTTAAAGGTTTATTGGCTCCATGTATTAACAAGTGTGGTAGGAAGGAAAAAAAGAATTTTTATCATGTTATTACTTATCTGAAGGCGGGGGAAAATGTTTTCATCCGAATTTCTTTTTAAAATACTCTTCCCACACTTCGCTGCAGACAGTGAACAGCCGGCACATAGCTGGATTTTTTGAATTTGAAGTAGGCATATCAATAAATAGCAGCAACTCTGCTCATTAATTCAAGCCCCAACACGCCATATTCAGTCGCTAAATGCATGAAATGATTCTCTCTGGTCGTGTCGCCTCTGTTACCCCTCGTTTTTTTTCTGCAGATTTCTTCTGCTAGCACCGCACCCAAATCTCTGGTTTTTTTCTGGTCATTCCCGCGAGGAAGTCGGCACCCACACCCTTTTGCAGCTAAAATCACGCTTTTTCCATTTTTCATTTCTTCATTGCGCCTACCATTCCACGCGTGATTTTTTCAAGCAATATTCATTAAAATTTAACTATAGCCTTGCTAAGGTCTCCCACACTACATCAAGGTAGGCTTCATTTGGTAACCTTATTGCATATATGACCTTGCCATCTAAAGCATACGATCAAGACCACAACCGTTGTGCACCATAAAGTCCTCTGCCTCAGTGCTAATATCAACTCAACCATGTTAGGCACAGCTTATGAGCAATTCACCATCTCATGGAATCAAATAAGCAGTCGAACCACAAGCATAATCCAGTCCTATCAAGGCACAAGGTGTCTGCTAGCCCCAAAGTTCTCCATAAGCATAAAAAAAATCCTCCACAATTCACACCACACTGTCAGAAGCTTCGAAACCTGACTGAGCCTCTGCTCATCTTATTGAATCTCATATACAATATGAACATATGTACATGGCATCATATAATGACTCATCATGGCACTTAACCCCATGCATCTGGATGTGTATTAGATGGCCTCACATGCACGGTTTCACACTATAGACGTGCCATGGCACGACATCCACCCCCTCTAAATCTGCACATCCTCTGGTATGTGCCAAATTATCATCAAGATCTACATATAGCTGGATGTCATCTTCATTTTCTGCATTGTCAGGAAGATCATCCTCTTCCTCTTCAACCATATCCATACTATCACTGTCAAGCCTCTCATCCTGAGTCTCCTGTGAATCAAAAGGATCACTATCATGCCTTCTTTTAAATATCTTGATTCTTTTGCCTGCCACAAGATTCTTTATTTCTGTTCCATCAAGCTCACACAGAGTATACGTGGCATTTCCATGCACATGCTTGACAATGTAAGGGCCAAACCATCTCTTTGCAAATTTTCTTTGAACAGTGAATTGGTTGTCAAGGCTACTATCATACATTAGAACCCAATCACCTTCTTCAATAGGTTTTGGCCGGAGTCTGTGTCTACTATCAAATCTTTCTTTATTTTTCAGCCTTGCATCTTTCAAGCGAGCTTTAGCATGCTCTACATCTTCAGGCCTCCTCTCCAACTGTCTTATTCGCAATGCAAGGAGGTCATCTCTGCTCAATCCTTCCACCCAGGGCAATACATTCCAAGTTAGAATTACTTCTTCAACTGGCATCACTGGCTTCTGACCATACATCAATTCTGCAGGCATGTATCCTGTCACTGAGCTATGAGTTGTACGGTCAACCCACAAGGCATATGGTAGCAGCTTTGGCCACTCTCTCATTCTTTCTCTACATGCCTTAGCCAAGGCTTTAATGATTGGAGGATGTCCTCGCTCACTTTTTCCATTGCCCTCAGGATTGTAAGCACATGTTAGGGACAGTTTGATACCAATTCTAGAGAAGAATTCCCTTGCTTCTTCAACATCTAGCTCACCCCTATCAGCTGTTATTTTCCCAACACAACCATATCGGCAGATTACATCTTCCAAGAGAAATTTGCATACTGTTTCCGTACTCTTTGTTCTAAGAGCACGCCCTTCTACCTGATTTGTCAAATCTTCTCTTGCAAGTGCTATATACCCCATCTGCCAAATTCCCAAAGGCATTGTAACAAGATCCACTACCCATTTGTAGTGCATGGCAGGTGGGTAGGTTGGTTGCAAGCCATCACGATGCCGCACATTTGAGTACATTTGGCATACCATGCATGTTTCCACATATTGGGAAATATCCTTGTACATTCCTTTCCACCAATATTTTTCCTTTACACATCTATGTCCAGCCCAGAGACTCTCATGGAATTCTTTCACAAGCTTTCCTTGAGTCTCTTTATCACATATAACTCTCTGTGGCATAGCATTCCTCTGCTTAGGATGCTTCCAGAGATACCCATCCTTTAGGAAATAACCATATGCTTTTCTGCGGATTCTCTTAAATTCTGAGTCAGACCAATTTTCTTGCCTTGTCAGAGTACTCAAATATTGACCAATAAGCAACCAATCTCCTTCATATATTTCCTCAATAAAAGACTCAAGTGCATTTGATAGGCAAATATGATCCCCTTTTGCATATGCTGTAGTATAGAATTTTGTACCCACATCATCAATGTCACTAATCATTTCTTTCTCATTTTCATACCTGGCTCTTGATAGCATATCTGCAACTGGATTATCTTTTCCCGCAATATGCTCAAACTCAGGATTTAGTGACTTGATATAAGCAATCCACCTAAGCATAGCAATATCTGGAGTGGTACAACTTGCTATCATCCCAAGAAGTGGCAAGCAATCAGTTTCCACAAGTACAGATGCCCCAATAAGATATTCTTTTTCACATTTTAGAGCAGTGACTATCCCCCATAACTCTCTCTTGATCTGTGGATACTTTCGTTGCCGAAAGCTTAACACCTTTGCTCCAAATCTAATTACATACCTATGATCATCCTCATCATCTTGCCCTACTGCCCATCCTATCCCAGTAGGACTAGTATCAACTGTAACAATCACAGGCCTGCCACACTCATAATCTGCCTTTCTCAAAATGGGTGATGATTGGAGCAAATATTTCAGCTTCCACATAGATTTAATATGTACTGCATTCCACAAAAATTTTTGATTTTTCCTCAAAAGTTGATAAAGAGGATCTGCTACATGTGCATAATGTGGGATCCAAATAACATAAAAGACACATGCTCCAAGAAATCTCCTCAGCTCTGTAACATTAATGCATGTTTCCTTCATTCTTTGTATTGCATCTATCTTGGCTGGACAAGGACGGCGTCCACTAGTACTACAAAGATGTCCCACTATTAGCACTTCACCAACCCCAAACACTGATTTCAGCCCAGATAAAGTAAGATTCACTTCTTCAAGCCTGGATAGAATCATGTCACAATCCTTTATATGATTTGCCACAAACTTGCGGCACCCTTTTGAATCCAAATCCTCATCTTTGTCTTTCTCATCACAGCCCTTTATTGGCACATCATCCAAAAATGGCATAGTTTTTTGTGGTATGAAGTCTCGTAAGACTTTATTCATTCCATTCATCATATGTGCCACTGAGTTAGTGGCTCCCTGTGGTAAGGTACACATCAGATGACATTCGGCATTGGAGGCCTATTACGATCCTCAATACTGTCTACAAGGTCTTAGCAAAGGCCTTGAGTTTGAGGATCCAGCCCTTCATGGGGGAGTTGATTCATGCTACTCAGACAGGATTTGTCAAGGAGCGCAGTATCCTTGACAACATCTTTACTTTCTGGGAGGCGACGGCCCGAGCTAGGTTTCTTGGCGAGGACTTGGTCGTGATGCTTCTCGATTTTGAGAAGGCATATGATAGAGTTGATTGGGGATTCTTAGAGGGCACTATGCTTCGCCTGGGCTTTGAGCCAGGATGGATCAGAGGGGTGGCAGCTCTGTATTCCACAGCTCGCAGCCAGGTGCTGATTGCAGGAGGTCGGGGGCCGAGTTTTGAGCTGACCAGATCAGTCCGTCAGGGGTGTCCTCTCGCCCCTTTCCTTTTTCTCTTCTTTGCGGAGGCTATGAGTATGTATTTGACGGCAGAGGAGGTTGGTTTGAGAGGACTTCAGCTCCCAGTCCGGGGGGAGGATCTGCTTGATGCTGAGTTTGCAGACGACACGGGCTTATTTTTGCATGGCCACGAGGCCAATCTTATTCGGGCAGAGCAGTCGCTCCAGGTTTTTAGTGCAGCTTTGGGAGCATTGATCAATTGGCGCAAGACAGTGGCCTTTTGGATCAGTAGTGCTCCCACTCCGGCATGGAGCCCGGACCCCGGTTTTAGATGGATGCCTCCAGGCACAGCAGTGCGGTATTTGGGATGCCAGATTGGCCTCGATTTGTCACCTGAGCAGCAGATTGCCCCGCTTCTTCTGAGTATTCGGAAGAAGCTACTGTATTGGAGTACAGCTCGACTATCCTTGGCTGGGAGGGTGGTGGTGGCAAATCAGGTGCTGTTAGCGACCATGTGGTACATTACGTCCTGCTGGATTTTCTCGAGCTCTTGCATCAGCCAGGTACAGAGGCTGATCAGGAACTTTCTGTGGTCTGGGCGGGACGGTCAGCCAGCTCGGGCAAAGGTTGCATGGGCAGTTATCACACTTCCGCTGGCTCAGGGCGGTTTGGGCATTATAGATCCAGTCGATCAGAGTAGAGCCTTATTGGGGAAGCTTATAGTTCGGGGGTTGCTTCCAGGCACTGAGCCTTGGAAAGAGCTCCTCTTGCAGCGACTGCAGGCTCGGGCGCCCCCTGCAGGGGGTACTTGGGCACCAGAGATTCGCTGGATCTTCATAGAGATGAGGAGGACAGGCCTCAGTAGAGGATGGGAGGACAGATTTGCTTTGAGTATCCTGAGAGCTTGGGAGCTGCTGAGACCGGGGCTTTCTCAGCGGCCTCCTTCTTGTGTTGAGGAGCGGGCCAGGCAGCCGCTCATCTGGAGCCGAGCGGTTCGTACGGAGCAGGGTCATATGCTTGGTTCTCGGCCTCGTCTAGCCTGGGGACCTTTAGCGGCAGGCCCAGCTCGTAGTTTTGGAGACTGGCAGGCTTTCTGCAGTCTACCAGAGGAGACCCAGGTGGAGAGGCTGAGTCACTTCAGAGGGGGGTTGATTATGAGGGATGATATTTAGGAGGCACTTACAGAGGAGTGGTTCACACCCCTCGAGCCAGTGGCCCCACGGTGGATGGGAGCCTTTACACAGTTGGAGATCCTGATTGCTGTCAGAGCTAGTACTGAGGATGGCAGATGCCTTTCTTATGAGATTCAGGATGAGGGCAGACTCCAGAGAGTGGAGGTGGAGTCGCCTTTGGTTGCAGAGTGCACCTTTCAGAGGATTCGGGTACTGGCTGCCGCTTCTCGGAAGTGGCATATTGACCCCGACCCTGCTGATGTGCTCCCGGATTGGCGCATATGGGCATATGCAGCGCGCCCCTTGGCCCGGCTTCAGTGGGACCCCGGGGAGTACGAGTGGCATGATCCTTATGCATCCCTTGAGGCCACAGAGATCACTTTTTTCCAGTATACTGTTCGGCTGGGACGGCATATTTTGACGGCGAGGAGGACGGTTTCTCCAGCGGCAGCGGGGCATTGGCGTTTACAGGGACTTTCACAGGAGTTCCTGGAGGATTTCTGGGCTCGGCTCTGGGCTAGTCGACAGGCCCGCAGGATCTCGGCTTTTCAGTGGCTGGTCGCCCACAGGGGCTCAGCAGTTGGCACTTGGCTTGTTTACAGCGGTCTTCCGGCGGCCTGCGTCCGATGCGGCCACCCTATGGAGACACAGAGACATTGCCTTTGGGACTTCCCTCAGGCACAGCAGATTTGGCTGCGGATGCTGCGTATTCTGGCCCCCCTCTCTCCAGAGGGTATGTTTACGTGGGGTGCCGCTGCTTGGTCGACTTCGTCAGGGCCTGCTATGGGCTATGAGATGGAGCAAGGCAGTCAGGCCATCAGATTTATTAGGGGCCAGCCTCGCCTGGTTCCGGCACCGGATTTCTCGTCCGCCAGCTGGACACAGGAGAGGGATTTACGATGGGAGCTCCTCAGCAGCCTCACCATCTGGTTCACCTGGAGGGCCCGGTGCTTTACGGCCTTTGAGGGGAGATTAGAGCCACCAGCAGAGACTGTTCAGGGGATTTGGCAGGAGTTGATCCACACCCTGCGAGGACAGTACGACCGCATCTGGGGAGGCGATCTTATGGCGCCAGGCCTTTCATACCACTTGGCGCTGCGGCCCGTTCTACACCCTACACACGGGATCCCCCCGTTGGCACTACAGGCCACCTGTTTGGCTCTTTCCCCCCCCATTGTATGATTTAGCCGCTCAGTCCTTTAGACTGATGCTTGTATTTTGCAGCACCTAGGGAGAGTCTCCCAGGCTGCCATGATGTATTCACTGCTCTTCTCTCTGTTGGGAGCAGGAGAGATCTCTTTTGTAGCCCTACGGGCGTTTTTACATAACTAATGAAAGGATCTTTTCTCGAAAAAAAAAAAAGTATTTCCAACATACATGTGACCCCTTTCATTCCATACATCCACTGTCACCATTCCCAACATCTCATAATGTTCTTTATCACCTGAAAATCTGGCTTAAAATTCCAACAACTCACAAACACAAAATGATATATGGCATAACTTAAACATATTCACATGATTTTAAAAGAAATCCATGGCCTGCATTTAGATCCACTAAGATAGAATCAAAGTCAATTTTCACTAGAGTCGTTGCTGTATTTCTGACTCTTGGATTCCATGTCCCTTGATGCAATATCCTCACATCACTTCATTTCAAACCACCCTTTATTTTTTTACAAAACCTTTAAAGGTTTATTGGCTCCATGTATTAACAAGTGTGGTAGGAAGAAAAAAGAATTTTTATCATGTTATTACTTATCTGAAGGCGGGGGAAAATGTTTTCATCCGAATTTCTTTTTAAAATACTCTTCCCACACTTCGCTGCAGACAGTGAACAGCCGGCGCATAGCTGGATTTTTTGAATTTGAAGTAGGCATATCAATAAATAGCAGCAACTCTGCTCATTAATTCAAGCCCCAACACGCCATATTCAGTCGCTAAATGCATGAAATGATTCTCTCTGGTCGTGTCGCCTCTGTTACCCCTCGTTTTTTTTCTGCAGACTTCTTCTGATAGCACCGCACCCAAATCTCTGGTTTTTTTCTGGTCATTCCCGCGAGGAAGTCGGCACCCACACCCTTTTGCAGCTAAAATCACGCTTTTTCCATTTTTCATTTCTTCATTGCGCCTACCATTCCACGCGTGATTTTTTCAAGCAATATTCATTAAAATTTAACTATAGCCTTGCTAAGGTCTCCCACACTACATCAAGGTAGGCTTCATTTGGTAACCTTATTGCATATATGACCTTGCCATCTAAAGCATACGATCAAGACCACAACCGTTGTGCATCATAAAGTCCTCTGCCTCAGTGCTAATATCAACTCAACCATGTTAGGCACAGCTTATGAGCAATTCACCATCTCATGGAATCAAATAAGCAGTCGAACCACAAGCATAATCCAGTCCTATCAAGGCACAAGGTGTCTGCTAGCCCCAAAGTTCTCCATAAGCATAAAAAAAATCCTCCACAATTCACACCACACTGTCAGAAGCTTCGAAACCTGGCTGAGCCTCTGCTCATCTTATTGAATCTCATATACAATATGAACATATGTACATGGCATCATATAATGACTCGTCATGGCACTTAACCCCATGCATCTGGATGTGTAATAGATTGCCTCACATGCACGGTTTCACACTATAGACGTGCCATGGCACGACAGCGCGCAGCTTGTGAGTGCTGCTTTTGTGATCATATGATGGACAGGCTTATGGAAGTGTAAAGAGTTCTTCTATCTTTACTATATATGTTCCAAGAATGAATAAAGTTTAAATCTTATTCTTGTGTTGACCCTTACTCTCTTTGAGACTTTTTTAATTGGTGGTTAATCTTAATTAAAAATTTTCTCTCAGTCTCTTACTTGTGCATCTTGTGAAATTACCCCCAGTTTGCGAGATGAGGGCATCTCGCATTTTTCAAGTGGGAGAGAATGTAAGATTCCTCCCCAGCCTCTCAAAATGTCCAGCATCTTCTCCTGTAATCAATCCCTCTTCAGAAATATAAAAGACTTGTTTCTAACTGCCTAGAGAGAGAAAATATTCTAGAGAGAGAATATTCAAATTTTTAAGATTTTTGGATAGAAAATTATCTCATCTTATTAAAATAAGTTTTCCTGAAATAGAAATTCGAAAAGAACTTTCCAATGTGCAATTGGAATTAATTGGAAATGGATATAAAGGACCTTAGCCTAAGGGTCTAGATTTTTCAGAAATTTTTGGATTATGGTCCAATTAAGGTTCCTATGGGCCAATAGCATCAATCCATGTTTAGGGAGGAGATAAATCCAATTTGTAAAAGAAGATACCCAAAAATGAGTAAATGCTCACATAAGATGAAGAGTTGAAAATGTACAAGGTTTATTAGTAAAAAACTATGAGCAATATTAAAAATATGAGATATTTTGGGTATAATGATTCTATTTTGACACATATGTAAGGAAGGGGAGTTCTTTAAAGGAGGTGCATATTTCACATAAGATGAAAAGTTGAAAATGTACAAGGTTTATTAGTAAAAAACTATGAGCAATATTAAAAATATGGGATATTTTGGGTATAATGATTCTATTTTGACACATATGTAAGGAAGGGGAGTTCTTTAAAGGAGGTGCATATTTCACATGCTTGAATGAGTTTTAAACTCATAAAAATTGAGATATTTCATCTCTCCTCTCTCCTCATTCAAGTCTAGTTCCAAAAAGTTAGCTTAACTGACCTAAAAATGGTCAAAAATTGACCAAACTGATTTAGAAAATTCTAGAATCAGTTTGTTTGGTTAGGAGCTCAATTTTTCCTATAAATAGAAGCCTCCCCCTTGTTGAAAAATATATAGTGTTTATGCATCGTTACTCTACTCCACCTAAGCCAAGACATGTGAATTCATTAATAATTCACTAGTTTTGGAGCTTCCCTCTTTCTTCAATCCCCATTAGTGGCTCCATCAACATACTTAACCAATTGATTGGTTGGGGGCCTCTACCGTGAACAAAGAATCAAGCAATTTGTAAGGTAAATGGTGAATTTTAATCTTTTCTATAATTCCTCAATGTTTCTCTCTTCTCAACCCCTCTCAAGCTTGAGGAGCTTAATTGGAATGGTTTTTGAATGCTATTGAAGTTAATTGATGAATGTTAGTGAAGAGTTACATAATTTGATGAATACTATTGAAGTTAATTGATTAATGATAGTTAAGAATTACATAAATTTCCATTTATGCTTAATTCTAATTGTTTTTATGTAATTTCTCTCTCTCACTCAAGAAATGGTCATACTCATGACCCATTCTCAATCCAAATGAAGCTTTTCATAAATCTTTTTCTTAATCCAAGGTTAAGCTATGCTTGAGGCCAAATTAATGGCTTATTTTTTTGCTTTTAGTTTATGTATATTGATGATTCAATCCATTATGGATTGATGATCCAATTAGAGACCATTCTAATTATTTCCTTAATGATAAGCTTTATTCCTTAGAGAAATTGAGATTTATCAGTCATAGTAGCGGAGCTATGGCAAAATTTTTATAAAAATTACGCATAAAATAATTTCATTCAAAGCATAAAAAGAGGACTTCCTACCATATTCTAGGAATTATCATCCTAGATTAATTGAAAGAATTTCATTGTAATCATGGAGAAATTGAATTTTTATATTATGCATAATGGATAAATTTTTATATCAAAAGTGTTACTTTTATCATATTTATTTTCACGCATATAAGTATGCATAATGGATAAATTTTTATATCAAAAGTGTTACTTTTATCATTTTTATTTTCATGCATAGAAGTATGCATAATGGATAAATTTTTATATCAAAAGTGTTACTTTTATCATATTTATTTTCATGCATAGAAGTATGCATAATGGATAAATTTTTATATCAAAGTGTTACTTTTATCATTTTTATTTACATGCATAGAAGTATGCATAATGGATAAATTTTTATATTAAAAGTGTTACTTTTATCATTTTTATTTTCATGCATAGAAGTATGCATAATGGATAAATTTTTATATCAAAAGTGTTACTTTTATCATTTTTACTTTCATGCATAGAAGTATGCATAATGGATAAATTTTTATATCAAAAGTGTTATTTCTATCATTTTTATTTTCATGCATAGAAGTATGCATAAAAGATAAATTTTTATATCAAAAGTGTTACTTTTATCATTTTTATTTTCATACATAGAAGTATGCATAAAAGATAAATTTTTATATCAAAAGTGTTACTTTTATCATTTTTATTTTCATGCATAGAAGTATGCATAATGGATAAATTTTTATATCAAAAGTGTTACTTTTATCATTTTTACTTTCATGCATAGAAGTATGCATAATGGATAAATTTTTATATCAAAAGTGTTATTTCTATCATTTTTATTTTCATGCATAGAAGTATGCATAAAAAGATAAATTTTTATATCAAAAGTGTTACTTTTATCATTTTTATTTTCATGCATAGAAGTATGCATAAAAGATAAATTTTTATATCAAAATTGTTACTTTTATCATTTTTATTTTCATGCCTAGAAGTATGCATAAAGGATAAATTTTTATATCAAAAGTGTTACTTTTATCATTTTTATTTCATGCATAGAAGTATGCATAATGGATAAACTTTTATATCAAAAGTGTTACTTTTATCATATTTGAATTTCATGCATAAAGGTATGCATAAAAGTTGATTATTTTACTATAAAAGTGTGACTTTTATCATAATTGAATTTTATGCATAAAGGTATGCTTAAAAGTTGATTATTTTATTATAAAAGTGTGACTTTTATCATAATTGAATTTCATGCATAGAGGTATGCATAAAAGTTGATTATTTTATTGTAAGAGTGTTACTTTTATCATATTGGATTTCATGCATAGAGGTATGCATAAAAGATATTCTTTTTATACTAAAAGTGTGATTTTCATCATAAATGGATTTTATGCATAACTTAGATGCATAAGAGAAATTCTTTTATTCTAAAAGTGTAATTCCTACCAAATTGAATTTATGCATAAGAAGATGCATAAAAGTTTGATTTTTAATTCAAAGTGTCATTCTCATCTAAATTGAATTTATGCATAGGAAGATGCATAAAAGAATAAGATTTCAATTCAAAAGCGTTATTCTCATCCAAATTGAATTCATGCTTAGGAAGATGCATAAAAGATGGATTTTTAATTCAAAAATGTCAATTCTAATCCAAATTGAATTTATGCATAGGAAGATGCATAAAAGATTGAATTTTAATTCAAAAGTGTCATTTTCATTTAAAATGAAACTATGCATAGGAAGATGCATAAAAGATTGATTTTTAATTCGAAAGTGTTAGTCTCCTTAAATGGAATTTATGCATAAATAAAAATGTAGATAAATCTTATATCAAATATAAGAATTCTCTTGTATTCTATAAAAAGATATGAAATGTGATAAGACGTGATAAGAGGTGTATGAGATGTGATAATATGTGATAAGATGCGTATGGGAAGTGATAAGATGTGATAAGAGGTGTATGAGATGTGATAAGATGTGTATGAGATGTGATAGGATATGATAAGATGTATATGGAATGTGTAGGGCGAGAATGGATGAAATATGGATGTATGGATGTAGATACAGATATGTATGTATGAATGTGAATGTGGATGTGGATGTGTATGTATGAATGTGAATGTGGATGTGGATGTGGATGTGTATGTATGAATGTGAATGTGGATGTGGATGTGGATGTATGGATATAAATGTAGATGTGGATGTGGATGTATGAATGTAGATACGGATGTGGATGTATGTATGTATGTGGAAGTGGATGTATGAATGAGGATGTGAAAATGGATGTATGCATGGATGTGTATGTAGAATAATAAATGTGAATGTGTATGGGAAATACTGTGTCGTCGATATGAGTGAATGGATGATGATGAATACATATGAATGGGATGTGGAATAAGTAATGTGGACTAAGGAGGATAAAATGGAAAAGACGAGAGTTCGATATAGAAACTGTATTTTGTGAACTGTTTGTAAATGACTGTTTTATGTCAAGAATGCTAGGGAAGCATTTTGACCGTCTTATGGATTAAGGTCATGGAGACCTAACTAATAAAGTTGCAACTGCTGACGGAGAGTCAATGGAGGACGTCTCGCGTAGCAAGGTCGGCCGAGGTCTTGACCAGCCTCGGTTCGATTCAAATGGTGAGCTTCCGGTACGGTGGATTAGGGACCAAGGAAGCGGCCTATGAGTGAAGCGCTAGGTCACCTGCGAAGGATCCTAGAGGGTGCTGACCATACGGTGCTCGGGCTCTGGGTCGCCGAAGATACCCACACGTGCGTCGTGGAAGATATTGGAACAAGGAGTAAGAGTTGTTTCTGAAACCGGGCATGGATCTGGTTGATTGACCTTGCTGGTCCTCAATGGATGAGTCCATGGCTCTTTTATATGGATCTCTGGGTTGATCTTGCTGATCTTCCACAGAGATTCCATTCTATTATATGAATATATTGCCGGTTACTATGAGCTAGGAACTATGGAAAAGGCCCCTAGGTGGTGAGCATTTCTGGTTGCCAATGATGCCATAAGTATACCGATGAATGAATGACTGGAAATAAGGATTCAACGAGAGACTTTGAGGATTGTCCTCAGTGACATAATGGTTTCATTAAAGGATTGTTTTAAAGTTAGCTGATGCTAAGAAAAAGGCAATTTCATATGGGTGTGTAAGTGGTGTGACTAGTTTTATGTTTGCATGAACTTCTAGCTAGGGAGCCTTGGAACTCTTTTCCTTGGTACCCGGGACAAAAACCTAATCAAATTCTTAATTGGATCCCATCACTACAGTGGTTGGGCGGTTGGCTAACCCATGGGACTGGATGGGGTTAGGCTGGACTGATGGATCCGTAAATCGAGACTCAATTTTTGTTATTACGATAGATAAAGTAAATCCCGGATAGTAATTGTTCTATGGATAGGAATCAACGGCTGTGCCTCTTGATGGGAAAAAAAGCGTTGATCCCGATGATCCAAGTGCAAGTTTCTTACTTGATCCGACCAAGTATCTTTATAGGTGCAGTCGAATCAGCGTGATCAGTAATGATCTTGACTACGTTAGAGTAAAAAGTTATTTTGGTGGAATCGCCCGTGCTTTCCGGGTAAGGGAAGTTTTTCCGGGTTCGGTTTTGGAAAAACCGACGGATTAGTCTCTTGTTCGGATATCCGTGTGGAGGACGAGGCCCCGAGTGTGGGTCCCTGCCCTGCGCATGAAGTGCTACTTTCGCTGCTAGTACCACGAATCCGTCGCATGGTGGGGACAGGGATCTCACAGTACTTGAAGTGAATGCACAAAGTTTGTCTTGCAATGAAGTACCTGTCATAAAAAACAACCAACATAAAATTAACAATCAACAATCAGTGTCTTGTAATAAAGTACTTATGAATAAAAACCATCAACAATCAATAGAAGTGCAATCTTACCTAAAGGTAACATCTGACACAGTAATTCTACACTCAATGATATCATCGTGGTGAGTTCTCTTGAGATGCCATGACGCACCCAGTAAATTAATAGAATCAATCAGTGTCTTGTAATAAAGTACTTATGAATAAAAACCATCAACAATCAATAGAAGTGCAATCTTACCTAAAGGTAACATCTGACACAGTAATTCTACACTCAATGATATCATCGTGGTGAGTTCTCTTGAGATGCCATGACTCACCCAGTAAATTAGTCATCCAATTCTCAAATGAGCACTTGCATTGATAAGTAATTTTAGTTTTCTTAACTACTTCACAGGATCCAAACAAATGTGCAAACAAACCAAATGGTATAAACCAACTTAGATGCACATCTCTAGAGCAATTACTCACAAGAATTTGATGCCACTTCACATCAAGATAGCTATCTGTGGTGTAGAGAAGAGAAAGTTCATGTGAGAAAACGAGCATAACTCACAAACATTTCGTCCAAATGAGATAAAATTTTAGGCGGAGAGACATATGGTGGAGAATAACATACTTGTAAATTTTCTTGAAGAAAGAAACAAAGTTGCAGAAGATATGGCAAAATGGATTGATGTGGAACAATTTGGAAAGATGTGAGTTCATTATAGAAACTGTAATTGTGAACTGTTTGGTGTAAATGACTGTTTTATGTCAAGAATGCTGGGGAAGCATTTTGACTATCTTGAGAATGTGGTCGTGAAAACCTACCTGATAAAGTTACAACTGCTGAACGGAGAGTCACTGGAGGACGTCTCACGTAGCAAGGTCGACCGAGGTCTTGACTAGCCTCGATTTAAATGGTGAGCTTTCGGTACGGTGGATGAGGGACCAAGGAAGCGGCCTATGAGTGAAGCGCTAGGTGACCTGCGAAGGATCCTAGAGGGTGCTGACCATATGGTGCTCGGGCTCTGGGTCGGCGAAGATACCCACACGTGCGTCGTGGAAGATATTGGAATAAGGAGTAAGAGTTGTTTTCTGAAACCGGGCATGGATCTCGTTGATTGACCTTGTTGGTCCTCAACGGATGAGTCCATGGCTCTTTTATATGGATCTGTTGGTTGATCTTGCTGATCTTCCACGGAGATTCCATTCTGTTATGTGAATATATTACCGGTTACTATGAGCTAGGAACTATCGAAAAGGCCCCTGAGTGAATAGGTGGTGAGCGTTCTGGTTACCAATGATGCCATAAGTACACCGATGAATGAATGATTGAAAATATGGATTCAACCACAGATTTTGAGGATAGTGATCAGTGACATAATGGTTTCATTAAAGGATTGTTTTAAAGTTAGCGGATGCTGAGAAAAAGGCAATTTCATATTGGGTGTGTAAGTGGTGTGACTAGTTTATTTTTGCTTGAACTTCCGGCTAGGGGGCCTGGGAAATCTTTTCCCTGGTACCCGGGACAAAACCTAACCAAATTCTAAATTGGATCCCATCACTACAGTGGTTGGGCGGTTGGCTAACCCATGGGACTGGATGGGGTTAGGTTGGAGTGATGGATCCGTAAGTCGAGACTCAATTTCAATTTAGTTCGATAGATGAAGTAAATCCCAGACAAAAATTGTTCTATGGAAAAGAATCAACGACTGTGCCTCTCAATGAGGAAAAAAGCGTTGATCTCTATGATCCAAGTACATTCATTTTTCCTGATCTGACTATGGGACTTACGGGTTCGGTCAGATGAGCTCAGTTAGTTAAGGCTTTTGACTACGTTAGGGAAAAGTTATCCTGGTGGAATCGCCCGTGCTTTCCGGGCAAGAGAAGTTTTTCTGAGTTCGGTTTGGAAGAATCGAGGAATTAGTCACCTGTCTAGATATCCGTGGGCGAGGCCCGGAGTGTGGGACCCTGCCCCATGCAAGATGTGCTACTTCCACTGCTAGCACCCCGAATCCGTTGCACGGTGTGGACCGGGATCTCACAGTTGGTATCAAAGCTATTTGGCTAATGAGGATCTACCGAGAAGCCAAATATGTCAAAAATTTATCAAGAAGCACTAAAAGGTTGTAATTGTGTGATAAAATTCATACAATTTGATATTCAAACGGAAATTCGTAATTTGGTAATTCGGTCTTAAGATGGAAGTACTGCAATTGTATGGAATCCCTGACTTGCTTGAGGCCTAGACATGATGGTATTTACCTTATAGTTCCAAGGACCATGGTATAACTGCAGCTCTTTACTGGCAGTATATACGAGTAAATCTAAGACTTGAAATTATAAGCATTAATGCTATCCAGATGTTGAATTCGAATGTGGTTGATATGATTTTTAAATTCTGGTTTAGAACTGATGAGTTGATTTGAATTCTGATTGAAAAATGATGATCCCTGAAATTTGGTTGAAATATACTAAGTTGAGCGAAACTGCAATGAGGATGAATGGGACGAGTCCCTGTGATGATGTTCTTAACTAGAATGACGTTAATGACTTCAGCCAATCACTATGAGATTAGTGAATTGTGTTGGCAGATTATTACTGTTAACTTTTGATCAGTAGATCAAGTTATGGGTTGATAAATTAAAAATCTAAAAATTTGAAATTCCCATGGACGATTGTTTAGATAGAAAAATTTAGTCTGATGGACCATTATTGTGTTAAAGATATGAATGAGATAATTCTGAATGAATTTTTATCTAATAATGCGTTCGATATGAGCATCTTTACCCCTTGACTCTGTGGGGAGCTGACCTATTTAGAGAACCCTGGAATCAGTTGAATCAAAATTCGGATTGAATCATAAATAAAGAGACTTAACAAGAATTTTCGTATTGATAGGAACATGGACCGAGGTCATCGTGGTAGAAATGTTAACCCCCAACTCGATGAAGAAGAACTCGACCTGGTGGATGTTCATAAAACTCTTCATAGTTCGCAGCCTGGACCTTTCAAGGGTGAAGGGGAAAACTTGGGCAAGGCTGTGGAGAAGTGGATCGAATCAATGGAAGAATACTTTGATGTCACCGGTACAATGAGAAGAGCAAAATGGCTCTTGCAAGGTTGAAGATAGTGGAGACAGCTAGAGTGGCATGGAGAAACCATTGCGACACAAACCGTCTCGACTGAAATACCCAAACCTGGACGGATCTCAAGGCTTACCTCAGAAAGAGGTTTTGTCCCCCAGGCTTTCTTGAAACTAAGATGAATGAGTTCTTGGAACTAAAGCAAGAAAACTGGACAATTGAAGAGTACCATCAGGCTTTTGCCCTTCTCCTTAAATATTCCCCTGAATTGGATGAAGAGCAGCTGATGGCCAGGTTCATTCGGGGAATGAACGAGCCATTGGATACTTTAGTCAAGAATGCAAAACTTATCTCAATGGCCGAAGCAGTAAGAATGGCAAAGGATTTTGCCAAAGCCTTTGATGTCAAAGTCTCTCCAAACCCACCAGCACCATCACCTTTCAAAAGGTTTTTATTCCTAGAAAGTGATTCCAACCTTCCTCCGCCTAAGAGATATCAAGGTCAAACCCAGGATATGGGAAATTCTAAAATGGAGGAAATGTCCTTTTCCCGAATGTAAGATTCCTCCCCAACCTTCGAGGTATACAGAAGTAAGAATCTCCCTTTTTGATCTTATAATTATTCCCTCTCTAAAATAAAAGAAAGATTCTGTTTAAAAAAGGAAGACCCTTTCCCTAGAATACTTCTCAGGAGTTCCACCTGTTTTAAGGATTCACAACAATGAGTTAAGAAGTAAAAATCGGTGTTTTAGATACCAAGGTTTTGGTCTTCATTCGAGTACGGCCCAAAAGAAGTTCTTTATCTCTTGGGAAGTATAAGAAGTTATCTCCCAGATATTGTGGACCAAAGAAGGTAGGTAACTTAGCCTAAGTACCTCTTTTATCTCCTCATCTCAAGGTTCTTAATGCTTTCTATAGAAATATGTGCCAAACCCAAATCATAGAATGACGGTAAAACTTCAGTGGCAAGATACCGTTGGCTTCTAAGTTACGCTAGATCCTTCCTTTATATAAGTCGTAACTTTTACTTGTAGCTCACAGTAATCTTACTTCCATCGATCTCCTTTCTTTCTTAATCTCCTTCATGGCTTGGCAACAAGAACTAGTTTTATCCATAATGATTCCTCACCTTCAAGACGCAAGTGAGTCTGTGAAGAAGGATTTTATAGAACAGTATGAGCGCTCACTTTTCCCTCACTTGGGAACTTCTGTAGCGCGGACCAAATGGCGGACCTATCAAGACATAACTAGGGTAACACCCTGGGGTCAGCAACATTTTCGTAATAATGTCCGCTTGGCCATGGTTATTGAAGCTTTGGGTTTGGGTCCCCGATACTACTGCGTCATGAGATCAAGGCATCTTGGGTTTTTTGAGCGGGTCTTCTTACTGGCGTGTTTTCTTCCTCATGAGAAGATATGCCTTTACCCCGTTTTTGGCTTGCCTCTCAGAGGTCCTTTTGTTAGATCACCTCATACCACTGAGATAGGTGCGGCAATAACCAACAGAATTATTCCCATAGATGAGTTACCTTATACGTGCGCAGCTTGTGAGTGCTGCTTTTGTGACCATATGATGGACGGGCTTATGGAAGTGTAAAGAGTTCTTCTATCTTTACTGTATATGTTCCGAGAATGAATAAAGTTTAAATCTTGTTCTTATCTTGAATCTTGCTCTTTTTGAGACTTTTTTAATTGGTGGTTAATCTTAATTAAAAAATTTCTCTCAGTCTCTTACTTGTGCATCTTGCGAAAATACCCCCAGCTTGCGAGATGAGGGCATCTCGCATTTTTCAAGTGGGAGAGAATGTAAGATTCCTCCCCAGCCTCTCAAAATGTCCAGCATCTTCCCCTATAATCAATCCCTCTTCAGAAATATAAAAGACCTTGTTTCTAACTGTTTTAACCTAAAGAGAGAAAAGATTCTAGAGAGAGAATATTTAGATTCTTAATATTTTTGGATAGAAAATTATATCATCTTATTAAAATAAGTTCCCCTGAAAAAGAAATTCAAAAATAACTTTCCAATGTGCAATTGGAATTAATTGGAAATGGGTATAAAGGACCTTAGCCTAAGGGTCTAGATTTTCAAAAATTTTTGGATTATGGTCCAATTAAGGTTCCTATGGGCCAATAGCATCAATCCATGTGTAGGGAGGAGATAAATCCAATTTTGTAAAAGAAGATACCCAAAAATGAGTAAATGCTCACATAAGATGAAGAGTTGAAAATGTACAAGGTTTATTAGTAAAAAACTATGAGCAATATTAAAAATATGAGATATTTTGGGTATAATGATTTCATATTGACACTATGTAAGGAAGGGGAGTTCTTTAAAGGAGGTGCATATTTCACATAAGATGAAGAGTTGAAAATGTACAAGGTTTATTAGTAAAAAAACTATGAGCAATATTAAAAATATGAGATATTTTGGGTATAATGATTTCATATTGACACTATGTAAGGAAGGGGAGTTCTTTAAAGGAGGTCTATATTTCATATAAGATGAAGAGTTGAAAATGTACAAGGTTTATCAGTAAAAAACTATGAGCAATATTAAAAATATGAGATATTTTGGGAATAATGATTCTATTTTGACACATATGTAAGGAAGGGGAGTTCTTTAAAGGAGGTGCATATTTCACATGCTTGAATGAGTTTTAAACTCATAAAAATTGAGATATTTCATCTCTCCTCTCTCCTAATTCAAGTCTAGTTACAAAAAGTTAGCTCAACTGACCTAAAAATGGTCAAAAATTGACTAAACTGAGTTGGAAAATTCTAGAATCAGTTTGTTTGGTTAGGAGCTCAATTTTTCCTATAAATAGAAGCCTCCCCTTGTTGAAAAAAAATATATAGTGTTTATGCATCGTTACTCTACTCCACCGAAACCAAGAACTGTGAATTCATTAATAATTCACTAGTTTTTGGAGCTTCCCTCTTTCTTCAATCCCCATTGGTGGCTCCATCAACATACTTAACCAATTGATTGGTTGGGGGCCTCTACCGTGAACAAAGAATCAAGCAATTTGTAAGGTAATTAGTGAATATTGATCTTTTCTATAATTTCTCAATGTTTCTCTCTTCTCAACCCCTCTCAAGCTTGAGAAGCTTAATTGGTATGGTTTTTTAAATGCTATTGAAGTTAATTGGTGAATAGTAGTGAAGAGTTACATAATATGATGAATGCTATTGAAGTTAATTAATTAATGATAGTAAAGAATTACATAAATTTCTATTTATGTTTAAATTCTAATGGTTTTATGTAATTTCTCTCTCTCACTAAAGAAATGGTCATACTCATAACCCATTCTCAATCCAAATGAAGCTTTTCATAAAGCTTTTCCTTAACCCAAGATTAAGCTATGCTTGAGGCCAAATTAATGGCTTTTTTTCTATGCTTTTAGTTTATGTATATTGATGATTCAATCCATTATGGATTAATGATCCAATTAGAGAATCATTTTAATTATTTTCTTAATGATAAGCTTTATCTCTTAGAAAATTTGAGATTTATCAGTCATAGCAGCGGAGCTATGGCAAAATTTTTATAAAAATTATACATAAAATAATTTCATTCAAAGCATAAAAAGAGGACTTCCTACCATATTCTAGGAATTATCATCCTAGATTAATTGAAAGAATTTAATTATAATCATGGAGAAATTGAATTTTAATATTATGCATAAAGGATAAGTTTTTATATCAAAAGTGTTATTCTTACCATTTTATTTCATGCATAGAAGTATGCATAATGGATAAATTTTTATATCAAAAGTGTTATTTTTACCATTTTTATTTTCATGCATAGAAGTATGCATAATGGATAAATTTTTATATCAAAAGTGTTACTTTTATCATATTTACTTTCATGCATAGAAGTATGCATAATAAATAAAATTTTATATCAAAAGTGTTATTTTTATCATTTTTATTTTCATGCATAGAAGTATGCATAAAGGATAAATTTTTATATCAAAAGTGTTATTTTTACCATTTTTATTTTCATGCATAGAAGTATGCATAATGGATAAATTTTTATATCAAAAGTGTTACTTTTATCATTTTATTTTCATGCATAGAAGTATGCATAAAGGATTAATTTTTATGTCAAAAGTGTTACTTTTATAATTTTTATTTCATGCATAGAAGTAGGCATAATGGATAAATTTTTATATCAAAAGTGTTACTTTTATCATATTTGAATTTCATGCATAAAGGTATGTATAAAAGTTGATTATTTTATTATAAAAGTGTGACTTTTATCATAATTGAATTTCATGCATGGAGATATGCATAAAAGTTGATTATTTTATTGTAAGAGTGTTACTTTTATCATATTGGATTTCATGCATGGAGGTATGCATAAAAGATATTCTTTTTATACTAAAAGTGTGATTTTCATCATAAATGGATTTTATGCATAACTTAGATGCGTAAGAGAAATTCTTTTATTCTAAAAGTGTAATTCCTACCAAATTGAATTTATGCATAAGAAGATGCATAAAAATTTGATTTTTAATTCAAAAGTATCATTTTCATTTAAAATGAATTTATGCATAGGAAGATGCATAAAAGATTGATTTTACTTCGGAAGTATTAATCTCCTTAAATGGAATTTATGCATAAGTAAATGTGTAAAGAAATCTTATATCAAATATAAGAATTCTCTTGTATTCTATAAATAGATATGAGATGTGATAGGATGTGATAAGAGGTGTATAAGAGGTGATAAGAGGTGATAAGATGAATTAAGATGTGATAAGATGTGTATGGGATGAGGTAAGAAGTGTATGTGATAGGATAAGATGTATATGGGTTGTGATAGGGCGAGAATGGATGTGATGTAAAAGATTAGATGTGAAGGCATATGGGGTTATATGAATGGGAATGTGAAAATGGATGTATATATGTGGATGAGTGGATGTGGAGATGAGAGTATGGATGTATGAATGTGAAAATGGATGTATGCATGAAGATGTATATGCATAGATGTGAATGTGGATGTAGATGTGGATGTATAGATGTGAATGGGAATGTGGATGTGAATGTGGATGTAGATGTGGATGTATAGATGTGAATGGGAATGTGGATGTGGATGTATGTATGTATGTGGATGTAGATGTGGATGTATAGATGTGAATGGGAATGTGGATGTGAATGTGGATGTGGATGTATGTGAATGTGGATGTAGATGTGGATGTATAGATGTGAATGGGAATGTGGATGTGGATGTATGTATGTATGTGGATGTAGATGTGGATGTATAGATGTGAATGGGAATGTGGATGTGGATGTATATGAATGTGGATGTAGATGTGGATGTATAGATGTGAATGGGAATGTGGATGTGGATGTATGTATGTATGTGGATGTAGATGTGGATGTATAGATGTGAATGGGAATGTGAATGTGGATGTGGATGTATGTATGGATATGGATGTGGATGTATGAATGAGGACGTGATAATGGATGTATGCATGTAGATGTGGATTTATGGATGTGAATATGAATGTGGATGTGGATGTGGATGTATGGATGTGGATATGGATGTGTATGTATGAATGTAGATATGGGATGTGGATGTATAAATGAGGATGTGAAAATGAAGGTATGCATGTAGATGTGGATGTATGGATGTGAATGTGGATGTATGGATGTGGATATGGATGTGTATGTATGAATGTGGATATGGGATGTGGATGTATAAATGAGGATGTGAAAATGGATGTATGCATGTAAATGTGGATGTATGGATGTGAATGTGAATGTGTGTGTGAATTAATGTGTCGTCGATATGAGGAAATGGATGAGAATGGAGTACACATTGAATGGAATGTGGAATAAGTAATGTGGACTAAGGAGGGATAATGTGGAAAGACGAGAGTTCGATTTAGAAACTGTATTTTGTAACTCATTAGGAACTCAATGGAGTCTTCTTGGGCCCTTTAATTTGGACGTTTAGTGAAATGCTTAAAATGCTAATCCATCTTTGACCAAGCCTAGAGGCCTAGTCCTAAAAGCATATATTTGATTTTTCACAAAAACAAAAAAAAATAAAAAAAAGGAGATATTCCTAGATCTGGCCACCTAGGTGACTTTAAAGCTTTGTAATGAGTAATCATAGCCTGCAACAACCTTTTCGAACTCCAAACATTCCAAAAATTCGTCACTTTCTTCCCCCCTTTTTTGTGTGTACACCAGATCTCTTTCTCTCTCTAAATCTTCTCTCTAAAACGCCCTGCACTCCTTCTCCATGGAAAAAAGCGTCTTTGTCTACTCCAAAAGCCATAGCTAACAGATCTGTACTCCTAAATGAGCCTTCTCTCTCCAAACCCACAGTAGTAGCCATGGCTTGCAGGGAAGAAGCTTACCATGAGCATTCTCTCTACAGTACTTGGTCCTCTCTCCATAGCTAGTAGGTCTGTACTCCTAAATGAGCCTTCTCTCTCCAAACCCACAGTAGTAGCCATGGCTTGCAAGGAAGAAGCTTACCAGGAGCATTCTTTCTACAATACTTGGTTCTCTCTCCAAACCCACAGTAGTAGCACAGAAGAACCTTTTCATGAAGTATTCTCTCTCTCTATATTGCTTAGCAGTCATATCTTGCACTAAAGAAGCTTCCCATGATGCATTGTCTCCTTTGCATTTTCGTCTCACCATTGCCAACCCTCTCTATGTTTCTTTGGCTCCCTTTCTGGCTTCTTTCTCTATCCACAATGCAGCTCTAGAGAAGCAACCCTCATCTCCATTCTTCCCATTATTTTTTGATACCATATCCTGCTCCTTCCACTCCTATTCAACCCAAGCTTACAAGCCTACTTTCTTGTAGATGGCACTACAAGACATCACCAATAAGCCTTCTAAGATCCGCCTTCAGGTTGATTTGGAGACAGAATACGCAACCCTACGCAGTAGGCATGTTGCACCCAATATTTCATACGATCAGCTTCGAATGCAAGGAGCAAAGGCCATTGATCTTTGGATTGATGGAAATCTTTATCCACCAGATCCAATATCTGGTGCCCCTCCACCATTCAAAAGCATTACAAGTTTTCTTATGTTTGTTGGTGATGATTTCAATGGGCTTCTTGGCTATTGTAGGAGATTACACATGTTGTGGCTAGATGAGGCAGCTGAAAAGAGGCAAACACAATTTGTCTTCGACCAGCTTCAAGCGGCATCGACTAAGAAGATCAATGGTTTGATGCAGAGGATTAAAGAGCTCTCAGAGGAGCTTGAGGTGCAGAAGAATAATCTAGCGGATCGTGTGCGCACAATAAATCAATTTACCGATAATTATGTTCGTCTTCAACACTCCACTCGTAATCTTCGGCGTCGTGTTCACCATTTCACTCATCTTCCCATGGGATATCACGCAAGGCAAAGAAAACGTAAAGCTGTTGGGTTGCTTTCAAAGACAGCAGGCGCATGCAAGAGGCGTAAACAAACAACCAGGTAAAAATTTTTGTAGGAATTATAGTAGCTTTGAGAAGCAATTAATGAATAAAGCATCTCTCATGGTTGACCATTGTGATTGTAGGGCTTGTGCAACAGCTATACTAGGATGTAACAACGCTGAGGACAATGTTAATGCCTCCCTTCTTCAGCATGTCCTTCAGGAGAAGGATATTATGGAAATGATAACAGGTTCTGGTAATGATAAGCTGTGGGAGACCCTTCGTCAACATTTCTTGAAGGAAATCAAAGAAATTGTCACCCCCAAAGAGATGCTTGATATATGTGACTCAGCAGGTATTAGCCAGAAAGGTTACAGAGCAATGTACAGGTCAATCACTTTAGGGTTGCGAGCAAAGGGAGTTATGCAATCCTTGCTTCCAACACTTTATAGCTTACAGATGGCAAAGAAGTGTGCTAATGGTGATATTGCATCCATGTTCGAGGGTGGGTACAAGTGGGTGGAGGATATTATGCCAATGCCAACAATCAAACCCTTTGAATACAATGCATATAACAATGTCTACATTGACATGGAAGTGCTACAAAAAGCAATGATTCACTACTATGGCCTCACACTTGAAGAGACAGGTGGAAATGCCGTGTTTGTCTTGAAGTGGTTAAAGGTCAAAGACTGGAGCGTGTTAGTTCAACCTTGATGAGCCGAGCACTTAGAGGAAGGCCTTTAGAGACCCAAGAGTTGGATGCAACTGAAGACAGCAACAATAGGGGTCAAGGACATAAGCAAGACTACTACGGCATTCAATCAGAGAAGAACATCTGGTGGCAAGCAGCATGGGTCCTCCCAAAAAGAGAACCATGAAACCTTGAGGTGGTATTTTGAACGGTCTGGCATTCAACATGTCGTCTCTTGTCAGGTCAATGGGCAGAAGCTTGATGTTCCCGGAATAGGCTGCTTTAACGTTGAATGGCACTTGGGTGGCGATCTAAAAACCTTAAAGTGTATGTTGGGTTGTAAAACAGGTCCGAATACTATATTCTCATGTGTTTACTGTTGTCATTCCAAGACAGCAGTAGACTCAAGAGTAAAAGGGAAACAACCTAGTAAAGGCAAAAGTCAAAAACAGGTGGGTGCAAAAAAAGCAATCGTTTTTTATGCTGAACAGAGGAAAGGATCAAAGGTATGGCATAATGGCATATTAAGTTGTGACCAGAGCAAGCCACCTAGTCGTGACCAGGAGGACAATGCTTGGAACCCAATCTTGGAAATTCCACTATGTCAAGTGCATGTGTGCATATTACATGCAAGACTGAGGATTTTGGATAAGCTATTGATGCTCCACATAAACTATGTCTGGAACATGGAGCCCGAAGATCGACGAGAAGAGTCAATACGTGCACTAGAGGGTGTACTTTCCTCTATGGGATTACATGCTGGAGCAGTGGTCTTGACAAAGGACAGAAAATCAAACCCTACACAAGACAACCCTAATAAAATTTGCATGGGTGGATCAAAGGCAAGACACTTGCTATCAAACCACTTGGGTTCTCATAGCCACACTGACTTTGAAATTTGGAAGAAGATATGTGATGTCACAACATATCGAGGAAATGATGCCAGGCTTGGCCTAAAACGTGCACATGTATGGGAGGTGTGTAATAAAATGGTCGATCTTCTAGAGCGACCTCACCTGGATGACCATGGTATTGAGGCACTTAAACAAGCCACTTGTAGATTCACAGAAGAAATGGTCGAGGCATGGGGAGAAACACACATTACTCACTACATGGTAATGTTGTATTTATTGTGTCCTTGTAGTATGTTCTTTATACTGTTTGTTGACTTTTTGTAATTTTCTATGCAGCATATATTGTATGCACATGGGCCATACTTTCTCGATAGATATGGCTCTTTAGCACTTTGGAGCAATCAAGGCATGGAGAAATCACATTACCAAGCAAAGGCCGTGTATTTTAAGGGCACTCGCCATGGTGGTGGCAAAGTCAAGAGTAATGCACTCCATGAAATGTTCAACTGGTTCTATCGCGTTCTGGTTGGCAAAAAAAGGCAGAAAAGTCGCGGTAATTTGTCTCTTAGGCGTCAAATAATGAAAACTGTTAATGCAAGAAGAACTGAAGGATACAACAGATCAAATGCTAGGGAGAGACTACGGCAGTGGGTAGCAAGCAAGCGTCGGTGTGGTTTCTCATGGGCTTAAACTCTCTGATTATAATCTTTTTGTGTTTTTAAATTTTCTAAAAGTTTTAAAAAATTATATTTATAGACATATTTAAGTCATTTTTCATTCATAGCCACCACATTTCAATTTCTTCTTTGTGCTCTACTCTCTCTTGCCCTCCCACTATCTCTTGCACTCGTAAATACCTAGGCCATGCCAGAAGAACAGGAGCAAGACTTGCGGTTTTTCGATCAACTCGGCCCACTACCTGCTACAGCAAAAAGGACAAGTCTACCTATCGTAACAGAGCAAGAGGCAAAGGGGATGAGAGAAGAAGAGCGCAGGAAGGAGGCCGAAGAAGCACAACGCAGGAAGGAAGCTGAAGAAGCAGGGCCTAGTAGAGAAGCAGAAGAAGAGCGGCGTCGAAAAGAAGCCGAGGAAGGTCAAGGGCAGCCACCGGAGATTGTTATTGAGGCCGACACCCTAGAACAGCTAGAGGTTATCTTACAGAACAGGGAGGTCGAGCTCTTGTCCTACGGCATCACGAAAGATACCATTGACAAAGAGTTTCCTCTTGTGAGGGCAGCTTGGGAGACAGAAATGCAAAAGAGACAGCAGCCCAAAGAGGACGCAAGGAGGGCAAGCCAAGCACAGCCACAGGCAGCCACAACATCCAAGGCGGCCAGTCAAGAAGTGTGGTAAAAGAATGGAGGGCCAGTTTCGGGACCAACAAGAAGAGGAAGAGCGTGCACAAAAGAAAAAGAAGTTCAGGTCTGAACAACCACCGTGGGAGAATCAAAGACCACCACCGCCTCCACCAGTTACAAAGAAGAAGAGAAAATGGAGGCCAGGGACAGTCGCGCTACGAGAGATTAGGAAATATCAGAAAAGCACAGATCTTCTCATCCCCAAGGCACCATTCTCTCGACTGGTGAGAGAAACAATGGAAAAATATTCTGACAGGGTTGACCGCATACAGAGCACAGCTCTTGAAGCTCTTCAAGAAGCTGCAAAAGATATTGTAGTTTCTATTTTTGAAGACTCAGTGCTGGCTATGGTACATGCCAAGAGAGTTACTTTGAAGCCTGTAGATATGTCCCTAGCCCTACGTCTACGTTTAGAGCGTAGCCTTCTACCTCAATAGGCTAACCCATTTTGTAATTCTCCCTACAAAATTTTGTAATGTTCCCAAATTCCTTTGTAGCTTTTTCACACATTAATGAAAACTTTGTGAGTTGTGTTACATTCTTTGTGAGTTGTGTTACATTCTTTGTTGAGTCCATTTTTTTTGTATGCTCAGAGCCAATGAACATTTCATTTAAAAATTATAAAAGCACTATACACACAGGAAAAAACATACACAAACACACACACACACACACACACATATATATATACACACACAAACATATATACACACACATATATATACATATACAAATATATATACATATGCACATATATATATATATATATGTACACACACACACACACATATATATGAATATTTATATATACAAAAAATGTAGATCCTATAAAGTCAACTAGAGAAACTTATAGAGTGCCTTATGAGCCTCAAGGCAAAAAAAATAAAAATAAATAAAAAAAATGCCATGTGCGCTACGGCGCGTTAATCTCTAGTTTGACCAGGTCAAAATGGAGATTCACGCGCCGTAGCGCACATGGTATTTTTTTTATTTTTTTTTGATATCTTTGGTCTGGTGAGGCTCATAAGACCATTTAGGTGCCCTAACAGCCCCAAATCTTACATATTTATATAAGATATTATTTATATTTATATATATATCTTATAATAGCCTTAAAATCTTATAATATCTTATGTCTTATGTATATATATCCTATATATCTTTTATATATATATATATATATTATATATATATATCTTTCAATAGCCCCAGAATCTTATATATATATATATAGGTGCACACACACACACATATATATATATACACACACAAACATATATACACACATATATATACATATGCAAAAATATATACATATACACATATATATATATGTTTATTTATATATACAAAAAAGGTAGATCCTATAAATGGACCTAGAGACCCTTATAGAGTGCCTTATGAGCCTCAAGGCCAAAAAAATAAAAAAAATAAAAAAAAAGCCATGTGCGCTACGGCGCGTTAATCGGCACTTTGACCAGGTCAAAATGTCGATTAACGCGCCGTAGCGCACATGGTATTTTTTTTATTTTTTTTTGATATCTTTGGTCTGGTGAGGCTCATAAGACCCTTTTGGTGCCCTAACAGCCCTAAAATCTTATATATTTATATAAAATATTATATATATGTATATATATCTGATAATAGCCTTAAAATCTTATAATATCTTATGTCTTATATATATATATATATCCTATACATCTTTTATATATATATATGTATATATATGTATATATATCATTCAATAGCCCCAGAATCTTATATATATATAGGTACATACACACACACACACATATATATATATATATATACATATATGTACATATATATATACATATATGCGAGTGTGTTTACATCTATAAATACAATATTTTTTCATACCGCTCTAACCCAATCTCGATTACTTTTTTTAATCACGATCTCAATTAAAATAAATCCTAAATAATTTTTTCTATGAACACATGAACAAAATCTTAAAATTGCGAGGCTTGAAATGGTATATCACAAGTACGCCAGGAAAAATCACAACTTACAATGCACAACAAAAAATTTTATTAAACTTGGAAGAGAAGTTTGCATTACATCTTTTTAATAAGCTCTTGGAAGAGCTCAGGAGAGAGAGTTCTAGAGGCTGGTTTGTGGCCTAAGCTTTGGAATACATCACTCGGCTCATTGATTCCTTGAGCCTGAGAAAGGGCACAATGGCCTAAAACTGAGCCGGGATGGTTGCCCGTGAAGCAATACAAGGCAGCTTCCCTAGCTACCAAAATACATTTATTTATGTTCGAGGCTAAGGGGTTCTCCGACAAGACTGCACTAAATGCTTTACATTTTAGGAGCTCGGCATAGGCGATCTCTGCATATTCTAAATGAAAAACCCGCACTATGTCGGCCCTGAGGGCAGGTATGTAGTGCCAAAGGGATGCATCTCGACCCTCTGACTTTGGCCGTGTTCCTCCTACGCGCATAGCAAACTTGTCCACTTCAAAAGCAGTCTGTCAACATGTCAATATAGAAGTTAGGAAGCGTGAAATGATACAAAAAATAATTTGCTTTACAACTAAGAAGTAAGGACATACCTCAGTTGCATCGCCAGCAACCAAGGGCATGTGTGGTTCAAAGGCAGCTACGCTCTCATAGAATTGCACTTCTTGCTTTATTTCAACGAGCGCTTTGGCCACTACAACTTCCAAGGTACTGCTACCAATATCATATGCAAGCGCTTTTGTGAGGTTGTCATCTTCAAAAGAAATTTTCACTTTTCCTTTGTCTTGACCCCCAGCATTCACGGCAATAATAGAAAGTGCCTCATCCTCACGAAACCTGAGTGTCTTGGCAATGTCATCCAAAAACAAAAACTCTTTCCCATCAATGATGATTGGATGCAAAGACATGATAACAAGGTCTGGGACCTCCTCGAGTACTTCATCGCCCTCTAGAACTAGGTCCGGAACCTCCTTGGGGACATTATCTTGTAGAGCCACCAATGCCATTGAGGCCTCCCATTGTTGTGTAACATTCTCTTCCTCAGCATGGGCCTCTTGGACCTGCTCCATTAGCTTTACTTTGCCCTTTTCTTTTTCCTTGCCACTTTCTTTCGCCACACCCTCTTGTAACAGAAGGACCAAAACCATGTCCCCAGCTTAGGAAAGAAGTGCTGATGTTGCCCATTTGTAGATCCAGGAGTAAGTCTTCCTCCTCATTTTTGTAGTCCTTTTCTCTGAGGGATTTTAAAAACCTGGATAGGCGAAATCTAAAATTCTTCTCTTCCCTGATGATGAGGTCAACTGGAACCCATAAGCCCTCATCACCCTCAAACATGATGGAGTACGTGCTGATGTGTTCATCCATATACTGAATGACATCTGTAAAAGCATCCGCGTGTAGATGCATTGTTGCACGTACATCAATTGCTCCCTCAAACATAGGGACGATCTCATCAACCCTATGAAGTAACTCAAGCTTTCCTAGCTGTGCAATAAGTGCGTCAAGTAGAGGTGCCATGCTATGAGTGATTGGAGGAAATAGAGAGTGTGTGATACAGAAAGGTGTGCAAAATTGAGAGCAAGTGTTAGGCGAGAACGATAATTGTCAATTGATGTAAATGAGTAAAGTATCGTTTATAAATGGGCGACCTTGTTATAAAATTTTTTAAAACTTTTAAAATTTGTAAGTACCAAAAAAAATTTTAAAAATGGTATGCGAAAGCAAGAACGTATCCTTCCATCGCAAGGTCATTTCCAATTTACTAGTGGCTCACGCCACAGATGCTTCTGTGACCAACCTTACACTATCACAAAAAAATAAAACTGCACAAGACAATTGAAAAACCTTAATAAGACAGTGAGGCAAAAAAATTGAAATTGTATTTACTTCAATTCAAGATTACATATCCAGTGGTTATCTGATAGCTACACAGCCAGGGAAAGTAATTTCTCTACAAAGAAAAGATCGTTCCTGCCTTTTGCGCACTACTCTACCATTGATTATCAAAGCAAAATCACCACTGAACCAGTCATCATTCACAGTAACATCTTCTACATCCCCACCTTGCATGGATATATGTAGCACACCCTGTTCTGTAGAGGTTGTGTCGGAGTCTAACGCCTCCCATTCTCCATTTGTAAGCTTCCATCGCCTGTAAGGAAATGCAATGGACAACTGTTGCTTGGCAATATGATAGCGCATCACAACCTTCTCAACAATTACTCCGCATCTAATGGTGTCTCCATTGTGTTGAACAACTTTTTTATCCCATGCAGGTGATAAGAAACAAGTCAGAGCTCTCTCCCCCTTTGCAATCCATAAAGTTGGGGTACGATGTGTGTCACTTGTACGGAACAGGTACACAAAGAGGTGTAGAGGTATGAAGCAGGTTATGGTTGCTTTGTGAGATCCATATGTGCACTTCATAGCATTTTGCACCTTGCTTTCGATCTGCAAACAAGCCATGGTCACTGAAGCATTGTCTGGAATTGGCCATTCAATAGATGTGAGAGTTGGCGTAGGTTTTGGAACTAATTTTCCAGTACCATTTGTTGTCGTGGGAACCACATATGTATCCTCATAGAAGAAGATGTTTCGTGCAAGAAGTTGTGCAGCTGGACACCCTCCAAAGATTAAACTACCAAGCTCCACATGGTATGCTTCAAAGGTTCCTGAAATTGCCTCCATAGGCTCCCATTCACTATATGAGGGAAAAATATCTACGCACAGGAACCCAAGAACAATCGAAGCAGTGCTCTGTATACCATTATTAGCACACAATTGATTTAAAAACAAGAATATAAAGTGGTGAAATAACTTACAATTTGCAGGAAATCGTTGACGTTGGTCATGGTTTGCTAGTTTCAGCTCTGTTGCCTTGTAAACATGTTGGACCTTGGCTAGCTTTTTTCCATCACGATCTTGTTTGAGCTCCAATATCCGCCCTTTCCAATGGTGACTTTGTATATCAATGTATCGCTTTGACACCTTGTGGCTTCCTCTTGTACTAGGCTGCATCGTAATCCAATTCCACTTCTCGTACTGTTTGATGTTCCAGTGCCCATCCTCATCTTGACCACTGCTACAAGAGAGAGATTGAATACTGATCGGAGGCCTTCGAGCTCTAGAAGAAGACATCAGATGTATATATTAGAGAGATTATAAACCTTGATGGCAAAGAAAAATAGAATGGTGAGAAAAAAACTTAGACTAGGGAGATGTAAAAAAGAGGAGGAGTTGTAGAGCAAGTTCCAAGGGCTTGGCTGTGCTATTACTGCACTTTGAAAGAGGATATTGGAGGGGATGAGAGGAGACAATGAGAGCCAAAGCATTTGCAACTCAAGCTTCCATAGCTTGGCTCCACTGTTACACTCTGTAAAAGGAGGTTGGACAAGGTAGAAGGATGTAAGTGAGGATCAAACTTCCCTAGCTTCTGAGAGGAGGTTGCAGATCAAGCTTCCATAGCTAAGCTCTGCTGTTACACTCTGTAAAAGGGGGTTGGACAAGGAAGATGGATGAAGTAAGGAAATGTAAGTGAGGATCAAACTTCTATAGCCTCTCAGAGGAGGTTGCAGATCAAGCTTCCATAGCTAAGCTCTGCTGCTGTTACACTCTGTAAAAGGAGGTTAGACAAGGAAGAAGGATGAAGGAAGGAAATGTAAGTGAGGATCAAGCTTCCATAGCTTCTAAGAGGAGGTTGCAGATCAAGCTTCCATAGCTATAGATCTAGGTTTCTGAGTGAAGAGAGAGGTAGATCAAGAGGTAGATAGCTAAAAGAAGTAGTCTAGAGAGAGGTAGATAGCTAAAAGAAGTAGTCTAGAGAGTGAAAAACGCCTTGCTATGAGAAAGGGGGAAGAGAGAGCGTTTTGGAGGGAACGTGGGAGAGAGGGATAGTGGAAAGTGAAGGGGAATGTGCATTGAATGCATGGGAACTCGTTTTTGGGCCTCTATCACTTTGGAGGCCTTAGTTAATGATGGCTGCAGGCTGCTGGCAGGCTGCAGCTATCCTTTTCTATATAAAATAGGGGAAAAATGCATATACGTTTTGAATTTTTGAGTTTTAGTTGATTTTGAAAATTTAAAAAGAGCCTATTTAGCCTATTATTCTAAGTTTGACCACTACCTTCTAGGCTCTTACAAACCATTGGTTTCAGTCCACATGTAATCTCCCTATTTGTCTATTTCTTAATCACCTCCATTAGGTAATGGCAAATTAAAGGGCCCAAAAAGACTCCATTGAGTTCCTAATGTGTTTGTAAATGACTGTTTTATGTCAAGAATGCTGGGGAAGCATTTTGACCGTCTTGTGGATTAAGGTCATGAAGACCTAACTAATAAAGTTGCAACTGCTGACGGAGAGTTAATGGAGGACGTCTCGCGTAGCAAGGTCGGCCGAGGTCTTGACCAGCCTCGGTTCGATTCAAATGGTGAGCTTCTGGTAGGGTGGATTAGGGACCAAGGAAGCGGCCTATGAGTGAAGCACTAGGTCACCTGCGAAGGATCCTAGAGGGTGCTGACCATACGGTGCTCGGGCTCTGGGTCGCCGAAGATACCCACACGTGCGTCGTGGAAGATTTTGGAACAAGGAGTAAGAGTTGTTTTGTGAAACCGGGCATGGATCTGGTTGATTGACCTTGCTGGTTTTCAATGGATGAGTCCATGGCTCTTTATATGGATCTCTTGGTTGATCTTGCTGATCTTCAACGAGAGTCCATCTTGATTTTTATAAGTGATTATATTGCCAAGTATTATGGGCTAGGAACTATTGAAAAGGCCCCTGTGCGGACAGGTGGTGAGCGTTCTAGTTGCCAATGATGCCATAGATACTCTGATGAAGGAATGATTGGAAATTATGAATCAACCGGATAAATTGGAAGATTATGATCAGTGGTACTATGGTTTCATTAAAGGATTGTTTTAAAGTTAGCTGATGCTAAGAAAAAGGCAATTTCATATTGGTGGGTGTGTAAGTGGTGTGGCTAGTTTTATGTTTGCATGAACTTCCGGCTAGGGGGGCTTGGAACTCTTTTCCTTGGTACTCGGGATAAAACCTAACCAAATTCCAAATTGGATCCCATCACTACAGTGGTTGGGCGGTTGGCTAACCCATGGGATCGGTGATGGGGTTAGGCTGGTTTGATGGATCCGTAAATCGAGACTCAATTTTCGTTATTACGATAGATGAAGTAAGTCCCGGATAGTAATTGTTCTATGGATAGGAAGCAACGGCTGTGCCTCTTGATGGGGAAAAAAGCGTTGATCCCAATGATCCAAGTACAAGTTTCTTCCTTGATCTGACCGAGTATCTTTATAGGTGCAGTCGGATCAGTTTGATCTATTAATGGTCTTGACTACGTTAGAGTAAAAAGTTATCCTGGAGGAATCGCCCGTGCTTTCCGGATATCCGTAGATGAGGCCCCGACGAGTGTGGGACCCTGCCTCGCGCAAGAAGTGCTACTTCCGCTGCTAGTACCCCGAATCCGTTGCGCAGTGGGAACAGGGATCTCATAGTTGGTATCAGAGCGAATTGGTTAATAAAGATCAACTGAGAAGCCAAATATGTCAAAAATTTATCAAGAAGCACAAAAAGGTTGTAATTGTGTGATATAATTCATACAATTTGATATTCAAACTGAAATTCGTAATTTGGTAATTGGGTCTTCAGATGGAAGTACCGTAATTATGTAGAATCCCTGACTTGCTTGAGGCCTAGACATGATGGTATTTACCTTATAATTCCAAGGGCCGTGACTACCCGTATATACCGAGAGTATACTGCAGCTCTTTACTGACAGTATATACGAGTAAATCGAAGACTTGAAATTATAAGCGTTAATGCTATCCAGAGGATGATTTCGAATGTGGTTGATATGATTTTTAATTCTGTTTGAGAATTGATGAATTGATTTGGATTCTGATTGAAAAATGATGATCCCTGAAATTTGGTTGAAATGTAATAAGCTGAGCGAAACCTCAATGAGGATGAATGGGACGAGTCCCTGTGATGATATTCATAACTGGAATGATGATAATGATTTCAGCAAATCACTATGAGATTAGTGGATTGTGTTGTCAGATTGCTACTATTAATACTTGACCGTTAGATCAAGTTAAGGGATGACAAATTGAGAACTTGAATGAAATTCCCGTGGAGGAATGTTCAGAAGGAAATTTTTCGGTCTAATGGACCATTATCATGTTAAAGATATGAATGATATGATCTGAATAAATTGTTGATGAGTTCTAAGGGATATTTATCCCAGTATTCTGTTGGGTTGACCAGAATATAAGGAACCCCAGAATAAAATTGGATCTTAAGAAAAAGAGTTACCCTCTACCTTGCGAGATGAGGACATCTCGCACTTTTTTAAGTGGGGTAGAATGTAAGATTCCTCCCCAACCTTCAAGGTATACAGGAGTAAGAATCTCCCTTTTTGATCTTATAATTATTCCCTCTCTAAAATAAAAGAAAGATTCTGTTTAAAAAAAGGAAGACCCTTTCCCTAGAATACTTCTCAGGAGCTCCACCTGTTTTAAGGATTCAGAACAATGAGTTAAGAAGTAAAAATCGGTGTTTTAGATACCAAGGTTTTGGTCTTCATTCGAGTACAGCCCAAAAGAAGTTCTTTATCTCTTGGGAAGTATAAGAAGTTATCGCCCAGATATTGTGGACCAAAGAAGGTAGGTAACTTAGCCTACGAACCTCTTTTATCTCCTCATCTCAAGGTTCTTAATGCTTTCTATAGAAATATGTGCCAAACCCAAATCATAGAATGACGGTAAAACTTCAATGGCAAGATACCGTTGGCTTCTAAGTTACGTTAGCTCCTTCCTTTATATAAGTCGTAACTTTTACTTGTCGCTCACAGTAATCTTACTTCCATCGATCTCCTTTCTTTCTTAATCTCCTTCATGGCTTGGCAACAAGAACTAGTTTTATCCATAATGATTCCTCACCTTCAAGACGCAAGTGAGTCTGTGAAGAAGGATTTTATAGAAAAGTATGAGCGCTCACTTTTCCCTCACTTGGGAACTTCTGTAGCGCAGACCAAATGGCGGACCTATCAAGACATAACTAGGGTAACACCCTGGGGTCAGCAACATTTTCGTAATAATGTCCGCTTGGCCATGGTTATTGAAGCTTTGGGTTTGGGTCCCCGATACTACTGCGTCATGAGATCAAGGCATCTTGGGTTTTCTGAGCGGGTCTTCTTACTGGCGTGTTTTCTTCCTCATGAGAAGATATGCCTTTACCCCGTTTTTGGCTTGCCTCTCAGAGGTCCTTTTGTTAGATCACCTCATACCACTGAGATAGGTGCGGCAATAACCAACAGAATTATTCCCATAGATGAGTTACCTTATACGTGCGCAGCTTGTGAGTGCTGCTTTTGTGACCATACGATGGACGGGCTTATGGAAGTGTAAAGAGTTCTTCTATCTTTACTGTATATGTTCCGAGAATGAATAAAGTTTAAATCTTGTTCTTATCTTGAATCTTGCTCTTTTTGAGACTTTTTTAATTGGTGGTTAATCTTAATTAAAAAATTTCTCTCAGTCTCTTACTTGTGCATCTTGCGAAATTACCCCCAGTTTGCGAGATGAGGGCATCTCGCATTTTTCAAGTGGGAGAGAATGTAAGATTCCTCCCCAGCCTCTCAAAATGTCCAGCATCTTCCCCTATAATCAATCCCTCTTCAGAAATATAAAAGACCTTGTTTCTAACTGTTTTAACCTAGAGAGATATTCTAGAGAGAGAATATTCAGATTCTTAATATTTTTGGATAGAAAATTATCTCATCTTATTAAAATAAGTTCCCCTGAAACAGAAATTCAAAAAGAACTTTCCAATGTGCAATTGGAATTAATTGGAAATGGGTATAAAGGACCTTAGCCTAAGGGTCTAGATTTTCAGAAATTTTTGGATTATGGTCCAATTAAGGTTCCTATGGGCCAATAGCATCAATCCATGTGTAGGGAGGAGATAAATCCAATTTTGTAAAAGAAGATACCCAAAAATGAGTAAATGCTCACATAAGATGAAGAGTTGAAAATGTACAAGGTTTATTAGTAAAAAACTATAAGCAATATTAAAAATATGAGATATTTTGGGTATAATGATTGCATATTGACACTATGTAAGGAAGGGAAGTTCTTTAAAGGAGGTGCATATTTCACATAAGATGAAGAGTTGAAAATGTACAAGGTTTATTAGTAAAAAAACTATGAGCAATATTAAAAATATGAGATATTTTGGATATAATGATTTCATATTGACACTATGTAAGAAAGGGGAGTTTTTAAAGGAGGTCCATATTTAACATAAGATGAAGAGTTGAAAATGTACAAGGTTTATTAGTAAAAAACTATGAGCAATATTAAAAATATGAGATATTTTGGGAATAATGATTCTATTTTGACACATATGTAAGGAAGGGGAGTTCTTTAAAGGAGGTGCATATTTCACATGCTTGAATGAGTTTTAAACTCATAAAAATTGAGATATTTCATCTCTCCTCTCTCCTAATTCAAGTCTAGTTACAAAAAGTTAGCTCAACTGACCTAAAAATGGTCAAAAATTGACTAAACTGAGTTGGAAAATTCTAGAATCAGTTTGTTTGGTTAGGAGCTCAATTTTTCCTATAAATAGAAGCCTCCCCTTGTTGAAAAAAAATATATAGTGTTTATGCATCGTTACTCTACTCCACCTAAACCAAGAACTGTGAATTCATTAATAATTCACTAGTTTTTGGAGCTTCCCTCTTTCTTCAATCCCCATTGGTGGCTCCATCAACATACTTAACCAATTGATTAGTTGGGGGCCTCTACCGTGAACAAAGAATCAAGCAATTTGTAAGGTAATTAGTGAATATTGATCTTTTCTATAATTTCTCAATGTTTCTCTCTTCTCAACCCCTCTCAAGCTTGAGAAGCTTAATTGGTATGGTTTTTTAAATGCTATTGAAGTTAATTGGTGAATAGTAGTGAAGAGTTACATAAATTGATGAATGCTATTGAAGTTAATTAATTAATGATAGTAAAGAATTACATAAATTTCTATTTATGTTTAAATTCTAATGGTTTTATGTAATTTCTCTCTCTCACTCAAGAAATGGTCATACTCATAACCCATTCTCAATCCAAATGAAGCTTTTCATAAAGCTTTTCCTTAACCCAAGATTAAGCTATGCTTGAGGCCAAATTAATGGCTTTTTTTCTATGCTTTTAGTTTATGTATATTGATGATTCAATCCATTATGGATTAATGATCCAATTAGAGAATCATTTTAATTATTTTCTTAATGATAAGCTTTATCCCTTAGAAAAATTGAGATTTATCAGTCATAGCAGCGGAGCTATGGCAAAATTTTATAAAAATTATGCATAAAATAATTTCATTCAAAGCATAAAAAGAGGACTTCCTACCATATTCTAGGAATTACCATCCTAGATTAATTGAAAGAATTTCATTATAATCATGGAGAAATTAAATTTTAATATTATGCATAAAGGATAAGTTTTTATATCAAAAGTGTTATTCTTACCATTTTATTTCATGCATAGAAGTATGCATAATGGATAAATTTTTATATCAAAAGTGTTATTTTTACCATTTTTATTTTCATGCATAGAAGTATGCATAATGGATAAATTTTTATATCAAAAGTGTTACTTTTATCATTTTTACTTTCATGCATAGAAGTATGCATAATGGATAAAATTTTATATCAAAAGTGTTATTTTTATCATTTTTATTTTCATGCATAGAAGTATGCATAAAGGATAAATTTTTATATCAAAAGTGTTATTTTTACCATTTTTATTTTCATGCATAGAAGTATGCATAATGGATAAATTTTTATATCAAAAGTGTTACTTTTATCATTTTATTTTCATGCATAGAAGTATGCATAAAGGATAAATTTTTATGTCAAAAGTGTTACTTTTATCATTTTTATTTCATGCATAGAAGTATGCATAATGGATAAATTTTTATATCAAAAGTGTTACTTTTATCATATTTGAATTTCATGCATAAAGGTATGCATGAAAGTTGATTATTTTATTATAAAAGTGTGACTTTTATCATAATTGAATTTCATGCATGGAGGTATGCATAAAAGTTGATTATTTTATTGTAAGAGTGTTACTTTTATCATATTGGATTTCATGCATGGAGGTATGCATAAAAGATATTCTTTTTATACTGAAAGTGTGATTTTCATCATAAATGGATTTTATGCATAACTTAGATGCGTAAGAGAAATTCTTTTATTCTAAAAGTGTAATTCCTACCAAATTGAATTTATGCATAAGAAGATGCATAAAAATTTGATTTTTAAGTCAAAAGTGTCATTTTCATTTAAAATGAATTTATGCATAGGAAGATGCATAAAAGATTGATTTTACTTCGGAAGTATTAATCTCCTTATATGGAATTTATGCATAAGTAAATGTGTAAAGAAATCTTATATCAAATATAAGAATTCTCTTGTATTCTATAAATAGATATGAGATGTGATAGGATATGATAAGAGGTGTATAAGAGGTGATAAGAGGTGATAAGATGAATTAAGATGTGATAAGATGTGTATGGGATGAGGTAAGAAGTGTATGTGATAGGATAAGATGTATATGGGTTGTGATAGGGCGAGAATGGATGTGATGTAAAAGATTAAATGTGAAGGCATATGGGGTTATATGAATGGGAATGTGGAAACGGATGTATGTATGTGGATGAGTGGATGTGGAGATGGGAGTATGGATGTATGAATGTGAAAATGGATGTATGCATGAAGATGTATATGCATAGATGTGAATGTGGATGTAGATGTGGATGTATAGATGTGAATGGGAATGTGGATGTGAATGTGGATGTAGAGATGTGAATGGGAATGTGGATGTGGATGTATGTATGTATGTGGATGTAGATGTGGATGTATAGATGTGAATGGGAATGTGGATGTGGATGTATGTGAATGTGGATGTAGATGTGGATGTATAGATGTGAATGGGAATGTGGATGTGGATGTATGTATGTATGTGGATGTAGATGTGGATGTATAGATGTGAATGGGAATGTGGATGTGGATGTATATGAATTTGGATGTAGATGTGGATGTATAGATGTGAATGGAAATGTGGATGTGGATGTATGTATGTATGTGGATGTAGATGTGGATGTATAGATGTGAATGGGAATGTGAATGTGGATGTGGATGTATGTATGTATATGGATGTGGATGTATGAATGAGGACGTGATAATGGATGTATGCATGTAGATGTGGATGTGGATATATGGATGTGAATATGAATGTGGATGTGGATGTGGATGTATGGATGTGGATATGGATGTGTATGTATGAATGTAGATATGGGATGTGGATGTATAAATGAGGATGTGAAAATGAAGGTATGCATGTAGATGTGGATGTATGGATGTGAATGTGGATGTGGATGTGGATGTATGGATGTGGATATGGATGTGTATGTATGAATGTGGATATGGGATGTGGATGTATAAATGAGGATGTGAAAATGGATGTATGCATGTAAATGTGGATGTATGGATGTGAATGTGAATGTGTATATGAATTAATGTGTCGTCGATATGAGGAAATGGATGAGAATGAGTACACATTGAATGGAATGTGGAATAAGTAATGTGGACTAAGGAGGGATAATGTGGAAAGACGAGAGTTCGATTTAGAAACTGTATTTTGTAACTGTTTGTAAATGATTGTTTTATGTCAAGAATGCTGGGGAAGCATTTTGACCATCTTGTGGATTAAGGTCATGAAGAGCTAACTAATAAAGTTGCAACTGCTGACGGAGAGTCAATGGAGGATGTCTCGCGTAGCAAGGTCGGCCGAGGTCTTGACCAGCCTCGGTTCGATTCAAATGGTGAGCTTCCGATACGGTGGATTAGGGACCAAGGAAGCGGCCTATGAGTGAAGCGCTAGGTCACCTGCGAAGGATCCTAGAGGGTGCTGACCATACGGTGCTCGGGCTCTGGGTCACCGAAGATACCCACACGTGCGTCGTGGAAGATATTGGAACAAGGAGTAAGAGTTGTTTTGTGAAACCGGGTATGGATCTGGTTGATTGACCTTGCTGGATGGATGAGTCCATGGCTCTTTATATGGATCTGTTGGTTGATCTTGCTGATCTTCAACGAGAGTCCATCTTGATTTTTATAAGTGATTATATTGCCAAGTATTATGGGCTAGGAACTATTGAAAAGGCCCCTGTGCGGACAGGTGGTGAGCTGTCTAGTTGCCAATGATGCCATAGATACTGTGATGAAGGAATGATTGGAAATTATGAATCAACCGGATAAATTGGAAGATTATGATCAGCGGTACTATGGTTTCATTAAAGGATTGTTTTAAAGTTAGCTGATGCTAAGAAAAAGGCAATTTCATATTGGGTGTGTAAGTGGTGTGGCTAGTTTTATGTTTGCATGAACTTCCGGCTAGGGGACCTTGGAACTCTTTTCCTTGGTACCCGGGACAAAACCTAACCAAATTCCAAATTGGATCCCATCACTACAGTGGTTGGGCGGTTGGCTAACCCATGGGATCGGATGGGGTTAGGCTGGACTGATGGATCCGTAAATCGAGACTCAATTTTCGTTATTATGATAGATGAAGTAAGTCCCGGATAGTAATTGTTCTATGGATAGGAATCAACGGCTGTGCCTCTTAATGGGGAAAAAAGCGTTGATCCCAATGATCCAAGTGCAAGTTTCTTCCTTGATCTGACCGAGTATCTTTATAGGTGCAGTCGGATCAGTTTGATCTATTAATGGTCTTGACTACGTTAGAGTAAAAAGTTATCCTGGAGGAATCGCCCGTGCTTTCCGGATAAGGGAAGTTTTTTCGGGTTCGCATTAGGGCCAATTTGGATAAGAAAAGGGCTGTCTAAGGATCTAAAAAGGGGCAACTTAAAAAAGACCATGAAGATCTTACCAAAACTATTCAACATGGGTACTCATTGGATAGAGCTCATCAAGCGCCACTTGTGGACCATTTGACCGCTAAATTTGGAGTTCATATGTAAAAGTTATGGCTAAAATAGTGCAAAATGTTCCAAAAGTAAGTGAAGGAGATCTTGACACGTGTACAAAAATGCCATACTTCTTGACACGTGGCTCCTCCTTGACCCTTAGATCAAGAATAGAGAAACCCTAAACAGTCCTTTTTTCATCCAAATTGTCCCTAATGGTTTTGGAAAAATCGACGGATTAGTCTTTTGTCCGGATATCCGTGGTTGAGGCCTCGAGTGTGGGACCCTGCCTCGCGCAAGAAGTGCTACTTCCGCTGCTAGTACCCCGAATCCGTTGCGCGGTGGGAACAGGGATCTCACACCGAAACTCAATCCCCTGGATTTCAACTTCAGAAGTTCCACCCTTGAACAAGAGAGTGAAATGCTATAACTGTCAAGGATTTGGACATCGCAGTATGGATTGCCCAACTCCTTTTGGATCAAGGTTTTCAGGACAGGGAAATCAGGGGTCAAGATTCCAGACTCCAGCCCCTTCCGTCCAGAGTAATCAGGGTTCTTTCCACCAAAATCAGGGAAATCCCAGAGGTAGACCCTCTATCCAACCTACAGTTTCAACCCAAAGTAATGCAAGACCTCCAACTCAGAATAGGGGAAGTCAAAGAGAGTTGTTCCTAAATCGGCCATCCACTTCCAAGGCAGTAACGCTGGAAGTGATTGAAGAAGAAGAAGAAGATGAAAGAGATCATACTGCACCTGCGAGATGAGGACATCTCGCATTTTTTAAGTGGGGTAGAATGTAAGATTCCTCCCCCAGCCTCTCAGGATGTCCAGTATCTTCCCTTGTAGTCAAATCCCTCTTCGGAAATATAAAAGATCTTGTTTCTACCAGTTTTGGCCTAGAGAGAGAAAATATTCTAGAAAGAGAATAATCAGATTTTAAATATTTCTGGATAGAAAGATACCTTATCTTATTAAAATAAGTTCCCCTGAAACAAATGTTCAAAAATATTTTCAGAAGGTGCATTAGAAATTAAGTATAATCTGTTCAACAGGCATTATCCTGCGAGTGAAGATTTTTTTGAAATTTTAAATTAAGGTTCCTATGGACCGATAAGATTCATCCAAATGTAGGGAGGAGATAAATGAAGAAATAAAAGAAAAATCCTCCAAAAATGAGTAAATACTCACATAAGATGAAGAGTTGACTAAGGACAAGGTTAATAGCTAAAAAAGGGAGATATTTAGAAGTAATGATGCATTTTTGATACCTCTGCATGGGGGAATTCCCCTCATGAAGAGGGCGCCTATTTCACATGCTTGAATGAGTTTTAAACTCCCAAATAATGAGATATTTTCATCTCTCCTCTCTCCTGTTTCAACTAGATCCAAAAAGTGAGCAAAACTGACCTAAAAATGGTCAAAAATTGACCAAACTGATTTGGAAAATTCTAGAATCAATTTGCTTGGTTAGAGGCTCATTTTTCCTATAAATAGAATCCCTCCCCTTTGTTGAACTTAATAGTGTTTTTGCACTGCTACCCTGCCTCTCCCAAGTGTGCCAGAAACAATGAATTTTACTCATAGTTCATTAGTTTTTGACCTTCCCTCTTTCAAAAGATTGGTGGCCACTCTTGTCTCAAACAAGAGTTGAACCCTCAAACCATCAAGCCAAAGGAAAGCTCTCAATTTCATTAGTAAGTTGGTGATTCTTCTCTTTTCCATTTATTTGATGGTTTTTATGGTTTTTTATGCTTTATGTCTTCTCTAAAATTGCAAATAATGTTATGCCTCATTGCAAAAGGCATTCCCCTCTCTTCTCTAGTAAATCCAACCATTCTCTATCCTAGGTGAATGATTAATGAGAAATTAATGTTTCTCTTAATAAATAAGTAGAAAAATGTTACTTTAGAATGATTTAAATACTCTTGATGCATTTCTAATTAAATTTAGAGACTTAAAATTGAAAAATGGTCAGCCATACAAAGGAGGTTATGGCAAAATTTTTTAAAAATTTAGAAATAAGTATTATCTTTCATTATTCTAAAAGAGTAATCCTTATGATTTCTATATTCTAAAGTATCATTTTCATGCTCCATAGAAGATGCATTTTGATTATTTGTATAATAGAAATTTAGTTTTATTTTATAAAAGTGTTACTTTCATTATATTTGATTTTTATGCATAGAAGTATGCATAAAAGATAATTTTTATTATTATAAAAGTGTTACTTTTATCATATTTGATTTTCATGCAAAGAAGTATGCATAAAAGATATTTTTTAAAATTATAAAAGTGTTACTTTTATCATATTTGATTTTCATGCATAGAGGTATGCATAAAAGATTATTATTTTACTGTAAAAGTGTTACTTTTATCATATTTGATTTTCATGCATAGAGGTATGCATAAAAGATTATTATTTTATTGTAAAAGTGTTACTTTTATCATATTTGATTTTCATGCATAGAGGTATGCATAAAAGATTATTATTTTATTGTAAAAGTGTTACTTTTATCATATTTGATTTTCATGCATAGAGGTATACATAAAAGATTATTATTTTATTGTAAAGTGTTACTTTTATCATATTTGATTTTTATGCATAAATGGGTGCATTAAAGATATTTTTATATTAAAAGTGTGATTTTCGTCATAAATGATTTTATGCTTAAATTAGATGCATAAGAGAAATTCTTTTATTCTAAAAGTGTAATTCCTACTAAAGTGGATTTATGAATGGAAAGATGCATAAAGAATTTATTTTAATCCAAAAGTGTTATTCTCATCAATTTTAATTTTATGCATAGAAAGATGCATAAAGAAATCTATTTTTAGTTCAAAAGAGTTATTTTCGTCAATTTTGATTTTATGCATAGGAAGATGCATAAAAGATTGATTTTTATTTCAAAAATATCATTCTCATTTAAAATGAATTTTTGCATAGGAAGATACATAAAAGATCGATTTTTATTTCGAAAGTGTTAGTCTCCTTAAAATGAAATTTATGCATAAATAGATGCGTAAAGAAATCTTATATCAAAAATAAGAATTCTCTTGTATTCTATAAATAGATATGAGGATGTGAAACGAATCAAATAGATGAAAATGAATGTGGAATAGATGGAGATGTATGTATGTGAAAGAATGGATGTAGTTATATGTATGTGAAAGAAATGATGTAGATGTGGAATGTGGGTATGGATGTGAATGTGAATGTGAATGTGGATGTATGTGAATGTGAATGTGGAGGTGTGAATGGGGATATGGATGTAGATATGGAATGTGGATGTGGATGTGAATGTATGTGAATGTGAATGGGGATATGGATATGGATGTAGATATGGAATGTGGATGTGGATGTATGTGAATGTGAATGAGGATATGGAATGTGAATATGGATGTATGGATGTGAATGTGAATGTGGATATGGATGTATGGATGTGAATGTGAATGTGGATGTATGAATTGGAATGTGGATGTGGATGTATGAATGTGGATGTAGATGTGGATGTATGAATGTGAATGTGGATGTGAATGTATGAATGTGAATGTATGCATGTGAATGGGAATGGGAATGTATGAAGGTGGATGTGGAAATGGATGTATGGATGTGGAAGTGGATGTGGATGTATGAATGTGAATGTGGATGTGAATGTATGAATGTGGATATGAAAATGGATGTATGGATGTGGATGTGGAAATGGATGTATGGATGTGGATGTGGATATATGAAAGTGGATGAGGATGTGGATATAAGAATGCGAATATGTATGTGAATGGATATGAAGTCGATATAAGCGAATGGATGAGATGTGATTTCATGTGAATCAGAATGTGAATGAATAATATAAGATCTGAACGAATGAGATATAATGAGAACTGGATGTGATGAGACGTAAGGTAAATTAAGAAAGATAAGAATGAATGTTATGTGAAGTGAATGAATCTGATTTGATGGGATGGAAAATGATGTATCTGGTCAAGAATGGATACACATATGAATTGGAATTGGATTAAGTAATATGGATTGATGTGGAACAATTTGGAAAGATGTGAGTTCATTATAGAAACTGTAATTGTGAACTGTTTGTAAATGACTGTTTTATGTCAAGAATGCTGGGGAAGCGTTTTGACTATCTTGAGAATGTGGTCGTGAAGACCTACCTGATAAAGTTGCAACTGCTAAATGGAGAGTCACTGGAGGACGTCTCGCGTAGCAAGGTCGACCGAGGTCTTGACCAGCCTCGATTTAAATGGTGAGCTTCCGGTACGGTGGATGAGGGACCAAGGAAGCGGCCTATGAGTGAAGCGCTAGGTGACCTGCGAAGGATCCTAGAGGGTGCTGACCATACGGTGCTCGGGCTCTTGGTCACCGAAGATACCCACACGTGCGTCGTGGAAGATATTGGAATAAGGAGTAAGAGTTGTTTTCTGAAACCGGGCATGGAGATAGAAAAATTCAGTCTAATGGACCATTATTGTGTTAAAGATATGAATGAGATAATTTTGAATGAATTTTTATCTAATAATACGTTCTATATGAGCATCTTTACCCCTTGACTCTATGGGGAGCCGATCTATTTAGAGAACCCCAGGATCAGTTGAATCAAAATTCAGATTGAATCATAAATAAAGAGACTTAACAAGAATTTTCGTATTGATAGGAACATGGACCGAGGTCATCGTGGTAGAAATGTTAACCCCCAACTCGATGAAGAAGAACTCAACCTGGATGTTCATAAAACTCTTCGTAGTTCGCAGCCTGGACCTTTCAAGGGTGAAGGGGAAAACTTGGGCAAGGCTGTGGAGAAGTGGATCGAATCAATGGAAGAATACTTCGATGTCACCGGGTATAATGAGAAGAGCAAAATGGCTCTTGCAAGGCTGAAGATAGTGGAGACAGCTAGAGTGGCATGGAGAAACCATTGCGACACAAACCGTCTCGACTGAAATACCCAAACCTGGACGGATCTCAAGGCTTACCTCAGAAAGAGGTTTTGTCCCCCAGGCTTTCTTGAAACTAAGATGAATGAGTTCTTGGAACTAAAGCAGGAAAATCGGACAATTGAAGAGTACCATCAGGCTTTAAATTTGCCCTTCTCCTTAAATATTCCCCTGAATCGGATGAAGAGCAGCTGATGGCCAGGTTCATTCGGGGAATGAAGGAGCCATTGGATACTTTAGTCAAGAATGCAAAACCTATCTCAATGGCCAAAGCAGTAAGAACGGCAAAGATTTTGCCAAAGCCTTTGATGTCAAAGTCCCTCCAAACCCAGCACCATCACCTTTCAAAAGGTTTTTATTCCTAAAAAGTGATTCCAACCTTCCTCCGCCTAAGAGATATCAAGGTCAAACCCAGGATATGGGAAATTCCAAAATGGAAGAAATGTCCTTTTCCCGAAACTCAATCCCCTGGAATTTAACTTCAGAAGTTCCACCCTTGAACAAGAGAGTGAAATGCTATAACTATCAAGGATTTGGACATCGCAGTATGGATTTCCCAACTCCTTTTGGATCAAGGTTTTCAGGACAGGGAAATCAGGGGTCAAGATTCTAGACTCCAGCCCCTTCCGTCCAGAGTAATCAGGGTTCTTTCCACCAAAATCAGGGAAATCCCAGAGGTAGACCCTCTATCCAACCTACAATTTCAACCCAAAGTAATGCAAGACCTCCAACTCAGAATAGGGGAAGTCAAAGAGAGTTGTTCCCAAATTGGCCGTCCACTTCCAAGGCAGTAACGCTAGAAGTGATTGAAGAAGAACAAGAAGATGCAAGAGATCATACTCCACCTGCGAGATGAGGACATCTCGCGTTTTTTAAGTGGGGTAGAATGTAAGATTCCTCCCCCAGCCTCTCAGGATGTCCAGTATCTTCCCCTGTAGTCAAAACCCTCTTTAGAAATATAAAAGATCTCGTTTCTACCAATTTTGGCCTAGAGAGAGAAAATGTTCTAAAAAGAGAATATTGAGATTTTAAATATTTTTGGATAGAAAGATACCTCATCTTATTGAAATAAGTTCTCCTTAAACAGATGTTCAAAAAGATTTTCAGAAGGTGCATTAGAAATTAAGTATAATTTGTTAAAGAGGCATTATCCTGGGAGTGAAGATTTTTTCAAAATTTTAAATTTAGGTTCCTATGGACCAATAAGATTCATCCAAATGTAGGGAGGAGATAAATGAATAAATAAAAGAAAAATCTCCCAAAAATGAGTAAATACTCACATAAGATGAAGAGTTGACTAAGGACAAGATTAATAGTTAAAAAAGGGAGATATTCAGAAGTAATGATGCATTTTTGACACCTCTGCATGGGGGAATTCCCCTCATGAAGAGGGCGCCTATTTCACATGCTTGAATGAGTTTTAAACTCCCAAATAATGAGATATTTTCATCTCTCCTCTCTCCTGTTTCAACTAGATCCAAAAAGTGAGCAAAACTAAAAATAATCAAAAATTGAACAAACTGAAATGGAAAATTCTAGAATCAGTTTGCTTGGTTAGAGGCTCACTTTTTCCTATAAATAGAAGCCCTCCCCTTTGTTGAAACTTAATAGTGTTTTTGCACTGCTACCCTGTCTCTCCCAAGTGTGCCAGAAACAATGAATTTTACTCATAATTCATTAGTTTTTGACCTTCCCTCTTTCAAAAGATTGGTGGCCACTCTTGTCTCAAACAAGAGTTGAACCCTCAAACCATCAAGCCAAAGGAAAGCTCTCAATTTCATTAGTAAGTTGGTGATTCTTCTCTTTTCCATTTATTTGATGGTTTTTATGGTTTTTTATGCTTTATGTCTTCTCTAAAATTGCAAATAATGTTATGCCTCATTGCAAAAGGCATTCTCCTCTCTTCTCTAGTAAATCCAACCATTCTCTATCCTAGGTGAATGATTAATGAAAAATCAAGTTTATTCATAATGTTTCTCTTAATAAAATAAGTAGAAAAATGTTACTTTAGAATGATTTAAATACTCTTGATGAATTTCTAATTAAATTTAGAGACTTAAAATTAAAAAATGGTCAGCCATACAAAGGAGGTTTTGGCGAAAGTTTTCAAAAATTTGGAAATAAGTATTATCTTTCGTTATTCTAAAAGAGTAATCCTTATGATTTCTATATTCTAAAGTGTCATTTTCATGCATAGAAGATGCATTTTGATTATTTGTATAAAAAAATTTAGTTTTATTATAAAAGTATTACTTTCATTATATTTGATTTTTATGCATAGAAGTATGCATAAAAGATAATTTTTATTATTATAAAAGTGTTACTTTTATCATATTTGATTTTCATGCATAGAGGTATGCATAAAAGATTATTATTTTATTGTAAAAGTGTTAATTTTATCATATTTGATTTTCATGCATAGAGGTATGCATAAAAGATTATTATTCTATTGTAAAAGTGTTACTTTTATCATATTTGATTTTCATGCATAGAGGTATGCATAAAAGATTATTATTTTATTATAAAAATGTTACTTTTATCATATTTGAGTTTTATGCATAGAGGTATGCATAAAAGATTATTGATTTATTGTAAAAGTGTTACTCTTATCATATTTGATTTTCATGCATAGAGGTATGCATAATAGATTATTAATATTATTGTAAAAGTGTTACTTTTATCATATTTGATTTTTATGCATAAATGGGAGCATAAAAGATATTTTTATATTAAAAGTGTGATTTTTATCATAAATGATTTTATGCTTAAATTAGATGCATAAGAGAAATTCTTTTATTCTAAAAGTGTAATTCCTACTAAATTGGATTTATGAATGGAAAGATGCATAAAGAATTTTTTTTAATCCAAAAGTGTTATTCTCATCAATTTTAATTTTATGCATAGAAAGATGCATAAAGAAATCTATTTTTAGTTCAAAAGAGTTATTTTCGTCAATTTTGATTTTATGCATAGGAAGATGCATAAAAGATTGTTTTTAATTCAAAAATGTCATTCTCATTTAAAATGAATTTATGCATAGGAAGATGCATAAAAGATTGATTTTTATTTCGAAAGTGTTAGTCTCCTTAAAATGGAATTTATGCATAAATAGACGCGTAAAGAAATCTTATATCAAAAATAAGAATTCTCTTGTATTCTATAAATAGATATGAGGATGTGAAACGAATCAAATAGATGAAAATGAACGTGGAATAGATGGAGATGTATGTATGTGAAAGAATGGATGTAGTTATATGTATGTGAAAGAATGGATGTAGTTATATGTATGTGAAAGAAATGATGTAGATGTGGAATGTGGGTATGGGATGTATGGATGTGAATGTGAATGTGACTGTGGATGTATGTGAATGTGAATGTGGATGTGTGAATGGGGATATGGATGTAGATATGGAATGTGGATGTGGATGTATGTGAATGTGAATGAGGATATGGAATGTGGATGTATGTGAATGTGAATGAGGATATGGAATGTGGATATGGATGTATGGATGTGAATGTGAATGTGGATATGGATGTATGGATGTGAATGTGAATGTGGGTGTATGAATTGGAATATGGATGTGGATGTATGAATGTGGATGTAGATGTGGATGTATGAATGTGAATGTGGATGTGAATGTATGAATGTGAATGGGAATGTGAATGTATGAAGGTGGATGTGGAAATGGATGTATGGATGTGGAAGTGGATGTGGATGTATGGATGTGGAAGTGGATGTGGATGTGGATGTATGAATGTGGATGTGGATGTGGATATAAGAATGTGAATATGTATGTGAATGGATATGAAGTCGATATAAGCGAATGGATGAGATGAGATGTCATGTGAATGAACAATATAAGATCTGAACGAATGAGATATAATGAGAAATGGATGTGATGAGACGTAAGGTAAATTAAGAAAGATAGGAATGGATGTTATGTGAAGTGAATGAATCTGATGTGATGGGATGGAAAATGATGTATTTGGTCAAGAATGGATACACATATGAATTGGAATTGGATTAAATCATATGGATTGATGTGGAACAATTTGGAAAGATGTGAGCTCATTATAGAAACTGTAAGTGTGAACTGTTTGTAAATGACTGTTTTATGTCAAAAATGCTGGGGAAGCATTTTGAATATCTTGAGAATGTGGTCGTGAAGACCTACCTGATAAAGTTGCAACTACTGAACGGAGAGTCACTGGAGCATGTCTCGCGTAGCAAGGTCGACCGAGGTCTTGACCAGCCTCGGTTCGATTTAAATGGTGAGCTTCCGGTACGGTGGATGAGGGACCAAGGAAGCGGCCTATGAGTGAAGTGCTAGGTGACCTGCAAAGGATCCTAGAGGGTGCTGAAAATACGGTGCTCGGGCTCTGGGTCGCCAAAGATACCCACACGTGTGTCGTGGAAGATATTGGAATAAGGAGTAAGAGTTGTTTTCTGAAACCGGACATGGATCTGGTTGATTGATCTTGCTGGTCCTCAACGGATGAGTCCATGGCTCTTTTATATGGATCTGCTGGTTGATCTTGCTGATCTTCCACAGAGATTCCATTTTGTTATGTGAATATATTACCGGTTACTATGAGCTAGGAACTATCGAAAAGGCCCTTGTGAGTGAATAGGTGGTGAGCGTTCTGGTTACCAATGATGCCATAAGTACACCGATGAATGAATGATTGAAAATATGGATTCAACCATAGATTTTGAGGATAGTGATCAGTGACATAATGGTTTCATTAAAGGATTGTTTTAAAGTTAGCTGATGCTGAGAAAAAGGCAATTTCATATTGGGTGTGTGAGTGGTGTGACTAGTTTATGTTTGCTTGAACTTCCGGCTAGGGGGCCTGGGAACTCTTTTCCCTAGTGACCGGGACAAAACCTAACCAAATTCTAAATTGGATCCCATCACTACAGTGGTTGGGCGGTTGGCTAACCCATGGGAGGCTGGACTGATGGATCCGTAAATCGAGACTCAATTTCTGTTTAGTTCGATAGATGAAGTAAATCCCGGACAAAAATTGTTCTATGGAAAAGAATCAACGGTTGTGCCTCTCAATGAGGAAAAAAGCATTGATCTCTATGATCCAAGTACAATCATTTTCCTTGATCTGACTATGGGACTTACGGGTTCGGTCAGATGAGCTCAGTTAGTTAAGGCTTTTGACTACGTTAGGGAAAAGTTATCCTGGTGGAATCGCCCGTGCTTTCCGGGCAAGAGACGTTTTTCCGAGTTCGTTTTGGAAGAATCGAGGAATTAGTCACCTGTCCAGATATCCGTGGGTGAGGCCGCGAGTGTGGGACCCTACCCCGCACAAGATGTGCTACTTCCGCTGCTAGCACCCCGAATCTGTTGCGCGGTGGGGACCGGGATCTCACAATGATGCTGATAAGGAAGATGGATGGGACTCTGATTTTGATGATGATGTGATAATCCCCGAGGAAGAGTTAGGAAAGGCACGCCTACTCTTGAGAGGAAGGGAGGTTCAAATAGAGATCCCTCGAAGCCGAGCTAAACATAAATGCTGTAAGAGCCATAAGAGAATCCGTAAACAAGATGAGAGGGAACGACGTGAGAGAATACAAAAAGAAAACCAGAAGTTTAAGAATGAACACTCTCGACCACCACCTCACTTCTGAGGAAAGAATGGATATCTATACTATGTCCAAGCACAAGATAGTATCAGAGACCAAGTAAATCGATCAGATGGATTCCAACCAGGAGAAAAGCTAAAAACTGTTAGCAAAAATCACAAAAAAACAAAGAGACCAAAACAAAAACTCAAGTCTCAAACCGATTCAAAAGAGAGTATCGGAAGTGCAAAGATAACGGTTGAAAAAAAAACTCTGATGCAAGATTGCAAAAGAGAGCTCAAAACTGCATGGTCTTCAATTAGTGATGACTCAAGTGGACAAGAACAAGGTCTCAATGTTCCCCCCAACTTCACACAGTACACTCTTCAAGATCGGAAGATTGTTCTTCAACAGTCCATGCAACAAAAGCCAAGCATGCAAGGGGTTTCATATGATGGTCCAGAAGATGCAAAAAAAATTGATATCGCTAAGCCAGGAGAAGAGCCTCGCTATGTGTGCATTGCCACAGACTTGTCCTTAGATGAGGAGAAGTTATTAATTCAAATAATAAAGGAGTATCGCGATGTTTTTGCTTGGAGTTATAGAGACCTCAAAGGAGTTGATCCAAGCACATGTCAGCATACAATTCCATTGCGAGAGGATGCAAAGCCTTCCAAGCAACGTCCTTATACTTACAATGAGAATTTTGCACAAAAGATAAAAGAAGAAATAGACAATCTCTTAGAGGTAAAATTTATCTATGAGATTGAACACACTGAATGGGTCTCCCCTATTGTAGTGGTGCCCAAGAAAAATTAAAAACTTCAAGTATGTGTAAACCTCAAGAAGGTAAATGCAGGTACTGTACGTGATCATTACCCACTTCCAATCATCACGGATCATGTTTTGGAACGTGTTTAAGGGAAAAAGGCATATAGTTTCTTGGATGGATTCTCCGGTTACAATCAAGTGTCAATTGATCCAAAGGATCAACACAAGACAGCCTTTGCTACTGAAGATGGTATCTTTACCTATCGTGTTATGCCATTTGGTCTAACAAATGCACCTGCAACCTTTCAGCGGGCGGTTAATGAGTCATGTATTCAAGGAGTACCTTAGGCTATTTCTTGAGATCTTCATGGTGGATGATTTATGTGTTCACTCACAAGAGCGTGATGATCATATAGAACACCTTAGAAATGTGTTTCAAAAGTGTCAAGTTTATCGTATATGCTTGAATCCTGACAAGTGCAAATTCATGGTGGTAAGACAAGGGAAAATTTTGGGCCATATTGTTTCTCGCAATGGGATTTCAACAGATATGGATAAAATTGATGTCATTGTCTCATTACCTCGGCCTATCAACCCTAAAGGGGTACAAATATTCATGGGACATTGTGGCTATTATCGTCGATTCATCTACATGTACGCTATCCTAGCCAGAGCATTATATGCTCTTCTTGTAAAGTTTAATTGGACTGAAGAGTGTGAGGAATCCTTTGAAAAGTTGAAGCAAGCATTAGTGTCTACACCCATCTTACGGGCACCAGATTGGAACCAAATCTTTCATGTCCATATTGATGCTTCAAACTTTGCAATTGGATGTATTTTGGCTCAATTGGGAGAACATAATAAGGATTTCCCAATCTCATATGCTAGTTGACAGTTTAACAATGCTGAGAAGAATTATACCACAATAGAAAGAGAAGGTTTGTCCATGATATATGCAGTGAAAAAGTTTCACCATTACCTTTTGGCAAACAAATTTATATTTTTTGTGGACCATCAAGCACTGCTATATTTGGTGAATAAGCCTTGTGCAACTGGAAGTGTGAGGTGGTTTGTCATCCTTCTTGAGTTTGATTTTGAAGTGGCAGTCCGAAAAGGAACAACTCATCTTAGGGCAGATCATTTATCTCGAATCATCTCTGGAGAAGCTCCTATGGGTGTGGATGATGATATTGTAGATTCAACACTTTTCCTTATAGAGACAGCTCCTAAATGGACTGAACCCATCTTAGAAATTTTGACAAGTGGGCTAGCGGGTCCTAATGTGGACCTATGGTGACCATTCAAGTTAATCTCAGGGAGATTATATTGTCAGGGTAATGATGGAGTGTTGCGGCTTATACCTAACCCTGACCAATATGAGGAGATCTTGGAATGGGCACATGAGGGTATTGGTGGAATCCATGCATCAGCTACTACTTGTGTGCGACGTATAACTCAGGATGGGCAATGGTGGCCTACCATGCATGCGGATGCTAAAAATTTATTCGTAACTGTGCTTCATGTCAAATTCAACAACCAATTCATAATGTCACATTATTCCAAATTTCAACTACACCAAGTTGGAGCAAGTATATTGTGGACTATCTTCAGCATGGTCATACTGATCGAACAATTCCTAAATATCAAAAGCATGCTATTGAAGTTGAAGCGGCCAACTATATGCTGATAGAGGGCCAACTCTACAAGAGGGGCAAGGATGGCAACTTGCGCATGTGTGTATGTGAAGCTGACTACTTGAAAATCTTGACTCATACACATGCAGGTGTTGGGGGTCGACACTTTTCAGGCAATACCACAACTAAGTTGATTAGGTGGTCTGGGCTTTGGTGGCCAACCTTACAAATGGATGCCGAAGAATATGTGAAACGTTGTGACAATTGTCAAAGGACCAAACCTCCCATCACAAAGGACAATATGCCATTGCGGCCTATGTTAAGCACACGTGCGTTTGCCAAATGGGGTATTGATTTTGTCGGTCCCATTAAACCTCCAGCTCATCACACGCATGCTGAATATATTATAGTCGCCACAACTGACTAGAAGCAAAGGCTAAAGTCAAAAATGATGCCATAACCACAGCCAAGTTCTTGTATGAGTACGTGTTTACACGCTATGGCTTACCTATTGAAATTGTTAGTGATCAAGGTGTGCACTTTGTGAATGAGGTCATAGAGTTTTTACTTCAAGAATTTATGGTAATTCACAAGCGTTCTGCACCCTATCATCCCCAGACCAATGGTTAAGCTGAAAGTACTAACAAGATTCTCTGCACAGCACACTCACAAAGATTGTTGAGGGACATAGGACTGATTGGGAGCAAAAGTTGCACTCAGTTCTTTGGGCATATAGAACAGCCTATAAAACATCTGTGGGAACAATCCCATTTGAGCTTGCTTTTGGGCTAGATGCAATTCTTCCCATTGAATTTCTTGTACCTACTCTACGAGTTGCTAAACAATTGGACTGGACGGGTCATGAGCTTTCTCAACGCATTGATGAATTGGAAAAGCTTGATGAGACCCGCTTATTGGCGGTAATGGGGATGTATGCTGAGAAGAGGAGACAAAAGCAATGGTATGATTGAAATGTAACAACTGGCCGATTCAAAAAAGGGGACCTTGTGCTCTTGTACACACTTATTAAGAAGCATAAGCGAAAGCTCCAGAAATGTGGCCTAGGACCGTTTGTGATTAATGAGCTTACTCCAAGTGGTGCAGTGCGTTTAGAGACACTAGAAGGTGAGCAAATGCCTAACTTCATTAATGGAAGTCGTCTCAAGAAATACAATGAACCATTAACTGAAGCCATGCTTTAACAAATGCATGCTACCCACACATGGAAAGAAGCACATGACCTACTTAAACGTCAGGCTCAAGAAGAAGCTAAAGCTAGAGTTGCAAAAGCCAAGGAGCATTGCAAGGCCTTTGTGTTGACCTTACAGTTGGCTACTGATGAACAATATGTCGATCCTTTCAATATTCACGTGTGTCTTCATCTTCATGAGACTACCTACTTCATTTTTGCCTTAATTGACTCTGGTGCAGATTATAATGTTCTCTCATTGACACATGGGTAGCCTTGGGACAACCAAAACTTGTGCACATTCCTATTGACTTACGAATCTTCTCAGGTGAAGATAACCCTATAGAGGGAAAATGTGTCATTATGATGTCCATTCAGGGTCACCAGATGTCAGTTCCCTTTTTTGTGGCTAGTAAGTCCAAGGCAGTGGGTGGTAGAGGTTGTTCTTGGTCGATCATGGTTAAGTGCTACCAATTGTTCATTAGATTGGAAGAATAGACAATACAAATTCCAAATTGATTTTGATTGCATCTTGGGATGTGCTGCTCCACGAGTTTTATCATGTCAAAAGGGTGGTAGTTCTACCTTACACAACCCACTTTCAACATCTGCTCTTCAAGCTCCAAGACAAATGATGTGGATAATCGATGAGTCCTCAAATGAGAGCCATGGCTGGCATGTTCCAACTACTCTAGTCACTCCTCAAAGAAGGCCAGGCAAGAAGGAATTGTCAATTTGGCTACCCAAAGATGCGTATAAACTTGTACCATCTAGCCTAGTTGCTAAACCTCCTAAAAAGCATATCTTTTCTAAGCCTAAACCTCAAATTGTTACTCATTGGGTCCCAAAGCATGTTCTTAAAGCACAAGGCTATTATGAGGGTGCAATAGCACTTTGGTTTCCCAAATGCCATGGGTTGCTAGAGCCAGAAGAGTGTATCAATAAGATTCCAAAAGCCACTCTTGGTTTTTCATATCAGTGGGTGCAAAGGAAATCAACACAACCTCTTCAAGATAGGATAGGTGGTTGTGATAGCACCTACAAATCTCCTTGTGTTGACCTTCCCAAAACATGTATTGAATCACCAGTTGTCCCAACTTCTCCTTGTTACACAATTCCACCATCAACTTGTGTACCTAAGACAAATCCAACTTTACATGAGTCTCCTTTGAGCATCGATTCTAGCACTTCTCTGCCTAAATCCTCTTATCTTGCTCAAATTCCTCGACAATTGCTAACCTTCCCACCTCTTAAGAAGGACATACCCAAAACCAAAGGTAAGGCATTAACACTACAATTGAAGCTCTTTGGTAGATCAGTATTTGAATAGTCTCACTTTTACCAATGTGGTTCCTTCTGCCTTTATTTTGAGATGATCTTAACTACATTGTTTTTGATAGGGATTGTAATGATGGATATGAGTGTATAAAGTTTGAAGTTTCTAAATTTCATTGTTCTATGCCCAGATACCTCTCCTGATGGATACTTGGCAAGATACATGTCCACCATGCATTGACCCTGATAGTACTCAACCTGAACATTGCGGGGGTTATAGTGCTCCTCCTTTTCAAACTCATTCTAGGTACTTTTATGCTCCCTTAGGTGAAATTTGCTGTGGGCAACACTTTGTCACTTTATTCTATCAACAACATCATCCATTTCCACATTGTCAAGAGTGTGCACGACTCGTATTAGGGGAAGCTTCACACATTTGTTGGCTATGCCGCTCTTACTTTCAACAATATGGCAGGGGCTTAATGAAAAAAATTGTGGGAATTACACCCCAACGCCATAACCTTCTTGATATAAGAGTACCAGACCGAGGACCAAATCAACGTAGATTATCTGAGGTTCAAGCACAACAATGGAGGGATACATGCATAAATGACTTGCAACCACCTATCTTGCAAGCCCTTCTTCCCCCAGCCTCAACATGTCAATTTTGGTGTACATTTTTAACACGATTCTCTACATAAACCTCCATATATCATGTGTGTTCAATGCATGCTTTTATAACCCTTTATCATTAAATTTCAGCCTTTACTCCACCCCCTCTATGAGTTTAGAGGTAACAAAAGTAAACTTTATTGGAGCAAATTGATGTATTTTTTTCACTTTTTTCTAATAATTTTTTAATGTGTTTATAAATGTCCATGACAAGAGACATCTTTTCTTCTTGAACTCACGTGGTATCTAGATATTCTTGTGGACCTCTTAGGGAATTTTTCCATCACATGTTCTTTCTTAGCTAAAGGCTTCATTAAGAACTTTATGATCTATGAATATGTAAGGTTCTAAATTATACTTCAACATGAAGTTAAAAAGACCTATTGGGATCCTCATGGGAACCATCTTAAAGGTTATTAAAAAAAGATAATTATTATATATAGTGCACCTCTCTCATTTGAGTTTTCATTGAAGCCTATAATTCTAATGGAATTGTGGTGTGTCTGAGTTTGAGAACCAATCTCACTAAGTGATCAACCCCAAAAGACTCTAAAGACTAGAAAAACTACTCAAGCTAGACAAAAGCCAAATAAGGGAGTATGTACATAATAATGTCAAATTGTAGAAATTATAGCCTTTTTCTATGATCACAATTCACTATGTTTGAAGAATTAATGGGAGATTATCTTTGCAGTCTCGTGCTTTTTTACTAAAACTCAGGTGATGATGATATGATGGCTAAGCTATACTCATATTTTTCCAAACCATGTGAGCTACTCTGCCATTTTAACTAAAGATGGATGCCATAGCAAGAAGCTAAAGTTTAAACATGGATTTAATGAAAATACATAGTAAAAACCAATCACAAAAGTAACTTACCTAAATTGGTAAATAGATTTAGACTTGATTTGTATTAAGGGCTTCTAGCTAGGCTACATAAAAAAATGATCCAAAGTAGCATCTATTGAGTTAATGTTAAGATAGAAAACACTTAATATAAAAAACTTATAGAGAAACAATGACTTGAGAAAATTCTCAGAATCAACAAAATAGAGGAACAAAGACTTGACAAGATTCTAAGAATCAACAGAGTAGAGGAACAAGGACTTGATAATCAACAAAACAAAAAAAGAGAAACAACCACTCAAACACTTGTGGAAGGACACATAAAATAATTTCTTTTGTGATAAGATTTTTAAAAAAATGGAGGGAAGGGAAATTAGAAGAATTAGATGTATGAAAAATAGATTTCTCAAAAGAAATTTAAAATTGAATGCCAATGCCAACCATGAGTTAAATGATGGCCAACAATTATTGTTGAAAGCCCTAATGTAAGCATTCCATCAACATCTATGTAATTGAAAACATAGAATAATCATCCCATCACTATTTAAGTAAATGCATAGTTAAATGATGGTAAAAAATTATTATTTTTGAAAGCCCTAATGTAAGCATTCCATCAACACCTATGTAATTGCAAACATAGAACAATCATCCCATCACTACTTAAGTAAATGTACGGTAAATGTAAGCATTAGCTTATCAACTAAGGAAGTTGGTATATCCAAGATTTACCTTGCAAGTTCAATTTCTATCCTTGGTAAACCTACTATAGGCCTAAAGTAAGCATCCTACGTGTGAGATCAATATCGACATAAGCTTAGTGTAAGTCTAAGTAAGCACCTATATTTAGGATAAACAATCTTGAATCTTAATTATAAACTTTTAGAATAATCAAAAATGTAACCTTTATGAGATTAAGATAAGCAACAACTAAGAAAGCTTAAACATTGATGGAGTTAGCATAATAGTCATGCAAGCACTAAGAGGATCATTTTACCTATCATTCATCACCTTCAAGCTTCAAGTTTTCTCTAAATAGGCATAAGAAAGATCAATGCAAGTTGAAGTAAGAATTGTTTAAACAAGATTAGCAACAATGCAACCCTAAGCAACATCCATGAAAGCTTAGTGTAACTACAACTGGAGTTAGGTCTCCATCTACCTAGTGTAAGTTTTGTGCAAAACCAATATTTAGGCAACATACTATGAGCTTGAGGTAAAATATCGTTATGCAAGACTAACAACAATGTGACCTTGATGTAACATAAGAAATAGCCATGGATCCTTAGAGTGCCCATCCATGGAATTAGCATAGGCCAGATTAGTGGAGAAATAAGCTCAAAGGAGGTTACCTTATGTAAGATTAATCAACATTGTAACACTAGTGTAAGCTTTAAAGTAGACATTGAATAGGATTAACATACGTAATATCTACAAAACTTAGAATAGCCCTTAATGGTATAAGCATAAGAAAGGTTAACATAATCAAACCTTAGTAGGTATGCTAAATAAGGATAACCATGAACTTAGAATAGCCCTTAATGGTATAAGCATAAGCATAAGCAAGGTAAACATAATAAAATCTTAGCAAGTATGCTAAATCAAGATAACCATGAACTTAGAACAGCCCTTAATGGGATAAGCATAAGAAAGATTAACATAATCAAATCTTAGGAAGTATGCTAGATCAAGATAACCATAAGCTTGTAGCCAACCAACCAAATTATACTAGATCAAGTAAGTATTAATCTTTTCCACTAGATCAATGTAGGCATAAATATAGGTAGACAACCATACAAGGGTAATGTACTCCACTAGACCATCTATTGTTAGATCTATGTAAATACAAACCATACACAAAAGAAATGTATGCATGAGATTAGTGTATAGACAATCTGATGGGGCTTCAAGAGCCATAATCAAAACTTGAACATCCAATGCAAGATTAAAACGTATGCTTTAAGATAAACATTCATGAGGTTACCTTAAGAAAGGTTAACAATAATATAACCTTAATGCATCACAAGTACATCTATGGAAGCCTAGAGTAACCATCAATAGAGTTATCTTAAACACTACCACCATCTACTAGTGTAAGCCCAAATAAACCTTTAATATGAGAAACCAACATTTAGATAAACCAATTGTGATCTTAAAATGAGAATTCCTTTAAATAGACAAATCCAACCCATTGTTAAGAATGAAAACCAACTATGTTAATCAAGAATTTTTGAAACATCCACTAGATAATTATTGAAAACATTTAGCAAAATAGAGATTAATCCATTTGATTTAGGCAAAACTCAAGCAATAGCTTATGTTTTTCTACTATTGACATCAACATAGCATATAAAACATGACTTTTTTAGAGAGATTTTGCGACCCAATACTAGTCTTATGTATATGGGCTATGAGAGCTAAGTAAGTGGTTTAACATGCTCAAAACAACTTTTGCAAGCTACCCTCTAGGAATACAAACACTTAGCATGTGATGTAGCCCCTTTGTTAAGCTCCTTGCTCATTCTAATCTTCTCATTAAGCTTACCCAAGGTAATGAAACACAAGTACATAGTATTCACAAGGCTAATGAGTAGCTAATGCATTCCACCTTTACGCGAATGTCAGATCTTAGACCAGCAATAAATCGATCCTTCTTAATCACACGGGGAGGGATTTCTGGTAACAATGTAGCTTGCCACTTGTTCCACATTACTGTGAAATGACCTAAATAGTCATCAACAGATTGACCAGAACTCTGTTGCAAGGCACACAACTCTCTCCATATTCCATCAGCATCTCTGGTGCAAACAAAATGAACAACCAACGCAGCCTTCACTTCACCATACGTGGGGTTCCTCTGAACACCGTGGTCATCATGAAACTCAGCTCTTAAAGTTTGCAAAACCAAGAACGAGCCTCTCCTACCAAACAAAAAGATAGAATTTGAAGCAACACATCTGGAGCATTTCGATCCTTAATCAAGGCGGTTAGGCAAGCCATAAAACCTCGGGGGGGTCACTCGTATAAATATGTAAGTATCACGTGGGTTCAACAGAAGGACATTTTAAATATTTAAAACTTACAGAAATATATTTACAGAGGGGATTTATTTATTGTATTTTTAAAAAAAATTACAGATTTGAATAGGAAAGGATACATTATATTCACTAAAAAATTCACAGATAAGGGACTTTTTAAATAGGCATCGAACGCACGTGATATAGAGGATTTACATATAGTGACCCCCCCGAGCATAAAACTGAGCAAACTCGTGAGCCATACTTTCGGGTCTGTCTTGTCTTGGGTGCACACAAATCCCAATTCAGAAAACTTTGGTCCCCAGGAGGATCGCCAAGAATGATGAGACAAAATGGCAGACTCTGATCTATTCCTAAACAACCAAGACCTGTCACACTGGCACCTCAATCTTTTGCAACTATCTCCAATCTCCCTTCTCTCACACAAAACTAAAAACAACCCGGGAAAGAAGAGTACACACATTCCACTTTGCAAGAAAAAAACTCCCTCAAAAAGACTTTGAACAGAGATTGCTTTCAGGGAACAAATAAGATACACTTTCCATCAAATTATATCAACTTATGTACAGAACTCAAGATGATAAATGTATTCAGGGAGGTCCTCTTCATCAGGATAACGGACACTCTCCCATTCTTCCTCAACCACTTGCAATAGCAAAGACGAGTAATCCCCATGCACCGCGGAGAATATGACTTCAAAATGAAAACCGCAAAATAGGATTTCTTCAACACAACTATCGAGTTCGATAGACAGAATCATGCGCTTCACTCAGGAAAAACAATTTGAGTCACCAAGGTTGAGCAAAATAACTGGACTCGACTCGATGACCAGGGGACTTCCACAGGGGACTTCCATACTTGAACAACGATAGGCCAATCAAGACCTCAAAACAAACCCCCAATCTACTTAGAAAAAAACCTCACCAAGGCATAATTTTAAGAAAATCACACCCCCTAGACTCACATTTTCTCTTTCTTTTACATAGCCATATTTAATACATGCACCCCCTTGGGGTTTCAAGGAAAACCCCATGGCTTGGCCCAAGAAAATTTACATTCTTCACATCTTGCAAAGGAAAAAAAATGTGTACATAACACCCTCTCACTAACTTTAATTCCACACATCCTATTTACAAGCATGAACCAAAAAAAGTCTATACATTTTTTTGTCCTATCAACACTTGATAACTGTATAGGGACCACAATACCTCGGGCTGAGCTTCTTATATTTCCCAAGTGATAGAGAACTTCGTTTGGGTCGCACTCATAGATGAACTTTGTCTCATTCCTTGAAGATCCTTTTAGACCTCTTTGTGTCAGCATAATGCTTTTGCCGATCTTGAGGAGCAACTTTAATATCCTTCTGGATTGCCTTGGTCTGTTCATTCATCTCTTCGAGCATTTTCTTGGATGCCTCAACTCTTAAGGTCGGATCAAAGAAATTTAGAGGAGATAAGAATTCTTGCCCATAGAGTGCTTTGAATGGTGACATTCCTATGCTCTGATGCAAAGATGTATTGTAGGCAAATTCTACCAGAGGAAGGTATTGAATCCATCTTCTTGTTTCCCATCCACAATATGCTCTGAGAATGTCTTCAATTACTTGATTGACTCTCTCAGTCACTCTCTGGATGATAAGCTGTGCTAAAGCAAAGTTGAGTGCCCAAGGCTTGAAATAAGGACTGCCAACAGAACTTTGAAGTGAAGTCAGAATCCCGGTCACTTACTATCAACTTTGGGAGACCATGAAATTTGAAGACTTCCTTGATGAATAATCGAGCAACAGCAAAAGCCTTAAAGGTCTTGTTTGCTGGTATAAGATGAGATAATTTGATAAGTAAGTCCACTACTACCAGAATGGAGTCATATCCTCCTTGTACAGTGGGGACACGTGACAAAATCCATACTAATGCATTCCCACTTCATTTGGGGAATATCTAAGGGTTGAAGTTTCCCAGGAATCTTGACCCTTTCAGCTTTGATCCTTTGGTATGAGAGACATTGCTTCAAGTACCAAAGGACATCATTTTTTAGGCCTACCCAATGAAAGGTCCTCCTTATCGCATTTAATGTTTTCGCATAGCCTGGGTGCCCTGCAGCGGGACTATCATGAGCTTCATGGAGGATTAGTTTCTTTAAAGCATGATCTTTAGGGATACATAGCCTGTGAGATTGAAGTAGAGGTTTCCTATTAGATTCTTTTGCTTCTTTGAATTTCCCCCTTCTTCTACTAACTTCACCACCCTCTGATAATCTAGATCATGAGATGAGACTTCTTTCACCTTGACCAATATGGGATCATTTGGCAATCAAAATTGCACTTAAGAAAGATTTGTGGCTAAGTGCATCTGCTACCACATTATCTTTCCCAGGGTAAAATTTAATGTGTCGAAGTCATATTCTTGTAGGATTTCAATCCATCTCCTTTGCCGCATGTTGAGGTTAGGCTGGGTGAAGATCTACTTCAAACTTTTGTGGTCAATTACAAGCTAGAATTTGCCCCCCAAGAGATAATGTCTCCATAATTTGAGGCAATGAACAACTGCTATGTTGCATGCTCCTTTTCAAAAGTGATACTCCCCCTGGTTACAGTGAATACTAGCTTTGTTTGCAATTAGCTAGTCCATCCCAAGGATTCCATCATAAACTCCTAATGGGGCAGGACTTTAAAGTGGCCATGAGTTTTCTCACTACCTAGCTCAAAATCAAGGTTTCCTATAGAGTGGTGAGATACTACTTCTTTTCCAATAGCTAACTCTACAATCATTCTTCTAGCTGTTTTTTGACCTAAGTTTATTTTTAACAAACACCTAGGCGAAAGAAATGAATGGGTACTGCCACAATCAATCAAAATTTGGAATGGCTTATTGCAATGAGTGGCTGGGGTTTGGACACCAAATTGTTGATTTGGACCTTGATGTTCTACCATCGCATGGACGGTGGCACGCTCTTCCTCAGCCATTTCCAAGGTCGGTTCTTCACTTATAGTACAAGCAATTCTAGCAACTTCTCCCCCATGGCCTCTACCACATCCACTGCCTCTTGTACCTTGGTGGATAGGGGTTCCACGGCCTTGATTTGCTCCGCCACCTTGGGGAAAAGATGTTGCTAACTTGGGACAGTTCACCCTAAAGTGTCCCAGCTCATTGCATTCAAAACACAGAGGGCCTTCTCTGAAGAAGAAGCATACAAGGAAGGAACAAAAGAGTTGCTTTGCCACCCTCGGTTGTAGTAATGGAAACTCTGTTGGGGTTTCTTGTAGGGATGATCTTTAGGGTTTGCCTCAGGGGGTAAGATCTCTTTTAAGGCTTAGCTTTGTCAGGGTCCTCAATTCTTTCACAAGAGGCTTTGCTCATGTGAGAGCATCCTACAATGTACTTGGCCTCATTGCTTTGAGGTGGGAATCTAAGGGCTCATTTAAACCTTGGCAAAATGAGCCACTTGCTGGAGGAAAGTAGTCATAGCTGGGGCACACTTTGAGAGAGTGATAAATTTGGAATAGTAGTTCTGAAGAATTAAGCTACACTACCTGAGACTCATTCATCTTTATGGATTCATGGATGGGGGATTCATGGATGGGGGAAGATATCTTTCCTTCACGGATTGCTTAATGTCTTCCCATGTTTGAGAATGCTTGGTGACTTGTTTTACGGGAACACTCACGAGAACACGGATTATGGAAGGAGGCTGGAAGCAATTAATGCGAGAGAGCGGGATTGTAGCCATGGGAACATAAAGACGCACATAATTTTTCCATATTTTTGTGCCGAAGTGCAATGTAAATCGTTTTTTGGTCAATGTGGGTTCTAAATGAGAGTTCTAAGTGTATCAATGTGGGTTCTAAATGAGAGTTCTAAGTGTATTAATGTGGGTTCTAAATGAGAGTTCTAAATGAGAGTTCTAAGTGTATTAAGCAAGGCTCACTTATGGGGTTGTCCACCCATGTGTGAAAGAGGCCTAGGGTTAGGGTTAGTGACATCTTTATAAAAGAGATGTTAGCTAAAGAAAGGGGACGTTTTTGGCCATTCTCATAAGCTATTGAGTGAAGCTCTTGAGCTCTCAAGCTATGGCAACTCTCTAACTCTCTCTCTATTGTACTCTATGAGCATCAAGCTCCAATGAGTATAGCTCCACTTCTTTCTCTTAATCTATTTTAGCATCATTGAAGTAGATTAATCTATGATTAGTTGAATGCTTCTTTCTTTCTCTTGTGTATGCTGCATGCTTGTAGTGTGTGTGTGTAGTCTCCATTGATGCAAGCTCTTGCCACTTCATTGGCACAATGAGTTATTCATGGATAGACTCTCTCTATAAGCTTGTGGGTCTGTGAATGTTACATTCTATGCTTGCTTAAGCTTGTGGGTTAGTAGATGCACGCTTATGGGTTTGTTGGCGTTAGGGAAAGCTAAGATTTAATCAATGTTTGAATGGGATTAAGAGATTGCCATGCATTGCTTGTTCTCTTGATTAGTGTAGTGGATTTAAGGGATTGAGAGATTGATTGAGGTGTTGAATGGTTGAATCGTCAAGTGGTGGTTCGTGTATGTGAGCTCTCCCTCAAGGGATAAGCCTTCATGTACTAATCGGGTCGAGTTCTCGGATTGACATTGTGTTTCTTAACACATTTGTTGATCGGTAGTACTCTATGAGCACTATATTGCACGGTAGAGAGAACCGCTCTACAATGGCACCGCTGTCGGGGAACAAGTGCCTACATTAGTTGAGCACCATACACACACTACCACTCCTTGTTAAGCTCCAATCGGTTGCAAAACTGTGGATAGGAGAGCAGGCTTTGGGATTAATTTTGGTATTTATTTAAGACTAATCTGTTGTTAAATTCTCTTTCTATGTCTTGCAATTCGAGTGTGATTGACTAGCTATGCTTCTCCCTTGAGGTCAGGACAAGGATTCAACACACTGGAAGGATTGGAGATAGGCACTAAACCTGCAAATTTCAATTTGTGTGCGAAAGAGAGAGGCCTGTTTTTGCATTTCTATCATTCTGTTTGAGGATAATTTTTACAGTTTCAATTTTCTACATGTTCGTTTTATTTTCTGTTCTTAGCTTAGTTTAGTTTTCTGCATCTTTAATTTTGTGCATTTTAGTTCTCTGTTAAACCTGCATTTTAGTTCTCTGTCAAACCTGCACCTGTAGAGAAACTGAAATCTGTACACACACATGAAGACTGAACAATTCGAATTGGCTCTACAAATCTCACAGCTGCACACGCATTGAATTCGCTGCAAATCTCACAGCTGCACATGCATTGAGTTCACTGCACACGCACTTCAAAAAAGAAAAAATAATAATAATAAAAGAAGGCGGCTGTGTGTGAACAGCGCATCACAGGGAGAGACCCACACACCGCACCATAAAGATCGACACCGCACCGGATAAGGGGGTGCAAAAAAAAATATCATTTTTTGCCGCAAAAAATTGGGAGGTTATCTAACTTTTCGAGAGGAGTTAGAAGACACCCATCGTCGAAATTTTGGTCCCGGAACCATTTTCCCATAGTAAGTCAGTATATGGAAAACTAGTAAATTTTAGGCGATTTTCGATCCTGAAAAATACGCTATTCTTTTGGCCTAATGTGTTCGAGGGGGTTCAAAATGGGTTCTGGCAAAGTTTGAGCCAACTTGAAAATTTTTGGATTTAAAAAAAAAACTTAAAATTTGACCTTATGCACTTGCGGTCGGGACGTCATATAGACACTGCCATAGGTTCTAGGACACCTTTCTAGAGTACCTACGCAAGAAAGTGGGACCCAATCGGTAGGAAATTTGGCAGATATTGCTGAAACCTTTTTCGAATCCCAATCTGATACCATTTCCAGGACAACTAGCTCATTGTCTATGGGCAATCTAGGGCCATCAAATAGTCATCCCTTAGCCCCAAATAGGACACCCACAAGATCTTTTAATCCATTTGAAGCTGACACCATGGGGTTACCACTCAATGTGAGACTTCAATATGTCTACACGAATGCTCAAGGAGCTGAGATCTTTAGGGATCCACAACAACGGTATCTGGTTAAGATTGCGGACTTTTTCTCAGAGCTTGATAGAGCACCTCTAGTCAATGACCAGGGTAACATGTACATGGGTGGAGATGGTGTTCGCTACAAAGTCACCTATCATCCAGAGAATGTAGACAAATTAGGAGAGCTCTCTAAGAGTGAGTTCCTAGATTTATCAAAGCCTTTCGGAGCAAGGGAGTTTAGAGATGATTGGCTCATTGAGCCGGACATGCCTGGACCATCCAATGCCCAGTCCTCAAAGCCATCCATAGATGATTTACTTTTTGTAGATCTAAATTTGGAAAGGGACAGGAAAGGCAAGAGCAAAATGGATTAGGGGGTTGAGAACCAATGGGAGTTTGTACGATAAATTCGAGTGACAAAGGTCTTTCAGGATGACCCACTTCAAGAGGTCTATAAGGACTCTTTAGAAGGATATTATGCCACAACTAGATTGCCAGAGCTAGATCTTCCTCTAGCACTTGTGGTGGTAGTCAAGAAGCTTGCAGGATACAAGAACCGAATCATTGATAAATGGGCCAATGAATACCGAACCTTAGATTGGAAGGAGATTCGTGAGCTCACGTCGTGGAGAGGACAACCATTATTCATGGAAGTGTTCTCAACTAATACAGCTAAACCAGGAGAGACAGCCTTTCTTGGAGAAACTGTTGCTCCTCCCCTGCGAGAGTTCACTAGAGAGGGACCCTCGACATCAAAGTGGACCACTGCAAGTAGCCCAACTCTAGCACCAAGATATTATCCTACACCAAAAGTGCGACCACAGATCACACCACAACAACGTTTCTCTAGCTATGACAATCGGAGGGTAGGGGAGGCCTCCCATAAATGCACCTCTTGAAATGCGAGTAACAGGATCTTTGGAGAGGGTTGGTGAGGCAGGTAATAGGGGACCCACACCAATTCGGGATGCATATGGACCACCTTACCAAAGAGAGGAACCACTGAGAGTGAGAGGCCGTAGGCCTGATGATGAGTATTCAAGACGAGTAAGGCCATCAACTCTTCACAAACTGGTAAAGAAGTATGAAGGGTCGAACGTAAGCCACCGATGGCACAGGAGCAAGAACGACCTGTACTTGGAGCTCAACCTCCTGCTCCTGGGACTGCTCCTATGAGGTTTGTTGACTACGACAATTCAAATATGTGTAGAGACTTGGTAAACCCAAGCTATGTGGAGGAGGAATATGCATCATATTCATCCAAGAAAAATCTCTTTGAAAGTCCCACATATCCAAGCCAAGCACTGGAGCCTCAACCGGGGGAACAAAATTCTTTGATGTTGCTAGGTGGCTACCAACCTAGGACTCCAGGCCCCTCAGGTCAATGGCAGCAAAGGAAAGTAGAAGCCAAACTAATGGGCCCCTGTTATGAGTGCGGAGAACCCCATTGGGCTCGTGATTGTCCACATCGCCCAAGGCAAGCAGCTCGATCCAATACAACAGTACCACAGTTTCCATCAATTGAAAGATATTGTCTAGGGTGTTGTGTAGAACACTTTCCAAAGGATTGTTTTGCTGAAACCACATGAGGAAGGCACCTCTCAACCAAAAGTCTCACTCAATTTTGTAGAGGCAGTTACATTGCCACCTTCATCAGAGAATGAGGATGTCGTGCCACTTAGAGTCATGACTAGATCACAGACACGAAATGCCAAAATGCAGACTGATGAGACACCTTGAACTAGGGATGCAAAGGCAAATCTAGTGGACAAGACCCTACATTCCAATAGAAAAAGGACCACTAGGAGGAAAAATAACCGCAACAAGCAAACTAAGAGTGCATCCACTAGTTCTCAAGAAGTCTCTAAACAAAACATGAAGGATCAAGCTTTTACATCCCAAGAAGTACATGAGGAGCATCAAGGGCCTAGTGCTAAAAAAGATGAGGTAGTACAACCGAGGATAGTTTTGGGGGTTCAGTTTTTGTGGATAAGGTGAACGAGACTCTAGATGCCATCATTGATGCTCATAGAAGTCGCATTGCAGCTTTATCTGAGCTACCCAAGAAGCTTCAAGAATACCCAAACCCTTGTGAGGAGAAGATCAATCTCGCTGTACATCAGCAACTCATTAGGGAAGCTCAATCAATACTTGAGGGCCAACTCCACCTGTCCCTCGGGGCCCAACCTCTCTTAAGCCAACATTAGAAACCATACCAGAAGTGTCATCAAGCTGGGAAATCAAAAGTGAGCTGATCTCTCATAGCGAGAAGTCTGCACCAATTGACATCCCATTGAAAGAAGGCATTCTGCCACCACCTAGTCTTGCCTTCCCATGCAATGATGAAGTTATTGATGCTAACGAGGACATGGCAAATGAGACTGGGCAGCAGTTCATGAGAAAGTTAATGAGAATATGTCCTCTATTATTTCACCTCCATTCACTGAAGTGGATTTTACCAGGGGCACAGAAAACAACTTTAGATGCCCAAGCATCCAGGAGGAAGTTCAAACAATTGTTTCTCCTAGAAGTAAGCATACAATGAAAACCTTACCATCTTATTTTGGGAGAATATGAGAACTGTTCTCAAACCTTGAGAATACCCTCCATACATAGAAGGTTGACAAAGGAGATGGATATGGGTATCGTGCAAGCTGTTTTCTTAGCACCAGTGGCTTGTACCTTACCTTTGCTTGATTTGATAAAGCTTCGACCAGAGTCGTGGAATGATATTGCCACATGTTTGTCAGAGCAGGTATTGCTACAAAAGGGTCACCATCAATGTACTATACACCCTGAGACAAAGCATGTTATGCTAGTTCTTATTAACAAAGTAGGAAAATTTTGTGAGGACGATCAGGGAAATGCTATCCTCCCATTAGAAGTGCGAAAAGTAGCTTCAACTGCAATACTTGATAGTGGTGCAGGAGTGGGCATTGTGACAAGGTCCATTTGGAAAAAGTGGGACAAACCAGCTATTAGGAGTACCAGGATGCGCTTGCAGCTAGCAGATGGAAGCTTAGAACATCCCATTGGGCTGCTAGAGAACATATTGGTCACCACATGTGGGATTGAATATGAGCACACATTTGCAGTAGTGGATTTTGGAAAGCACGACCATTCATGCGACAATTTCAAATGATTCAAGATTGGGGATACAATTATTTGTACCTCCGACATGATTCTGTCATCACAAGGGTCAACCTAAAGAATCACTCATATCGTGATGTAACGCGGTCTCCAATAGATGAGTTTGATTATGCTTCATCTGAGGGCTCAAGAGTTACATTGTCAGATGGGCGAGAAGATCTGTGGATGTGTGGAGCCTCATGTAAGGATTTCAACACTGAGAGACTTAAGGGTAATCGAAGTGTATCAGATTAGGCATACATTCCACAACCCTTCCCTGAGCACTTAATTGATTGGGCCCTAGAATGGAGTCATGTCCTTGCAACATTATCAACATGTGCTTTACCTAACCCAATTCAATTTTGTGACTCAGATGGATATAACATTATTCCTATACGAATGGTACAACCACGTGACCTTCTAGATGATTTGTACTATGGCGTTGCATCCACAGCAGTGCATGTAGAGGAAGTCTCAGTGGAGGATTTAACACTCGAATCGGCTAATGATTGTAAGATTCCTCCCCTAGCCTCTCAGGATGTCCAGTATCTTCCCCTGTAGTCAAATCCCTCTTCAAAAATATAAAAGATCTTGTTTCTACCAGTTTTGGCCTAGAGAGAGAAAATATTCTAGAAAGAGAATATTCAGATTTTAAATATTTTTGGATAGAAAGATACCTCATCTTATTAAAATAAATTCCCCTGAAATAGAAGTTCAAAAAGATTTTCAGAAGGTGCATTAGAAATTAAGTATAATCTGTTTAAGAGGCATTATCCTGGGAGTGAAGATTTTTTTGAAATTTTAAATTAAGGTTCCTATGGACCAATAAGATTCATCCAAATGTAGGGAGGAGATAAATGAAGAAATAAAAGAAAAATCCCCCAAAAATGAGTAAATACTCACACAAGAGGAAGAGTTGACTAAGGACAAGATTAATAGTTAAAAAAGAGAGATATTTAGAAGTAATGATTCATTTTTGACACCTCTACATGGGGGACTTTCCCTCATGAATAGGGCACCTATTTCACATGCTTGAATGAGTTTTAAACTCCCAAATAATGAGATATTTTCATCTCTCCTCTCTCCTGTTTCAACTAGATCCAAAAAGTGAGCAAAACGGACCTAAAAATGGTCAAAAATTGACCAAACTGATTTGGAAAATTCTAAAATCAGTTTGCTTGGTTAGAGGCTCGCTTTTTCCTATAAATACAAGCCCTCCTCTTTGTTGAAACTTAATAGTGTTTTTGCACTGCTACCCTGCCTCTCCCAAGTGCCAAAAACAATGAATTTTACTCATAATTCATTAGTTTTTGACCTTCCCTCTTTCAAAAGATTGGTGGCCACTCTTGTCTCAAACAAGAGTTGAACCCTCAAACCATCAAGCCAAAGGAAAGCTCTCAATTTCATTAGTAAGTTGGTGATTCTTCTCTTTTCCATTTATTTTATGGTTTTTATGGTTTTTTATGCTTTATGTCCTCTAAAATTGCAAATAATGTTATGCCTCATTGCAAAAGGCATTCTCCTCTCTTCTCTAGTAAATCCAACCATTCTCTATCCTAGGTGAATGGTTAATGAAAAATCAAGTTTATTCATAATGTTTCTCTTAATAAATAAGTAGAAAAATGTTACTTTCGAATGATTTAAATACTCTTGATGCATTTCTAATTAAATTTAGAGACTTAAATTTAAAAAATGTTCAGCCATACAAAGGAGGTTATGGCAATTTTTTTTAAAAAAAAAATAAGTATTATCTTTCATTATTCTAAAAGAGTAATCCTTATGATTTCTATATTCTAAAGTGTCATTTTCATGCATAGAAGATGCATTTTGATTATTTGTATAAAAGAAATTTAGTTTTATTATAAAAGTATTACTTTCATTATATTTAATTTTTATGCATAGAAGTATGCATAAAAGATAATTTTTATTATTATAAAAGTGTTACTTTTATCATATTTGATTTTCATGCATAGAAGTATGCATAAAAGATAATGTTTTTATTATAAAAGTGTTACTTTTATCATATTTGATTTTCATGCATAGAGGTATGCATAAAAGATTATTATTTTATTGTAAAAGTGTTACTTTTATCATATTTGATTTTCATGCGTAGAGGTATGCATAAAAGATTATTATTTTATTGTGAAAGTGTTACTTTTATCATATTTGATTTTCATGTATAGAGGTATGCATAAAAGATTATTATTTTATTGTAAAAGTGTTACTTTTATCATATTTGATTTTCATGCATAAAGGTATGCATAAAAGATTATTATTTTATTATAAAAGTGTTACTTTTATCATATTTGATTTTCATGCATAGAGGTATGCATAAAATATTGTTATTTTATTGTAAAAGTGTTACTTTTATCATATTTGATTTTTGTGCATAAATGGGTGCATAAAAGATATTTTTATATTAAAAGTGTGATTTTCATTATAAATGATTTTATGCTTAAATTAGATGCATAAGAGAAATTCTTTTATTCTAAAAGTGTAATTCCTACTAAATTGGATTTATGAATGGAAAGATGCATAAAGAATTTATTTTAATCCAAAAGTGTTATTCTCATCAATTTTAATTTTATGCATAGAAAGATGCATAAAGAAATCTATTTTTAGTTCAAAAGAGTTATTTTCGTCAATTTTGATTTTATGCATAGGAAGATGCATAAAAGATTGATTTTTAATTTAAAAAAATCATTCTCATTTAAAATGAATTTATGCGCATAGGAAGATGCATAAAAGATCGATTTTTATTTCGAAAGTGTTAGTCTCCTTAAAATGGAATTTATGCATAAATAGATGCGTAAAGAGATCTTATATCAAAAATAAGAATTCTCTTGTATTCTATAAATAGATATGAGGATATGAAACGAATCAAATAGATGAAAATGAATGTGGAATAGATGGAGATGTATGTATGTGAAAGAATGGATGTAGTTATATGTATGTGAAAGAAATGATGTAGATGTGGAATGTGGGTATGGATGTATGCATGTGAATGTGAATGTGAATGTGGATGTATGTGAATGTGGATGTGGATGTGTGAATGGGGATATGGATGTAGATATGGAATGTGGATGTGGACGTATGTGAATGTGAATGAGGATATGAAATGTGGATATGGATGTATGGATGTGAATGTGAATGTGGATATGGATGTATGGATGTAAATGTGAATGTGGATGTATGAATTGGAATGTGGATGTGGATGTATGAACGTGGATGTAGATTTGGATGTATGAATGTGAATGTGAATGTGGATGTAAATGTATGAATGTGAATGGGAATGTGAATGTATGCATGTGAATGGGAATGTGAATGTATGAAGGTGGATGTGGAAATGGATGTATGGATGTGGAAGTGGATGTGGATGTATGAATGTGAATCTGGATGTGAATGTATGAATGTGGATGTGAGAATGGATGTATGGATGTATGGATGTGGACGTGGATGTATGAATGTGGATGTGGATGTGGATATAAGAATGCGAATATGTATGTGAATGGATATGAAATCGATATAAGCGAATGGATGAGATGAGATGTCATGTGAATCAGAATGTGAATGAATAATATAAGATTTGAACGAATGAGATATAATGAGAAATGGATGTGATGAGACGTAAGGTAAATTAAGAAAGATAGGAATGGATGTTATGTGAAGTGAATGAATCTAATGTGATGGGATGGAAAATGATGTATCTGGTCAAGAATGGATACACATATGAATTGGAATTGGATTAAGTAATATGGATTGATGTGGAACAATTTGGAAAGATGTGAGTTGATTATAGAAACTGTAATTGTGAACTGTTTGTTGTAAATGACTGTTTTATGTCAAGAATGCTGGGAAAGCATTTTGACTATCTTGAGAATGTGGTCGTGAAGACCTACCTGATAAAGTTGCAACTGCTGCACGGAGAGTCACTGGAGGACGTCTCACATAGCAAGGTCGATCGAGGTCTTGACTAGCCTTGATTTAAATGGTGAGCTTCCGGTATGGTGGATGAGGGACCAAGGAAGCGACCTATGACTGAAGCGCTAGGTGACCTGCGAAGGATCCTAGAGGGCGCTGACCATACGGTGCTCGGGCTCTGGGACGCCGAAGATATCCACACGTGCATCGTGGAAGATATTGGAATAAGGAGTAAGGGTTGTTTTCTTAAATCGGGCATGGATCTGGTTGATTGACCTTGCTGGTCCTCAAACGGATGAGTCCATGGCTCTTTTATATGGATCTGTTGGTTGATCTTGCTGATCTTCCACGGAGATTCCATTCTGTTATGTGAATATATTACCGGTTACTATGAGCTAGGAACTATCGAAAAGGCCCCTGAGTGAATAGGTGGTGAGAGCGTTCTGGTTACCAATGATGCCATAAGTACATCAATGAATGAATGATTGAAAATATGGATTCAACCACACATTTTGAGGATAGTGATCAGTGACATAATGGTGTCATTAAAGGATTGTTTTAAAGTTAGCTGATGGTGAGAAAAAGGCAATTTCATATTGGGTGTGTAAGTGGTGTGACTAGTTTATTTTTGCTTGAACTTCCGGCTAGGGGGCCTGGGAACTCTTTTCCCTGGTACCCGGGACAAAACCTAACCAAATTCTAGATTGGATCCCATCACTATAGTGGTTGGGCGGTTGGCTAACCCATGGGACTGGATGGGGTTAGGCTGGACTGATGGATCCGTAAATCGAGACTCAATTTCTGTTTAGTTCGATAGATGAAGTAAATCCCAGACAAAAATTGTTCTATGGAAAAGAATCAACGTCTGTGCCTCTCAATGAGGAAAAAAGCGTTGATCTCTATGATCTAAGTATAGTCATTTTTCCTTATCTGACTATGGGACTTACGGGTTCGGTCAAATGAGCTCAGCTAGTTAAGGCTTTTGACTACGTTACGGAAAAGTTATCCTCGTGGAATCGCCTGTGCTTTCCGGGCAAGAGAAGTTTTTCCGAGTTCGGTTTGGAAGAATCGAGGAATTAGTCACCTGTCTAGATATCCATGGGGGCGAGCCCCCGAGTATGGGACCCTACCCCACGCAAGATGTGCTACTTCCGCTGCTAGCACCCCGAATCCGTTGCACGGTGGGGACCAGCATCTCAGAGTTGGTATCAAAGCTATTTGGCTAATGAGGATCTACCGAGAAGCCAAATATGTCAAAAATTTATCAAGAAGCACTAAAAGGTTGTAATTGTGTGATAAAATTCATACAATTTGATATTCAAACTGAAATTCGTAATTTGGTAATTCGGTCTTCAGATGGAAGTACTGCAATTGTATGGAATCCCTGACTTGCTTGAGGCCTAGACATGATGGTATTTACCTTATAGTTCCAAGGACCATGACTACCCGTATATACCGAGGGTATAACTGCAGTATATATACGAGTAAATCTAAGACTTGAAATTATAAGCATTAATGCTATCCAGATGATGAATTCGAATGTGGTTGATATGATTTTTAAATTTTGGTTAAGAACTGATGAGTTGATTTGGATTCTCATTGAAAAATAATGATCCCTGAAATTTGGTTGAAATGTACTAAGCTGAGCAAAACTGCAATGAGGATGAATGGGACGAGTCCCTGTGATGATGTTCTTAACTAGAATGATGTTAATGACTTCAGCCAATCACTATGAGATTAGTGAATTGTGCTGGCAGATTATTACTGTTAACTTTTGATCAGTAGATCAAGTTATGGGTTGATAAATTAAAAATCTAAAAATTTGAAATCCAAATGGAGGATTGTTTAGATAGAAAAATTCAGTCTGATGGACCATTATTGTGTTAAAGATATGAATGAGATAATTCTGAATGAATTTTTATCTAATAATGCGTTCTATATGAGCATCTTTACCCCTTGACTCTGTGGGGAGCTGACCTATTTAGAGAACCCCGGAATCAGTTGAATCAAAATTCGGATTGAATCATAAATAAAGAGACTTAACAAGAATTTTTGTATTGATAGGAACATGGACCGAGGTCATTGTGGTAGAAATGTTAACCCCCAACTCGATGAAGAAGAACTCGACCTGGATGTTCATAAACTCTTCATAGTTCGCAGCGTGGACCTTTCAAGGGTGAAGGGGAAAACTTGGGCGAGGCTGTGGAGAAGTGGATCGAATCAATGGAAGAATACTTCGATGTCATCGGGTACAATGAGAAGAGCAAAATGGCTCTTGCAAGGCTGAAGATAGTGGAGATAGCTAGAGTGGCATGGAGAAACCATTGCGAGACAAACCGTCTCGACCGAAAAACCCAAACCTGGACCGATCTCAAGGCTTACCTCAGAAAGAGGTTTTGTCCCCCATGCTTTCTTGAAACTAAGATGAATGAGTTCTTGGAACTAAAGCAAGAAAACCGGACAATTGAAGAGTACCATCAGGATTTTGCCCTTCTCCTTAAATATTCCCCTGAATTGGATGAAGAGCAGCTGATGGCCAGGTTCATTCGGGGAATGAACGAGCCGTTAGATACTTTAGTCAAGAATGCAAAACCTATCTCAATAGCCGAAGCAGTAAGAATGGCAAAGGATTTTGCCAAAGCCTTTGATGTCAAAGTCCCTCCAAACCCAGCACCATCACCTTTCAAAAGGTTTTTATTCCTAGAAAGTGATTCCAACCTTCCTCCGCCTAAGAGATATCAAGGTCAAACCTAGGATATGGGAAATTCCAAAATGGAAGAAATGTCCTTTTTTCGAAACTCAATCCCCTGGAATTCAACTTCAGAAGTTCCACCCTTGAACAAGAGAGTAAAATGCTATAACTATCAAGGATTTGGACATCGCAGTATGGATTGCCAAACTCCTTTTGGATCAAGGTTTTTAGGGCAGGATAATCAGGGGTCAAGATTCCAGACTCCAGCCCCTTCCGTCTAGAGTAATCAGGGTTCTTTCCAACAAAATCAAGGGAATCCCAGAGATAGACCCTCTATCCAACCTACATTTTCAACCCAAAGTAATGCAAGACCTCCAACTCAGAATAGGGGATGTCAAAGAGAGTTGTTCCCAAATCGGCCGTCCACTTTCCAAGGTAGTAACGCTGGAAGTGATTGAAGAAGAAGAAGAAGATGAAAGAGATCATACTCCACCTGCGAGATGAGGACATCTCACGTTTTCTAAGTGGGATAGAATGTAAGATTCCTCCCCCAGCCTCTCAAGATGTCCAGTATCTTCCCTTGTAGTCAAATCCCTCTTCAGAAATATAAAAGATCTTGTTTCTACCAGCTTTTGCCTAGAGAGAGAAAATGTTCTAAAAAGAGAATATTCAGATTTAAAATATTTTTGGATAGAAAGATACCTCATCTTATTAAAATAAGTTCCCCTGAAACAAATGTTCAAAAAGATTTTCAGAAGGTGCATTATAAATTAAGTATAATCTGTTCAAGAGGCATTATCCTGGGGGTGAAGATTTTTTTGAAATTTTAAATTAAGGTTCCTATGGACCAATAAGATTCATCCAAATGTAGGGAGGAGATAAATGAAGAAATAAAAGAAAAATCTTCCAAAAATGAGTAAATACTCACATAAGAGGAAGAGTTGACTAAGGACAAGAATAATAGTTAAAAAAGGGAGATATTTAGAAGTAATGATGCATTTTTGACACCTCTGCATGGGGAAATTCCCCTCATGAAGAGGGCGCCTATTTCACATGCTTGAATGAGTTTTAAACTCCCAAATAATGAGATATTTTCATCTCTCCTCTCTCCTGTTTCAACTAGATCCAAAAGGTGAGCAAAACTGACCTAAAAATGGTCAAAAATTGAACAAACTGATCTGGAAAATTCTAGAATCAGTTTGCTTGGTTAGAGGCTCACTTTTTCCCATAAATAGAAGACCTCCCCTTTGTTGAAACTTAATAGTGTTTTTGCACTACTACCCTGCCTCTCCCAAGTGCCAAAAACAATGAATTTTACTCATAATTCATTAGTTTTTTACCTTCCCTCTTTCAAAAGATTGGTGGCCACTCTTGTCTCAAACAAGAGTTGAACCCTCAAACCATCAAGCCAAAGGAAAGCTCTCAATTTCATTAGTAAGTTGGTGATTCTTCTCTTTTCCATTTATTTTATGGTTTTTATGGTTTTTTATGCTTTATGTCTTCTCTAAAATTGCAAATAATGTTATGCCTCATTGCAAAAGGCATTACCCTCTCTTCTCTAGTAAATCCAACCATTCTCTATCCTAGGTGAATGGTTAATAAAAATCAAGTTTATTCATAATGTTTCTCTTAATAAATAAGTAGAAAAATGTTACTTTAGAATGATTAAAATACTCTTGATGCATTTCTAAAGACTTAAAATTAAAAAATGGTCAGCCATACAAAGGAGGTTATGGCAAAATTTTTTAAAAATTTAGAAATAAGTATTATCTTTCATTATTCTAAAAGAGTAATCCTTAAGATTTCTATATTCTAAAGTGTCATTTTCATGCATAGAAGATGCATTTTGATTATTTGTATAAAAGAAATTTAGTTTTATTTTAAAGAAGTATTACTTTCATTATATTTGATTTTTATGCATAGAAGTATGCATAAAAGATAATGTTTTTATTATAAAAGTGTTACTTTTATCATATTTGATTTTCATGCATAGAGGTTTGCATAAAAGATTATTATTTTATTGTAAAAGTGTTACTTTTATCATATTTGATTTTCATGCATAGACGTATGCATAAAAGATTATTATTTTATTGGAAAAGTGTTACTTTTATCATATTTGATTTTCATGCATAGAGGTATGCATAAAAGATTATTATTTTGTTTTAAAAGTGTTACTTTTATCATATTTGATTTTCATGCATAAAGGTATGCATAAAAGATTATTATTTTATTATAAAAGTGTTCCTTTTATCATATTTGATTTTCATGCATAGAGGTATACATAAAAGATTATTATTTTATTGTAAAAGTGTTACTTTTATCATATTTGATTTTTATGCATAATTGGGTGCATAAAAGATATTTTTATATTAAAAGTGTGATTTTCATCATAAATGATTTTATGCTTAAATTAGATGCATAAGAGAAATTCTTTCATTCTTAAAGTGTAATTTCTACTAAATTGGATTTATGAATGGAAAGATGCATAAAGAATTTATTTTAATCCAAAAGTGTTATTCTCATCAATTTTAATTTTATGCATAGAAAGATGCATAAAAGAAATCTATTTTTAGTTCAAAAGAGTTATTTTCGTCAATTTTGATTTTATGCATAGGAAGATGCATAAAAGATTGATTTTTAATTTAAAAATGTCATTCTCATTAAAAAAAAATTTATGCATAGGAAGATGCATAAAAGATCGATTTTTATTTCGAAAGTGTTAGTCTCCTTAAAATGGAATTTATGCATAAATAGATGCGTAAAGAAATCTTATATCAAAAATAAGAATTCTCTTGTATTCTATAAATAGATATGAGAATGTGAAACGAATCAAATAGATGAAAATGAATGTGGAATAGATGGAGATGTATGTATGTGAAAGAATGGATGTAGTTATATGTATGTGAAAGAAATGATGTAGATGTGGAATGTGGGTATGGATGTATGGATGTGAATGTGAATGTGAATGTGGATGTATGTGAATGTGGATGTGGATGTGTGAATGGGGATATGGATGTAGATATGGAATGTGGATGTGTGAGGATATGGATGTATGGATGTGAATGTGAATGTGGATATGGATGTATGGATGTGAATGTGGATGTATGAAATGGAATGTGGATGTGGATGTATGAATGTGGATGTAGATGTGGATGTATGAATGTGAATGTGGATGTAAATGTATGAATGCGAATGGGAATGTGAATGTATGCATGTGAATGTATGCATGTGAATGGGAATGTGAATGTATGAAGGTGAATGTGAAAATGGATGTATAAATGTGGAAGTGGATGTGGATGTATGAATGTGAATGTGGATGTGAATGTATGAATGTGGATGTGAGAATGGATGTATGGATGTGGATGTGGAAATGGATGTATGGATGTATGGATGTGGATGTGGATGTGGATGTATGAATGTGTGTGGATATAAGAATGCGAATATGTATGTGAATGGATATGAAGTCGATATAAGCGAATGGATGAGATGAGATGTCATGTGAATCTGAATGTGAATGAATAATATAAGATTTGAACGAATGAGATATAATGAGAAATGGATGTGATGAGACGTAAGGTAAATTAAGAAAGATAGGAATGGATGTTATGTGAAGTGAATGAATCTGATGTGATGGGATGGAAAATGATGTATCTGGTCAAAAATGGATACACATATGAAATGGAATTGGATTAAGTAATATGGATTCATGTGGAACACTTTGGAAAGATGTGAGTTCATTATAGAAACTGTAATTGTGAACTGTTTATTGTAAATGACCGTTTTATGTCAAGAATGCTGGGAAAGCATTTTGACTATCTTGAGAATGTGGTCGTGAAGACCTACCTGATAAAGTTGCAACTGCTGCAGGGAGAGTCACTGGAGGACGTCTCACATAGCAAGGTCGACGGAGGTCTTGACTAGCCTCGATTTAAATGGTGAGCTTCCGGTACGGTGGATGAGGGACCAAGGAAGCGGCCTATGACAGAAGCGCTAGGTGACCTGCGAAGGATCCTAGAGGGTGCTGACCATACGGTGCTCGGGCCTCTCGGTCGTCGAAGATATCCACACGTGCGTCGTGGAAGATATTGGAATAAGGAGTAAGAGTTGTTTTCTTAAACCGGGCATGGATCTGGTTGATTGACCTTGCTGGTCCTCAACGGATGAGTCCATGGCTGTTTTATATGGATCTGTTGGTTGATCTTGCTGATCTTCCATGGAGATTCCATTCTGTTATGTGAATATATTGCCGGTTACTATGAGCTAGGAACTATCAAAAAGGCCCCTGAGAGTGAATAGGTGGTGAGAGCGTTGTGGTTACCAATGATGCCATAAGTACATCAATGAATGAATGATTGAAAATATGGATTCAACCACAGATTTTGAGGATAGTGATCAGTGACATAATGGTTTCATTAAAGGATTGTTTTAAAGTTAGCTGATGCTGAGAAAAAGGCAATTTCATATTGGGTGTATAAGTGGTGTGACTAGTTTATTTTTGCTTGAACTTCTAGCTAGGTGGCCTGGGAACTCTTTTCCCTGGTACCCGGGACAAAACCTAACCCAATTCTAAATTGGATCCCATCACTACAGTGGTTGGGCGGTTGGCTAACCCATGGGACTGGATGGGGTTAGGCTGGACTGATGGATCCATAAATCGAGACTCAATTTCTGTTTAGTTCTATACATGAAGTAAATCCCAGACAAAAATTGTTCTATGGAAAAGAATCAACGGCTGTGCCTTTCAATGAGGAAAAAAGCATTGATCTCTATGATCCAAGTATAGTCATTTTCCCTTATCTGACTATGGGACTTACGGGTTCAGTCAGATGAGCTCAGCTAGTTAAGGCTTTTGACTAAGTTACGAAAAAGTTATCCTCGTGGAATCGCCCGTGCTTTCCGGGCAAGAGAAGTTTTTCCGAGTTCGGTTTGGAAGAATTGAGGAATTAGTCACCTGTCTAGATATCCGTGGGAGCGAGGCCCCGAGTGTGGGACCCTACCCCACGCAAGATGTGCTACTTCCGCTGCTAGCACCCCGAATCCGTTGCACGGTGGGGACCGGGATCTCACAGTTGGTATCAAAGCTATTTGGCTAATGAGGATCTACCGAGAAGCCAAATATGTCAAAAATTTATCAAGAAGCACTAAAAGGTTGTAATTGTGTGATAAAATTCATACAATTTGATATTCAAACTGAAATTCGTAATTTGGTAATTCGGTCTTCAGATGGAAGTACTGCAATTGTATGGAATCTCTGACTTGCTTGAGGCCTAGACATGATGGTATTTACCTTATAGTTCCAAGGACCATGACTACCCGTATATACCGAGGGTATAACTGGAGTATATATACGAGTAAATCTAAGACTTGAAATTATAAGCATTAATGCTATCCAGATGATGAATTCGAATGTGGTTGATATGATTTTTAAATTTTGGTTAAGAACTGATGAGTTGATTTGGATTCTCATTGAAAAATAATGATCCCTGAAATTTGGTTGAAATGTACTAAGCTGAGCAAAACTGCAATGAGGATGAATGGGACGAGTCCCTGTGATGATGTTCTTAACTAGAATGATGTTAATGACTTCAGCCAATCACTATGAGATTAGTGAATTGTGCTGGCAGATTATTACTATTAACTTTTGATCAGTAGATCAAGTTATGGGTTGATAAATTAAAAATCTAAAAATTTGAAATCCAAATGGAGGATTGTTTAGATAGAAAAATTCAGTCTTGTGTTAAAGATATGAATGAGATAATTCTGAAATAAATTTTATCTAATAATGCGTTCTATATGAGCATCTTTACCCCTTGACTCTGTGGGGAGCTGACCTATTTAGAGAACCCCGGAATCAGTTGAATCAAAATTCGGATTGAATCATAAATAAAGAGACTTAACAAGAATTTTTGTATTGATAGGAACATGGACCGAGGTCATCGTGGTAGAAATGTTAACCCCCAACTCGATGAAGAAGAACTCGACCTGGATGTTCATAAACTCTTCATAGTTCGCAGCCCGGACCTTTCAAGGGTGAAGGGGAAAACTTGGGAGAGGCTATGGAGAAGTGGATCAAATCAATGGAAGAATACTTCGATGTCACCGGGTACAATGAGAAGAGCAAAATGGCTCTTGCAAGGCTGAAGATAGTGGAGACAGCTAGAGTGGCATGGAGAAACCATTGCGAGACAAACCGTCTCGACCGAAATACCCAAACCTGGACCGATCTCAAGGCTTACCTCAGAAAGAGGTTTTGTCCCCCATGCTTTCTTGAAACTAAGATGAATGAGTTCTTGGAACTAAAGCAGGAAAATCGGACAATTGAAGAGTACCATCAGGCTTTTGCCCTTCTCCTTAAATATTCCCCTGAATTGGATGAAGAGCAGCTGATGGCCAGGTTCATTCGGGGAATGAACGAGCCGTTGGATACTTTAGTCAAGAATGCAAAACCTATCTCAATGGCCGAAGCAGTAAGAATGGCAAAGGATTTTGCCAAAGCCTTTGATGTCAAAGTCCCTCCAAACCCAGCACCATCACCTTTCAAAAGAATTTTATTCCTAGAAAGTGATTCCAACCTTCCTCCGCCTAAGAGATATCAAAGTGATTCCAACCCAGGATATGGAAAATTCCAAAAAGGAAGAAATGTCCTTTTCCCAAAACTCAATCCCCTGGAATTCAACTTCAGAAGTTCCACCCTTGAACAAGAGAGTGAAATGCTATAACTGTCAAGGATTTGGACATCGCAGTATGGATTGCCTAACTCCTTTTGGATCAAGGTTTTTAGGGCAGGAAAATCAGGGGTCAAGATTCCAGACTCCAGCTCCTTCCGTCCAGAGTAATCAGGGTTCTTTCCAACAAAATCAAGGGAATCCCAGAGATAGACCCTCTATCCAACCTACAGTTTCAACCCAAAGTAATGCAAGACCTCCAACTCAGAATAGGGGAAGTCAAAGAGAGTTGTGCCCAAATCGGCCGTCCACTTTCCAAGGCAGTAACGCTGGAAGTGATTGAAGAAGAAGAAGAAGACGAAAGAGATCATACTCCACCTGCGAGATGAGGACATCTCGCGTTTTTTAAGTGGGATAGAATGTAAGATTCCTCCCCCAGCCTCTCAGGATGTCCAGTATCTTCCCCTGTAGTCAAATCCCTCTTGAGAATTATAAAAGATCTTGTTTCTACCAGTTTTGGCCTAGAGAGAGAAAATGTTCTAAAAAGAGAATATTCAGATTTAAAATATTTTTGGATAGAAAGATACCTCATCTTATTAAAATAAGTTCCCCTGAAACAAATGTTCAAAAAGATTTTCAGAAGGTGCATTAGAAATTAAGTATAATCTGTTCAAGAGGCATTATCCTGGGGGTGAAGATTTTTTTGAAATTTTAAATTAAGGTCCTATGGACCAATAAGATTCATCCAAATGTAGGGAGGAGATAAATGAAGAAATAAAAGAAAAATCTCCCAAAAATGAGTAAATACTCACATAAGAGGAAGAGTTGACTAAGGACAAGAATAATAGTTAAAAAAGGGAGATATTTAGAAGTAATGATACATTTTTGACACCTCTGCATGGGGGAATTCCCCTCATCAAGAGGGCGCCTATTTCACATGCTTGAATGAGTTTTAAACTCCCAAATAATGAGATATTTTCATCTCTCCTCTCTCCTATTTCAACTAGATCCAAAAAGTGAGCAAAACTGACCTAAAAATGGTCAAAAATTGAACAAACTGATCTGGAAAATTCTAGAATCAGTTTGCTTGGTTAGAGACTCACTTTTTCCCATAAATAGAAGCCCTCCCCTTTGTTGAAACTTAATAGTGTTTTTGCACTACTACCTTGCCTCTCCCAAGTGCCCAAAACAATGAATTTTACTCATAATTCTTTAGTTTTTTACCTTCCCTCTTTCAAAAGATTGGTGGCCACTCTTGTCTCAAACAAGAGTTGAACCCTCAAACCATCAAGCCAAAGGAAAGCTCTCAATGTCATTAGTAAGTTGGTGATTCTTCTCTTTTCCATTTATTTTATGGTTTTTATGGTTTTTTATGCTTTATTTCTTCTCTAAAATTGCAAATAATGTTATGCCTCATTGCAAAAGGCATTCCTCTCTCCTCTCTAGTAAATCCAACCATTCTCTATCCTAGGTGAATGGTTAATGAAAAATCAAGTTTATTCATAATATTTTTCTTAATAAATAAGTAGAAAAATATTACTTTAGAATGATTAAAATACTCTTGATGCATTTCTAATTAAATTTAGACTTAAAATTAAAAAATGGTCAGCCATACAAAGGAGGTTATGGCAAAATTTTTCAAAAATTTAGAAATAAGTATTATCTTTCATTATTCTAAAAGAGTAATCCTTATGATTTCTATATTCTTAAGTGTCATTTTCATGCATAGAAGATGCATTTTGATTATTTGTATAAAAGAAATTTAGTTTTATTTTAAAGAAGTATTACTTTCATTATATTTGATTTTTATGCATAGAAGTATGCATAAAAGATAATTTTTATTATTATAAAAGTGTTACTTTTATCATATTTGATTTTCATGCATAGAAGTATGCATAAAAGATAATTTTTTTATTATAAAAGTGTTACTTTTATCATATTTGATTTTCATGCATAGAGGTATGCATAAAAGATTATTATTTTATTGTAAAAGTGTTACTTTTATCATATTTGATTTTCATTCATAGAGGTATGCATAAAAGATTATTATTTTATTGTAAAAGTGTTACTTCTATCATATTTGATTTTCATGTATAGAGGTATGCATAAAAGATTATTATTTTATTGTAAAAGTGTTACTTTTATCATATTTGATTTTCATGCATAAAGGTATGCATAAAAGATTACTATTTTATTATAAAAGTGTTACTTTTATTATATTTGATTTTCATGCATAGAGGTATGCATAAAAGATTATTATTTTATTGTAAAAGTGTTACTTTTATCATATTTGATTTTTATGCATAAATGGGTGCATAAAAGATATTTTTATATTAAAAGTGTGATTTTTATCATAAATGATTTTATGCTTAAATTAGATGCATAAGAGAAATTCTTTCATTCTTAAAGTGTAATTCCTACTAGATTGGATTTATGAATGGAAAGATGCATAAAGAATTTATTTTAATCCAAAAGTGTTATTCTCATCAATTTTAATTTTATGCATAGAAAAATGCATAAAAGAAATCTATTTTTAGTTCAAAAGAGTTATTTTCGTCAATTTTGATTTTATGCATAGGAAGATACATAAAAGATTGATTTTTAATTTAAAAATGTCATTCTCATTTAAAATGAATTTATGCATAGGAAGATGCATAAAAGATCGATTTTTATTACGAAAGTTTTAGTCTTCTTAAAATGGAATTTATGCATAAATAGATGCGTAAAGAAATCTTATATCAAAAATAAGAATTCTCTTGTATTCTATAAATAGATATGAGGATGTGAAACGAATCAAATAGATGAAAATGAATGTGGAATAGATGGAGATGTATGTATGTGAAAGAATGGATGTAGTTATATGTATGTGAAAGAAATGATGTAGATGTGGAATGTGGGTATGGATGTATGGATGTGAATGTGAATGTGAATGTGGATGTATGTGGATGTGAATGTGAATGTGGATGTATGTGAATGTGGATGTGGATGTGTGAATGGGGATATGGATTTAGATATGGAATGTGGATGTGTGAGGATATGGATGTATGGATGTGAATGTGAATGTGGATATGGATGTATGGATGTGAATGTGGATGTATGAAATGGAATGTGGATGTGGATGTATGAATGTGGATGTAGATGTGGATGTATGAATGTGAATGTGGATGTAAATGTATGAATGTGAATGGGAATGTGAATGTATGCATGTGAATGGGAATGTGAATGTATGAAGGTGGATGTGGATGTATGAATGTGAATATATGAATGTGGATGTGAGAATGGATGTATGGATGTGGATGTGGATGTGGAAATGGATGTATGGATGTATGGATGTGGATGTGGATGTATGAATGCGTGTGGATATAAGAATGCGAATATGTATGTGAATGGATATGAAGTCGATATAAGCGGAATGGATGAGATGAGATGTCATGTGAATCAGAATGTGAATGAATAATATAAGATTTGAACGAATGAGATATAATGAGAAATGGATGTGATGAGACGTAAGGTAAATTAAGAAAGATAGGAATGGATGTTATGTGAAGTGAATGAATCTGATGTGATGGGATGGAAAATGATGTATTTGGTCAAGAATGGATACACATATGAATTGGAATTGGATTAAGTAATATGGATTGATGTGGAACACTTTGGAAAGATGTGAGTTCATTATAGAAACTGTAATTGTGAACTGTTTGTTGTAAATGACTGTTTTATGTCAAGAATGCTGGGAAAGCATTTTGACTATCTTGAGAATGTGGTCGTGAAGACCTACCTGATAAAGTTGCAACTGCTGCACGGAGAGTCACTGGAGGACGTCTCACGTAGCAAGGTCGACGGAGGTCTTGACTAGCCTCGATTTAAATGGTGAGCTTCCGGTACGGTGGATGAGGGACCAAGGAAGCGGCCTATGACTGAAGCGCTAGGTGACCTGCGAAGGATCCTAGAGGGTGCTGACCATACGATGCTCGGGCTCTGGGTCGTCGAAGATATCCACACGTGCGTCGTGGAAGATATTGGAATAAGAAGTAAGAGTTGTTTTCTTAAACCGAGCATGGATCTTGTTGATTGACCTTGCTAGTCCTCAACGGATGAGTCCATGGCTCTTTTATATGGATCTGTTGGTTGATCTTGCTGATCTTCCACGGAGATTCCATTCTGTTATGTGAATATATTGCCGGTTACTATGAGCTAGGAACTATCGAAAAGGCCCCTGAGTGAATAGGTGGTGAGAGCGTTCTGGTTACCAATGATGCCATAAGTACATCAATGAATGAATGATTGAAAATATGGATTCAACCACAGATTTTGAGGATAGTGATCAGTGACATAAGGGTTTCATTAAAGGATTGTTTTAAAGTTAGCTGATGCTGAGAAAAAGGCAATTTCATATTGGGTGTGTAAGTGGTGTGACTAGTTTATTTTTGCTTGAACTTCTGGCTAGGGGGCCTGGGAACTCTTTTCCCTAGTACCCGGGACAAAACCTAACCAAATTCTAAACTCGATCCTATCACTACAGTGGCTGGGCGGTTGGCTAACCCATGGGACTGGATGGGGTTAGGCTGGACTGATGGATCCGTAAATCGAGACTCAATTTTTGTTTAGTTCGATAGATGAAGTAAATCCCAGACAAAAATTGTTCTATGGAAAAGAATCAACGGCTGTGCCTCTCAATGAGGAAAAAAGCGTTGATCTCTATGATCCAAGTACAGTCATTTTTCTTGATCTGACTATGGGACTTACGGGTTCGGTTAGATGAGCTCAGCTAGTTAAGGCTTTTGACTACGTTACGGAAAAGTTATCCTCGTGGAATCGCCCGTGCTTTCCGGGCAAGAGAAGTTTTTCCGAGTTCGGTTTGGAAGAATCGAGGAATTAGTCACTTGTCTAGATATCCGTGGGGGCGAGGCCCCGAGTGTGGGACCCTACCCCATGCAAGATGTGCTACTTCCGCTGCTAGCATCCCGAATCCCCGTTGCACGGTGGGGACCGGGATCTCAGAGTTGGTATCAAAGCTATTTGGCTAATGAGGATCTACCGACAAGCCAAATATGTCAAAAATTTATCAAGAAGCACTAAAAGGTTGTAATTGTGTGATAAAATTCATACAATTTGATATTCAAACTGAAATTCGTAATTTGGTAATTCGGTCTTCAGATGGAAGTACTGCAATTGTATGGAATCCCTGACTTGCTTGAGGCCTAGCCTACATGATGGTATTTACCTTATAGTTCCAAGGACCATGACTACCCGTATATACCAAGGGTATAACTGCAATATATACGAGTAAATCTAAGACTTGAAATTATAAGCATTAATGCTATCCAGATGATGAATTCAAATGTGGTTGATATGTTTTTTAAATTCTGGTTGAGAACTGATGAGTTGATTTGGATTCTGATTGAAAAATTATGATCTTTGAAATTTGGTTGAAATGTACTAAGCTGAGCAAAACTGCACTGAGGATGAATGGGACGAGTCCCTGTGATCATGTTCTTAACTAGAATGACGTTAATGACTTCAGCCAATCACTATGAGATTAGTGAATTGTGCTGGCAGATTATTACTGTTAACTTTTGATCATTAAATCAGGTTATGGGTTGATAAATTAAAAATCTAAAAATTTGAAATCCAAATGGAGGATTGTCTAGATAGAAAAATTCAGTCTTATGGACCATTATTGTGTTAAAGATATGAATGAGATAATTCTGAATGAATTTTTATCTAATAATGCGTTCTATATGAGCATCTTTACCCCTTGACTCTGTGGGGAGCTGACCTATTTAGAGAACCCCGGAATCAGTTGAATCAAAATTCGGATTGAATCATAAATAAAGAGACTTAACAAGAATTTTCGTATTGATAGGAACATGGACCGAGGTCATCGTGGTAGAAATGTTAACCCGCAACTCGATGAAGAAGAACTCGACCTGGATGTTCATAAAACTCTTCATAGTTCGCAGCCTGGACCTTTCAAGGGTGAAGGGGAAAACTTGGGCGAGGCTGTGGAGAAGTGGATCGAATCAATGGAAGAATACTTCGATGTCACCGTCGGGTACAATGAGAAGAGAAATATGGCTCTTGCAAGGCTGAAGATAGTGGAGACAGCTAGAGTGGCATGGAGAAACCATTGCGAGACAAACCGTCTCGACCGAAATACCCAAACCTGGACCGATCTCAAGGCTTACCTCAGAAAGAGGTTTTGTTCCCCATGCTTTCTTGAAACTAAGATGAATGAGTTCTTGGAACTAAAGCAGGAAAATCGGACAATTGAAGAGTACCATCAGGCTTTTGCCCTTCTCCTTAAATATTCCCCTGAATTGGATGAAGAGCAGCTGATGGCCAGGTTCATTCGGGGAATGAACGAGCCGTTGGATACTTTAGTCAAGAATGCAAAACCTATCTCAATGGCCGAAGCAGTAAGAATGGCAAAGGATTTTGCCAAAGCCTTTGATGCCAAAGTCCCTCCAAACCCAGCACCATCACCTTTCAAAAGGTTTTTATTCCTAGAAAGTGATTCCAACCTTCCTCCGCCTAAGAGATATCAAGGTCAAACCCAGGATATGGGAAATTCCAAAATGGAAGAAATGTCCTTTTCCCGAAACTCAATCCCCTGGAATTCAACTTCAGAAGTTTCACCCTTGAACAAGAGAGTGAAATGCTATAACTGTCAAGGATTTGGACATCGCAGTATGGATTGCCCAACTCCTTTTGGATCAAGGTTTTTAGGGCAGGGAAATCAGGGGTCAAGATTCCAGACTCCAGCCCCTTCCGTCCAGAGTAATCAGGGTTCTTTCCAACAAAATCAAGGGAATCCCAGAGGTAGACCTTTCTATCCAACCTACAGTTTCAACCCAAAGTAACGCAAGACCTCCAACTCAGAATAGGGGAAGTCAAAGAGAGCTGTTCCCAAATCGACCGTCCACTTCCCAGGCAGTAACACTGGAAGTGATTGAAGAAGAAGAAGAAGATGAAAGAGATCATACTCCACCTGCGAGATGAGGACAGCTCGCATTTTTTAAGTGGGGTAGAATGTAAGATTCCTCCCCCAGCCTCTTTGGATGTCCAGTATCTTCCCCTGTAGTCATATCCCTCTTGAGAATTATAAAAGATCTTGTTTTTACCAGAGAGAGAAAATGTTCTAAAAAGAGAATATTCAGATGTTAAATATTTTTGGATAGAAAGATAACTCATCTTATTAAAATAAGTTCCCCTGAAACAAATGTTCAAAAAGATTTTCAGAAGGTGCATTAGAAATTAAGTATAATCTGTTCAAGAGGCATTATCCTAGGGGTGAAGATTTTTTTAAAATTTTAAATTAAGGTTCTTATGGACCAATAAGATTCATCCAAATGTAGGGAGGAGATAAATGAAGAAATAAAAGAAAAATCTCCCAGAAATGAGTAAATACTCACATAAGAGGAAGAGTTGACTAATGACAAGAATAATAGTTAAAAAAGGGAGATATTTAGAAGTAATGATGCATTTTTGACACCTCTGCATGGGGAAATTCCCCTCATGAAGAGGGCGCCTATTTCACATGCTTGAATGAGTTTTAAACTCCCAAATAATGAGATATTTTCATCTCTCCTATTTCAACTAGATCCAAAAAGTGAGCAAAACTGACCTAAAAATGGTCAAAAATTGACCAAACTGATCTGCAAAATTCTAGAATCAGTTTGCTTGGTTAGAGGCTCACTTTTTCCTATAAATAGAAGCCCTTCCCTTTGTTGAAACTTAATAGTATTTTTGCACTACTACCCTGCCTCTCCCAAGTGCCAAAAACAATGAATTTTACTCATAATTCATTAGTTTTTTACCTTCACTCTTTCAAAAGATTGGTGGCCACTCTTGTCTCAAACAAGAGTTGAACCCTCAAACCATCAAGCCAAAGGAAAGCTCTCAATTTCATTAGTAAGTTGGTGATTCTTCTCTTTTCCATTTATTTTATGGTTTTTATGGTTTTTTATGCTTTATGTCTTCTCTAAAATTGCAAATAATGTTATGCCTCATTGCAAAAGACATTCCCCTCTCTTCTCTAGTAAATCCAACCATTCTCTATCCTAGGTGAATGGTTAATGAAAAATCAAGTTTATTCATAATGTTTCTCTTAATAAATAAGTAGAAAAATGTTACTTTAGAATGATTAAAATACTCTTGATGCATTTCTAATTAAATTTAGAGACTTAAAATTGAAAAATGGTCAGCCATACAAAGGAGGTTATGGCAAAATTTTTCAAAAATTTAGAAATAAGTATTATCTTTCATTATTCTAAAAGAGTAATCCTTATGATTTCTATATTCTAAAGTATCATTTTCATGCATAGAAGATGCATTTTGATTATTTGTATAAAAGAAATTTAGTTTTATTTTATAAAAGTATTACTTTCATTATATTTGATTTTTATGCATAGAAGTATGCATAAAAGATAATTTTTATTATTATAAAAGTGTTACTTTTATCATATTTGATTTTCATGCATAGAAGTATGCATAAAAGATAATTTTTTTAATTATAAAAGTGTTACTTTTATCATATTTGATTTTCATGCATAGAGGTATGCATAAAAGATTATTATTTTATTGTAAAAGTGTTACTTTTATCGTATTTGATTTTCATGCATAGAGGTATGCATAAAAGATTATTATTTTATTGTAAAAGTGTTACTTTTATCATATTTGATTTTCATGTATAGAGGTATGCATAAAAGATTCTTATTTTATTGTAAAAGTGTTGCTTTTATCATATTTGATTTTCATGCATAAAGGTATGCATAAAAGATTATTATTTTATTATAAAAGTGTTACTTTTATCATATTTGATTTTCATGCATAGAGGTATGCATAAAAGATTATTATTTTATTGTAAAAGTGTTACTTTTATCATATTTGATTTTTATGCATAAATGGGTGCATAAAAGATATTTTTATATGAAAAGTGTGATTTTCATCATAAATGATTTTATGCTTAAATTAGATGCATAAGAGAAATTCTTTTATTCTAAAAGTGTAATTCCTACTAAATTGGATTTATGAATGGAAAGATGCATAAAGAATTTATTTTAATCCAAAAGTGTTATTCTCATCAATTTTAGTTTTATGCATAGAAAGATGCATAAAGAAATCTATTTTTAGTTCAAAAGAGTTATTTTTGTCAATTTTGATTTTATCCATAGGAAGATGCATAAAAGATTGATTTTTAATTTAAAAATATCATTCTCATTTAAAATGATTTTATGCGCATAGGAAGATGCATAAAAGATCGATTTTTATTTCGAAAGTGTTAGTCTCCTTAAAATGGAATTTATGCATGAATAGATGCGTAAAGAAATCTTATATCAAAAATAAGAATTCTCTTGTATTCTATAAATAGATATGAGGATGTGAAACGAATCAAATAGATGAAAATGAATGTGGAATAGATGGAGATGTATGTATGTGAAAGAATGGATGTAGTTATATGTATGTGAAAGAAATGATGTAGATGTGGAATGTGGGTATGGATGTATGGATGTGAATGTGAATGTGAATGTGAATGTGGATGTATGTGAATGTGGATGTGGATGTGTGAATGGGGATATGGATGTAAATATGGAATGTGGATGTGGATGTATGTGAATGTGAATAAGGATATGGAATGTGGATATGGATGTATGGATGTGAATGTGATTGTGAATGAGGATATGGAATGTGGATATGGATGTATGGATGTGAATGTGAATGTGGATATGGATGTATGGATGTGAATGTGAATGTGGATGTATGAATTGGAATGTGGATGTGGATGTACGAATGTAGATGTATGAATGTGAATGTGGATGTAAATGTATGAATGTGAATGGGAATGTGAATGTATGCATGTGAATGGGAATGTGAATGTATGAAGGTGGATGTGGAAATGGATGTATGGATGTGGAAGTGGATGTGGATGTATGAATGTGAATGTGGATGTGAATGTATGAATGTGGATGTGAGAATGGATGTATGGATGTGGATGTATGAATGTGGATGTGGATGTGGATATAAGAATACGAATATGTATGTGAATGGATATGAAGTCGATATAAGGGAATGGATGAGATGAGATGTCATGTGAATCAGAATGTGAATGAATAATATAAGATTCGAACGAATGAGATATAATGAGAAATGGATGTGATGAGACGTAAGGTAAATTAAGAAAGATAGGAATGGATGTTATGTGAAGTGAATGAATCTGATGTGATGGGATGGAAAATGATGTATCTGGTCAAGAATGGATACACATATGAATTGGAATTGGATTAAGTAATATGGATTGATGTGGAACAATTTGGAAAGATGTGAGTTCATTATAGAAACTGTAATTGTGAACTGTTTGTTGTAAATGACTGTTTTATGTCAAGAATGCTAGGAAAGCATTTTGACTATCTTGAGAATGTGGTCGTGCAGACCTACCTGATAAAGTTGCAACTGCTGCACGGAGAGTCACTAGAGGACGTCTCACGTAGCAAGGTCGACCGAGGTCTTGACTAGCCTCGATTTAAATGGTGAGCTTCCGGTACGGTGGATGAGGGACCAAGGAAGCGACCTATGACTGAAGCGCTAGGTGACCTGCGAAGGATCCTAGAGGGTGTTGACCATACGATGCTCGGGCTCTGGGTCGTCGAAGATATCCACACGTGCATCGTGGAAGATATTGGAATAAGGAGTAAGAGTTGTTTTTTAAAACCAGGCATGGATCTGGTTGATTGACCTTGCTGGTCCTCAATGGATGAGTCCATGGCTCTTTTATATGGATCTGTTGGTTGATCTTGCTGATCTTCCACGGAGATTCCATTCTGTTATGTGAATATATTGCCGGTTACTATGAGCTAGGAACTATCGAAAAGGCCCCTGAGTGAATAGGTGGTGAGCGTTCTGGTTACCAATGATGCCATAAGTACACTGATGAATGAATGATTGAAAATATGGATTCAACCACAGATTTTGAGGATAGTGATCAGTGTAACATAATGGTTTCATTAAAGGATTGTTTTAAAGTTAGCTGATGCTGAGAAAAAGGCAATTTCATATTGGGTGTGTAAGTGGTGTGACTAGTTTATTTTTGCTTGAACTTCCGGCTAGGGGGCCTGGGAACTCTTTTCCCGGGTACCCGGGACAAAACCTAACCAAATTCTAAATTGGATCCCATCACTACAGTGATTGGGGAGTTGGCTAACCCATGGGACTGGGCTGGACTGATGGATCCGTAAATCAAGACTCAATTTCTGTTTAGTTCGATAGATGAAGTAAATCCCAGACAAAAATTGTTCTATGGAAAAGAATCAACGGCTGTGCCTCTCAATGAGGAAAAAAGAATCAACGGCTGTGCCTCTCAATGAGGAAAAAAGCGTTGATCTCTATGATCCAAGTACAGTCATTTTTCTTGATCTGACTATGGGACTTACGGGTTTGGTCAGATGAGCTCAGCTAGTTAAAACACCATATTAGTGAATTTGGAAATTTTCTAATTCCCATTTTTGAATACTTAAAAAAGGGGACATGGATAACATGTTTGTAAGTTTCTCAAAACCTTATCATATGACCTATCGTTGGAAAGCGCTTGAAAAATGGAATCTAAAGAGCTATAAAGCGCTCATTTTGGATTAGTGGTATTCAAGTTATGGTTAATCCAAACTTTTGACCACGTGTCCCAAACTTGTGGGAAATTCCCATATTCCCCAATATGGTGTTTTAAGGCTTTTGACTACGTTACGGAAAAGTTATCCTCGTGGAATCGCCCGTGCTTTCCGGGCAAGAGAAGTTTTTCCGAGTTCGGTTTGGAAGAATCGAGGAATTAGTCACCTGTCTAGATATCCGTGGGGGCGAGGCCCCGAGTGTGGGACCCTACCCCACGCAAGATGTGCTACTTCCGCTGCTAGCACCCTGAATCCGTTGCACGGTGGGGACCGGGATCTCACAGTTGGTATCAAAGCTATTTGGCTAATGAGGATCTACCGAGAAGCCAAATATGTCAAAAATTTATCAAGAAGCACTAAAAGGTTGTAATTGTGTGATAAAATTCATACAATTTGATATTCAAACTAAAATTTGTAATTTGGTAATTCGGTCTTCAGATGGAAGTACTGCGATTGTATGGAATCCCTGACTTGCTTGAGGCCTAGCCTACATGATGGTATTTACCTTATAGTTCCAAGGACCATGACTACCTGTATATACCAAGGGTATAACTGCAGTATATACGAGTAAATCTAAGACTTGAAATTATAAGCATTAATGCTATCCAGATGATGAATTCGAATGTGGTTGATATGATTTTTAAATTCTGGTTGAGAACTGATGAGTTGATTTGGATTCTGATTGAAAAATTATGATCCGTGAAATTTGGTTGAAATGTACTAAGCTGAGCAAAACTGCAATGAGGATGAATGGGACGAGTCCCTGTGATGATGTTCTTAACTAGAATGACGTTAATGACTTCAGCCAATCACTATGAGATTAGTGAATTGTGCTGGCAGATTATTAGTGTTAACTTTTGATCAGTAGATCAGGTTATGGGTTGATAAATTAAAAATCTAAAAATTTGAAATCTAAATGGAGGATTGTTTAGATAGAAAAATTTAGTCTGATGGACCATTATTGTGTTAAAGATATGAATGAGATAATTCTGAATGAATTTTATCTAATAATGCGTTCTATATGAGCATCTTTACCCCTTGACTCTGTGGGGAGCTGACCTATTTAGAGAACCCCGGAATCAGTTGAATCAAAATTTGGATTGAATCATAAATAAAGAGACTTAACAAGAATTTTCGTATTGAAAGGAACATGGACCGAGGTCATCGTGGTAGAAATGTTAACCCCCAACTCGATGAAGAAAAACTTGACCTGGATGTTCATAAAACTCTTCATAGTTTGCAGCCTAGACCTTTCAAGGGTGAAGGGGAAAACTTGGGCGAGGCTGTGGAGAAGTGGATCGAATCAATGGAAGAATACTTCGATGTCACCGGGTACAATGAGAAGAGAAAAATGGATCTTGCAAGGCTGAAGATAGTGGAGACAACTAGAGTGGCATGGAGAAACCATTGCGAGACAAACCGTCTCGACCGAAATACCCAAACCTAGACCGATCTCAAGGCTTACCTCAGAAAGAGGTTTTGTCCCCTATGCTTTCTTGAGACTAAGATGAATGAGTTCTTGGAACTAAAGCAGGAAAACCGGACAATTGAAGAGTACCATCAGGCTTTTGCTCTTCTCCTTAAGTATTCCCTTGAATTGGATGAAGAGCAACTGATGGCCAGGTTCATTCGGGGAATGAACGAGCCGTTGAATACTTTAGTCAAGAATGCAAAACCTATCTCTATGGCCGAAGCAGTAAGAATGGCAAAGGATTTTGCCAAAGCCTTTGATGTCAAAGTCCCTCCAAACCCAGCACCATCACCTTTCAAAGGGTTTTTATTCCTAGAAAGTGATTCCAACCTTCCTCCGCCTAAGAGACATCAAGGTCAAACCCAGGATATGGAAAATTCCAAAATGGAAGAAATGTCCTTTTCCCGAAACTCAATCCCCTGGAACTCAACTTTAGAAGTTCCACCCTTGAACAAGAGAGTGAAATGCTTTAACTATCAAGGATTTGGACATCGCAGTATGGATTGCCCAACTCCTTTTGGATCAAGGTTTTTAGGGCAGGGAAATCAGGGGTCAAGATTCCAGACTCCAGCCCCTTCCGTCCAGAGTAATCAGGGTTCTTTCCAACAAAATCAAGGGAATCCCAGAGGTAGACCCTCTATCTAACCTACAGTTTCAACCCAAAGTAATGCAAGACCTCCAACTCAGAATAGGGGAAGTCAAAGAGAGTTGTTCCCAAATCGGCCGTCCACTTCCAAGGCAGTAACGTTGGAAGTGATTGAAGAAGAAGAAGAAGATGAAAGACATCATACTCCACCTGCGAGATGAGGACAGCTCGCGTTTTTTAAGTGGGATAGAATGTAAGATTCCTCCCCCAGCCTCTCAGGATGTCCAGTATCTTCCCCTGTAGTCAAATCCCTCTTGAGAATTATAAAAGATCTTGTTTCTACCAGTTTTGGCCTAGAGAGAGAAAATGTTCTAAAAAGAGAATATTCAGATTTTAAATATTTTTGGATAGAAAGATAACTCATCTTATTAAAATAAGTTCCCCTGAAACAAATGTTCAAAAAGATTTTCAGAAGGTGCATTATAAAATAAGTATAATCTGTTCAAGAGGCATTATCCTGGGGATGAAGATTTTTTTGAAATTTTAAATTAAGGTTCCTATGGACCAATAAGATTCATCCAAATGGACCAATAAGATTCATCCAAATGTAGGGAGGAGAAAAATGAAGAAATAAAAGAAAAATCCCCCAAAAATGAGTAAATACTCACATAAGAGGAAGAGTTGACTAAGGACAAGAATAATAGTTAAAAAGGGGAGATATTTAGAAGTAATGATGCATTTTTGACACCTCTGCATGGGGAAATTCCCCTCATGAAGAGGGCGCCTATTTCACATGCTTGAATGAGTTTTAAACTCCCAAATAATGAGATATTTTCATATCTCCTCTCTCCTGTTTCAGCTAGATCCAAAAAGTGAGCAAAACTGACCTAAAAATGGTCAAAAATTGACCAAACTCATCTGGAAAATTCTAGAATCAGTTTGCCTGGTTAGAGGCTCACTTTTTCCTATAAATAGAAGCCCTCCCCTTTGTTGAAACTTAATAGTGTTTTTGCACTACTACCCTGCCTCTCCCAAGTGCCAAAAACAATGAATTTTACTCATAATTCATTAGTTTTTTACCTTCCCTCTTTCAAAAGATTGGTGGCCACTCTTGTCTCAAACAAGAGTTGAACCCTCAAACCATTAAGCCAAAGGAAAGCTCTCAATTTCATTAGTAAGTTGGTGATTCTTCTCTTTTCCATTTATTTTATGGTTTTTATGGTTTTTTATGCTTTATGTCTTCTCTAAAATTGCAAATAATGTTATGTCTCATTGCAAAAGGCATTCCCCTCTCTTCTCTAGTAAATCCCACCATTCTCTATCCTAGGTGAATGGTTAATGAAAAATCAAGTTTATTCATAATGTTTCTCTTAATAAATAAGTAGAAAAATGTTACTTTAGAATGATTAAAATACTCTTGATGCATTTCTAATTAAATTTAGAGACTTAAAATTGAAAAATGGTCAGCCATACAAAGGAGGTTATGGTAAAATTTTTCAAAAATTTAGAAATAAGTATTATCTTTCATTATTCTAAAAGAGTAATCCTTATGATTTCTATATTCTAAAGTATCATTTTCATGCATAGAAGATGCATTTTGATTATTTGTATAAAAGAAATTTAGTTTTATTTTATAAAAGTATTACTTTCATTATATTTGATTTTTATGCATAGAAGTATGCATAAAAGATAATTTTTATTATTATAAAAGTGTTACTTTATCATATTTGATTTTCATGCATATAAGTATGCATAAAAGATAATTTTTTAAATTATAAAAGTGTTACTTTTATCATATTTGATTTTCATGCATAGAGGTATGCATAAAAGATTATTATTTTGTTGTAAAAGTGTTACTTTTATCATATTTGATTTTCATGCATAGAGGTATGCATAAAAGATTATTATTTTGTTGTAAAAGTGTTACTTTTATCATATTTGATTTTCATGCATAGAGGTATGCATAAAAGATTATTATTTTATTGTAAAAGTGTTACTTTTATCATATTTGATTTTCATGCATAGAGGTATGCATAAAAGATTATTATTTTATTGTAAAAGTGTTACTTTTATCATATTTGATTTTCATGCATAGAGGTATACATAAAAGATTATTATTTTATTGTAAAAGTGTTACTTTTATCATATTTGATTTTTATACATAAATGGGTGCATAAAAGATATTTTTATATTAAAAGTGTGATTTTCATCATAATTGATTTTATGCTTAAATTAGATGCATAAGAGAAATTCTTTTATTCTAAAAGTGTAATTCCTACTAAATTGCATTTATGAATGAAAAGATGCATAAAGAATTTATTTTAATCCAAAAGTTTTATTCTCATCAATTTTAGTTTTATGCATAGAAAGATGCATAAAGAAATCTATTTTTAGTTCAAAAGAGTTATTTTCGTCAATTTTGATTTTATGCATAGGAAGATGCATAAAAGATTGATTTTTAATTCAAAAATGTCATTCTCATTTAAAATGAATTTATGCATAGGAAGATGCATAAAAGATTGATTTTTATTTCGAAAGTGTTAGTCTCCTTAAAATGGAATTTATGCATAAATAGATGCGTAAAGAAATCTTATATCAGAAATAAGAATTCTCTTGTATTCTATAAATAGATATGAGGATGTGAAATGAATCAAATAGATGAAAATGAATGTGGAATAGATGGAGATGTATGTATGTGAAAGAATGGATGTATTTATATGTATGTGAAAGAAATGATGTAGATGTGGAATGTGGGTATGGATGTGAATGTGAATGTGGATGTGGATGTATGTGAATGTGAATGTGGATGTGTGAATGGGGATATGGATGTAGATATGGAATGTGGATGTGGATGTATGTGAATGTGAATGAGGATATGGATGTATGGATGTGAATGTGAATGTGGATATGGATGTATGGATGTGAATGTGAATGTGGATGTATGAATTGTAATGTGGATGTGGATGTATGAATGTGGATCTAGATGTGGATGTATGAATGTGAATGTGGATGTGAATGTATGCATGTGAATGGGAATGGGAATGTATGAAGGTGGATGTGGAAATGGATGTATGGATGTGGAAGTGGATATGGATGTATGAATGTGAATGTGGATGTGAATGTATGAATGTGGATGTGAAAATGGATGTATGGATGTGGATGTGGAAATGGATGTATGGATGTGGATGTGGATGTATGAATGTTGATGTGGATGTGGATATAAGAATGCGAATATGTATGTGAATGGATATGAAGTCGATATAAGGGAATGGATGAGATGAGATGTCATGTGAATCAGAATGTGAATGAATAATATAAGATCTAAACGAATGAGATATAATGAGAAATGGATGTGATGAGACGTAAGGTAAATTAAGAAAGATAGGAATGGATGTTATGTGAAGTGAATGAATCTGATGTGATGGGATGGAAAATGATGTATTTGGTCAAGAATGGATACACATATGAATTGGAATTGGATTAAGTAATATGGATTGATGTGGAACAATTTGGAAAGATGTGAGTTCATTATAGAAACTGTACTTGTGAACTATTTGTAAATGACTTTTTTATGTCAAGAATGCTGGGGAAGCATTTTGACTATCTTGAGAATGTGGTCGTGAAGACCTACCTGATAAAGTTGCAACTGCTAAATGGAGAGTCACTGGAGGACGTCTCGTGTAGCAAGGTCGACCGAGGTCTTGACCAGCCTCGATTTAAATGGTGAGCTTCCGGTACGGTGGATGATGGACCAAGGAAGCGGCCTATGATGACTGAAGCGCTAGGTGACCTGTGAAGGATCCTAGAGGGTGTTGACCATACGGTGCTCGGGCTCTGGGTCACCGAAGATACCCACACGTGCGTCGTGGAAGATATTAGAATAAGGAGTAAGAGTTGTTTTCTGAAACCGGGCATGGATTTGGTTGATTGACCTTACTGGGGTCCTCCAACGGATGAGTCCATGGCTCTTTTATATGGATCTGTTGGTTGATCTTGCTAATCTTCCACGGAGATTCCATTTTGTTATGTGAATATATTGCCGGTTACTATGAGCTAGGAACTATCGAAAAGGCCCCTGAGTGAATAGGTGGTGAGCGTTCTGGTTACCAATGATGCCATAAGTACACCGATGAATGAATGATTGAAAATATGGACTCAACCACAGATTTTGAGGATAGTGATCAGTGATATAATGGTTTCATTAAAGGATTGTTTTAAAGTTAGCTGATGCTGAGAAAAAGGCAATTTCATATTGGGTGTGTAAGTGGTGTGACTAGTTTATTTTTGCTTGAACTTCCGGCTAGGGGGCCTGGGAACTCTTTTCCCTGGTACCCAGGACAAAACCTAACCAAATTCTAAATTGGATCCCATCACTACAGTGGTTGGGCGGTTGGCTAACCCATGGGACTGGATGGGGTTAGTAGGCTGGACTGATGGATCCGTAAATCGAGACTCAATTTCTGTTTAGTTCGATAGATGAAGTAAATCCCGAACAAAAATCGTTCTATGGAAAAGAATCAATGGCTGTGCCTCTCAATGAGGAAAAAAGCGTTGAGCTCTATGATCCAAGTACAACCATTTTCCCTGATCTGACTATGGGACTTACGGGTTCGGTCTGATGAGCTCAGTTAGTTAAGGCTTTTGACTACATTAGGGAAAAGTTATCCTGGTGCAATCGCCCGTGCTTTCCGGGCAAGAGAAGTTTTTCCGAGTTCGGTTTGGAAGAATCAAGGAATTAGTCACGTGTTCGTATATCCGTGGTGGGCGAGGCCCCGAGTGTGGGACCCTGCCCACGCAAGATGTGCTACTTCCGCTGCTAGCACCCCGAATTGCGCGGTGGGGACCGGGATCTCACAGTTGGTATCAAAGCTATTTGGCTAATGAGGATCTACTGAGAAGCCAAATATGTCAAAAATTTATCAAGAAGCACTAAAAGGTTGTAATTGGGTGATAAAATTCATACAATTTGATATTCAAACTGAAATTCGTAATTTGGTAATTTGGTCTTTAGATGGAAGTACTGCAATTGTATGGAATCCCTGACTTGCTTGAGGCCTAGACATGATGGTATTTATCTTATAGTTCCAAGGACCATGACTACCCGTATATACCGAGGGTATAACTGGCAGCTCTTTACTGGCAGTATATACGAGTAAATCTAAGACTTGAAATTATAAGCATTAATGCTATCCAGATGATGAATTCGAATGTGGTTGATATGATTTTTAAATTTTGGTTGAGAACTGATGAGTTAATTTGGATTCTGATTGAAAAATGATGATCCCTGAAATTTGGTGGAAATGTACTAAGCTGAGCAAAACTGCAATGAGGATGAATGGGACGAGTCCCTGTGATGATGCTCTTTACTAGAATGACGTTAATGACTTCAACCAACCACTATGAGATAAGTGAATTGTGCTGGAAGATTATTACTGTTAACTTTTGATCAGTAGATCAAGTTATGGGTTGATAAATTAAAAATCTAAAAATTTGAAATCCCCATGGAGGATTGTTTAGATAGAAAAATTCAGTCTGATGGACCATTATTGTGTTAAAGATATGAATGAGATAATTTTGAATGAATTTTTAACTAATACTGCGTTCTATATGAGCATCTTTATCCCTTGACTCTATGGGGAGCCGACCTATTTAGAGAACCCCAGGATCAGTTGAATCAAAATTCGGATTGAATCGTAAATAAAGAGACTTAACAAGAATTTTCGTATTGATAGGAACATGGACCGAGGTCGTCGTGGTAGAAATGTTAACCCCCAACTCGATGAAGAAGAACTCGACCTGGATGTTCGTAAAACTCTTCATAGTTCGCCTGGACCTTTCAAGGGTGAAGGGGAAAACTTGGGCGAGGCTGTGGAGAAGTGGATCGAATCAATGGAAGAATACTTCGATGTCACCGCGGGTACAATGAGAAGAGAAAAATGGCTCTTGCAAGGCTGAAGATAGTGGAGACAGCTAGAGTGGCATGGAGAAACCATTGCGAGACAAACCGTCTCGACCGAAATACCCAAACCTGGACTAATCTCAAGGCTTACCTCAGAAAGAGGTTTTGTCCCCCATGCTTTCTTGAAACTAAGATGAATGAGTTCTTGGAACTAAAGCAACAATTGAAGAGTACCATCAGGCTTTTGCCCTTCTCCTTAAATATTCCCCTGAATTGGTTGAAGAGCAGCTGATGGCCAGGTTCATTCGGGGGATGAACGAGCCGTTGGATACTTTAGTCAAGAATGCAAAACCTATCTCTATGGCCGAAGCAGTAAGAATGGCAAAGGATTTTGCCAAAGCCTTTGATGTCAAAGTCCCTCCAAACCCAGCACCATCACCTTTCAAAAGGTTTCTATTCCTAGAAAGTGATTCCAACCTTCCTCCGCCTAAGAGATATCAAGGTCAAACCCAGGATATGGGAAATTCCAAAATGGAAGAAACATTAGGACCTCAATGGAAGGCTTCTTGGGCCCTTTTATTTGGTAGTTTAAGGAGTCAAACCTTTTCTCTTAAGAAGAAACGTTTTCTAATTAGAAGCTTCAAAAAGGCTACTTTATTCGAATTTGAATTTTGGGAGAAAAATGGAATTTAAAATCTAGCGAACAAAACCATATCATGTAACATATCTATGGAAAGCTCTTGATGCGTAGATCACGGATCTATAATCTCCGCTCAAATCGGAGCTTGTATGTAGAAGTTATGGAGGTCCGAAAATTGTAAAATTGCTTTCCCTCTTTTTTGGGAAAAAAGTGCACCCTTTGACCACTCTTACACCTCTCTTACAAACCCAACATTTCAGCCCACATGGCAACCCCCCATTTGGCTATTCCTTAATCACCTTCATTAGGCTTGGGCAAATTAAAGGGCCCAAGAAGACCCCATTCACTTCCTAATGTGTCCTTTTCCCGAAACTCAATCCCCTGGAATTCAACTTCAAAAGTTCCACCCTTGAACAAGAGAGTGAAATCCTATAATTGTCAAGGATTTGGACATCGCAGTATGGATTGCCCAACTCCTTTTGGATCAAGGTTTTTAGGGCAGGGAAATCAGGGGTCAAGATTCCAGACTCCAGCCCCTTCCGTCCAGAATAATCAGGGTTCTTTCCACCAAAAAATCAAGGGAATCCCAGAGGTAGACCCTCTATCCAACCTACAGTTTCAACCCAAAGTAATGCAAGACCTCCAACTCAGAATAGGGGAAGTCAAAGAGAGTTGTTCCCAAATCGGTCGTCCACTTCCAAGGCAGTAACGCTGGAAGTGATTGAAGAAGAAGAAGATGATGAAAGAGATCATACTCCACCTGCGAGATGAGGATAGATCGCGTTTTTTAAGTGGGATAGAATGTAAGATTCCTCCCCCAGCCTCTTCGGATGTCCAGTATCTTCCCCTATAGTCAAATCCCTCTTCAGAAATATAAAAGATCTTGTTTCTACCAGAGAGAGAAAATGTTCTAAAAAGAGAATATTCAGATTTTAAATATTTTTGGATAGAAAGATACCTCATCTTATTAAAATAAGTTCCCCTGAAACAGATGTTTGAAAAGATTTTCAGAAGGTGCATTAGAAATTAAGTATAATCTGTTCAAGAAGCATTATCCTGTGGGTGAAGATTTTTTCAAAATTTTAAATTAAGGTTCCTATGGACCAATAAGATTCATCCAAATGTAGGGAGGAGATAAATGAAGAAATAAAAGAAAAATCTCTCAAAAATGAGTAAATACTCACATAAGATGAAGAGTTGACTAAGGACAAGGTTAATAGTTAAAAAAGGGAGATATTTAGAAGTAATGATGCATTTTTGACACCTCTGCATAGGGGAATTCCCCTCATGAAGAGGGCTCCTATTTCACATGCTTGAATGAGTTTTAAACTCCCAAATAATGAGATATTTTCATATCTCCTCTCTCCTGTTTCAACTAGATCCAAAAGTGAGCAAAACTAACCTAAAAATGGTCAAAAATTGACCAAACTGATCTGGAAAATTCTAGAATCAGTTTGCTTGGTTAGAGGCTCACTTTTTCATATAAATAGAAGCCCTCCCCTTTTTTGAAACGTAATAGTGTTTTTGCATTGCTACCCTGCCTCTCCCAAGTGCCAAAAACAATGAATTTTACTCATAATTCATTAGTTTTTTACCTTCCCTCTTTCAAAAGATTGGTGGCCACTCTTGTCTCAAACAAGAGTTGAACCCTCAAACCATCAAGCCAAAGGAAAGCTCTCAATTTCATTAGCAAGTTGGTGATTCTTCTCTTTTCCATTTATTTTATGGTTTTTATGGTTTTTTATGCTTTATGTCTTCTCTAAAATTGCAAATAATGTTATGCCTTATTGCAAAAGGCATTCCCCTCTCTTCTCTAGTAAATCCAACCATTCTCTATCGTAGGTGAATGATTAATGAAAAATCAAGTTTATTCATAATGTTTCTCTTAATAAAATAAGTAGAAAAATGTTACTTTAGAATGATTTAAATACTCTTGATGCATTTCTAATTAAATTTAGAGACTTAAAATTGAAAAATGGTCAGCCATACAAAGGAGGTTATGGCGAAAGTTTTCAAAAATTTAGAAATAAGTATTATCTTTCATTATTCTAAAAGAGTAATCCTTATGATTTCTATATTCTAAAGTATCATTTTCATGCATAGAAGATGCATTTTGATTATTTGTATAAAAGGAATTTAGTTTTATTATAAAAGTATTACTTTCATTATATTTGATTTTTATGCATTATAATCGATAGGCTTAAAGATTTGATTATAAAAATATAGCCATGATTACATAAACACTTCTATTGCATTGAATGAGAGACTACAAGTTTATATAGATTTTTAGGACTAATAGAGTTTGACCTTTTTTCTAGATCCTTGGTTCTCATCATGTGAAGTAGGTCTCTTCTTGGAGTAATTGGTTTTATTGATCTGCATTAGCTCCACCACATGGTAGAGCTAGACCTCAAATAATTCTAGCTCTACGATGTGGTCTAGGTAGAATACAGCTCTACCACGTGGTAGAGCAAGATCAAATGCAATTCTAGCTCCTTGGTTCTTATCATGTGAAGTAGGTTTCTTCTTGGAGTAATTGGTTTTGTTGATCTGCATGGTACACAGTTAGATCGATGCATTCTAGCTCCACGACATGGTAGAGTTAGACCTTAAATGCAGTTCTAGCTCCACCACATGGTAGAGCTAGACCTCAAAGTATTTGATCTAGCTCTACCACGTGGTAGAGCTGTATTCTACCTAGACCACATCGTAGAACTTTAAGGTCTAGCTCTATCATGTGGTGGAGTTAGAATGCATCAATCTAGCTGTACCGTATTAAACCACGTTGTAGACCTAGAATGCCTAGAGGTCTAGCTCTACCATTGGGTGGAGAATTGTTTGAGATCATGGGAACTGTTTTGACACCTAGCACCACCTATCACCCCAAAACCGATGGACAAACCGAGAGGGTGAACATGTGGGTGGAAACGTACTTAAGACACTATTTCCATGATATGCAAGGTGTTTGGGACGAGTGGTTGCTACTTGCTGAGTTTGCTCATAATAGCACACATCATGAGAGCATTGGCATGTCACCTTTTGAGGCACTCTATGGGTACAAAGTGAATATGCCAATGATGATTCAAAAGCAAGAAGGGGTGAATCCTAATGCAAAAGAGGAGATGGAAAAGTTGGATGCACTCTTGCAACAATGCAAAGCTAATATGAAGCAAGCTCAATAAAGGATGAAACATTATGCTAATGCTTATCGGAAGCCATTGGAGTTTATGGAGGGTTATTGGGTATTTGTTAGCCGTATACACGCACTTCTATCATAGCATGTGTGAACACACTCTTAGGAGGTGTCTTTTCATTTATACCTTTTCGCATCCCATGCTCGATAACCACCACCATCATGAATGTATCACACGCACTCTTTCATGCAACCGCAAATGAATAGATGAAGCTTCAATGGCAATTGTTTCCATGTGTTCTTGTGAATTACGTTGAAGGCTTTTCCCTTTAACACTTTGGCAACCACGATTACAATGGAAGGGTGAGGAAGTCTGAGACAAGCGATTTATATTCTCTCTTTTTTTTTCAAAGGTAGAGGATATTTTAGAAAAACACACACACACCCAGCCTTCGTGAGGTGGAGGTAGCCCCGCTGGGATGAGGGCTGGCGAACCCATCGTACATGCTATCTCATCTGGTAGAGCGTTGGTCTCTACTCCCAAGGTCTTGTGTTTAAGTCTTTGGGGCCTCGTTAGGTACCTACCCTTGATGGGTTGATTATAAGCAAGCGGTTTATTTTCGTGATGTAGGTGGACCTCCATTTGACGATGCAGTTTCTGATCTTGACCATGCATGGGGGGCCAAACGACTTGTCCACGACGACTTGTCCACGCTGCTAGCGTACAGTGTATAAGGCAAGTTTTCGGCTATGCTGCTACATTAATGTTAGCATGTGGATGATGGAGATGCAGTGTGATGTGATTGGGGAGAACGCTCTTTTTGTGATTAGAGAAAGCGAAAGGATCCGAATCGGAGATTTGGAGGGAAGCGGGAGGATTCGTTAATTAAACGGCTCCACTCTGAGCCAAAATCAGAGCTATCCAGATTCATCCAGCGCATTCACATCTAGCTCTTTGATGTCATCTACCATCCGGACTCGGACATCATCCGACTCTCCTACTAACATCATCTGCCATCTGGATTTTGACATCATCCGAATTCCGGAGTCTCAAGCAGCAGATCCATCATCCGGATTTGGCATCATTGACATTATTGAGCAATTAGATGGAGTATATGTCAATGGACTCATGTCAAACTTGAAGCTAAAGCTCACACCATATATGGGAGACCAAAATCGCATGTATATGGCTATAAACTACTCAATAAGCCCTCAAAACAAGCCATAACGTCTTCTCCATAATGGCATAAGAACCTTGAGTAGCTTCCAATCCTTATGAATCCAATTTCCAAGGGTATAGGGCTGTCCATAGTGAATTTATTTTAATTTCCAGCAAGTTAATTCACTGTTCATGACCCTCGTTGGACTTCCAAAATACATCCAACAACCCTTCACCTCCTTCCAATGTAGAAGCGGGTTGCCAACAAGAAGCTTCTTCCTTAGGTAGCCCTCGTCGTTTTACCAAGTACTCCACTAATGTATGGTTGTTGCGAAGAACTCTTTCTCTTGTACCCAAAGTTGCTTCCGTCACATACTCAATCATTCCCTCCTCTTCATCTTGCACAAATACCTCTGGCCGCCCAAGGTAAGCTTTAACATGTGATACATGGAATACATCATGAATCTTTGAGGTTGTTGATAAGCAACTTCACCAAGACGCCTCACCACCTTGTATGGCCCATAGTAGCGATGAGCTAACTTGGTATTTGTCGAGCCCTTGAGAGAACCATATCTTGTCTTGGGAATCCTCAAGAATATTGTTAAAGGGAAAAGCCTTCAAGGTAATTCACACGAACACAAAGAAAGAATTGCCATTGAAGCTTTATCTATTCATTGCGGTTGCATGAAAGAATGCGCGTGATACATTCATGATGGTGGTGCTTATCGAGCATGGGATGCGAAAACGTATAAATGAAAAGACACCTCCTAAGAGTGTGTTGACACATGCTATAATAGAAATGCCTTCAACATAATTCACAAGAACACACGGAAACAATTGCCATTGAAGCTTCATCTATTCATTGTCCTTGCATCCATGAAAGAATGCATGTGATACATTGACGATGGTGGTGGTTATAGAGCATGGGATGCGAAAAGGTATAAATGAAAGGACACCTCCTAAGAGTGTGTTCACACATGCTATGATAGAAGTGCATGTATATGGCTAACACTTGGCACACTCGGTGGATGGATCTTGAATCTGTGACTCAAACCCACATAACATGATAAGGTCATGCCAAGGTTGTGCACATAACATGTACATGTGAAACCATGCTATATCATACAATATGAATGCATAGAACCATGAACCAATGAGAAGATCCATACTCCAAAGACATGGAGTGAAACATAAAAATTTGCATGATGCACGAGCAGCTACATCATAGGCCAAGAATAGCCTATCTCTAAGAAAACATATTGATGTAGATCCTCCAACTTTTGGAACATGTGCCCAAGGTGGCACAACACCATGAAAATGTGTCCATGAAGCACATGGTGAAAGATCATCACCATAAAACCATGCCAAATAGGATCTCAGCACATCCACGTCAAGAACTCATGGATGGTCAGATCATCTATCAAGGAAAACAGAATGGAACTACCATGATCCATCATACTGGATAGAGAAATAAGAGTATGCTCCTCCAGTAGAATATCATCTAGAGCATCATCAAAGGAATGATCATCATAACTATGATCCACATAAACATCATCATGAAGAAGGAGTATATGCTCATCACATGAATGTGAGCATAAATCCGCACCAAGAACCAATGAAAATCCATCCATAGAAGTATCATCACCATCATGAAGAGAATCGCAAGTTACATCCTCCACGTGTGGGGCCAAGCACCATCAACATCAAAGAATATGAACAAATAGAACCATAGGTGAATAATATACTCAAGATAATAGCGTAGGAAAATTCATGCTCTGTTGCTCCCACACATCATCTATAAGCATATGCCATAATGTAAACCATCTTGAATATGAGAGCCCATGGCATGGATAAGTAAATCAGCTCCATAATGTCTCCTCTAAAAGAATGGGATAAAGCCTCCATCACATGGAAAAATCCATCAATATGGATCCCATCATGCATGGAAACACCATGAAAATTAGCATGAACCATAATAACATCATGGAGATCACCATCATGTGAATCATCACATACAAGAGCATAAGGGGATCTGCATCCTTCATGAATCATCATGAGAGTATCTGCATCTGGAACATCCTGCTCTCCATGAAAACATCAGTGCGCCAGGAAACAACCACAACATCTATGTGGTGCCATCATAAACAAGAGACTCCACTCTATGCACATCATCACAACAATGTTGACCTGATGCGAAGCTAGGGACATCTAAGAAATCCTCCTGGCATTTCTTGCCTTCCTAGTTCTCCCATGCACCCTCAACCTCCACCATATCCATCCCAAAATGATTATAGTTCTAAAAAAACAACCCTTAGAGCTATGTTTGGAGGGAAAAAATAAACATAGTTGAAAACTTTTGAAGGGAAACAATGTCAAGATCATGAATCTATCCCATCTTGTAATAGATCCATATGTGTTGCTTCATCAATGTCTATATCTAATGGAAGCTCAATGAAAAGATGGGGTTCCATATCAATATCACTATCATTATCCAATCAAGCATTGTCTCATGATCGATAGACTCATCGTCTTCTTCAGATTGATGTTCCTCCTATTCTTAATCAGCCTTCTCTAAATTGTTTTTTCAGATTGATGTTCCTCCTATTCTTAATCATCCTTCTCTAAATTGTTTTTTCATTATCTTCTTCCAATGAGTCGATTTGAGGTAGTACTTGCATCTCATCCAGAGATTCAGCCTCAACATCTTGATTTTGAAAGATATGTTTTGAATGAGGGGAAACGTATATAACATACCACCACTTTGGATGAATTCGCTGGGAAACAAAACCTAAAATCACAAAGAAAATAGGTTACACTTTTATTATACTACATCAAGATTTACCGATGATTGGTTGGATTACTAACCTGTTGGTACGGAAATATCTTTCTCATGATTCCAAAACTTGGTGGAATCAATTTGAAATAACCCATTTGGATGTTTCTTCACGGTTTCTTGAGCATCTCTATATATTACATTGAACGGTTTGATATCAAAGATGAATAGACTAAATTATCTAAAACCAACCTCAAGAATATCTTGAATAGTTCCACAATACTCAAGATTGTCCTCTATGACAGTGGTATCATGTATACTAGCTATGTATACTAGCTCTACTTTCTTGTTCAAAAGTTTCCACAATAAGATGTGTTTCTTTTAGAATCCAGACTCTCCATAAAAAAGTGCTTTCCCTCTGATCATATTGCATTATATAGTTTATACTAACATTAAACAATAGCATCACATTTAGTATAGTGCATTAAACAATGTATATAACAATCAAAGCATGAGACAAAAAAGAAGAATATACATACTTGAGGGTCACATCCTTGTGCATACTCATGCTCTTATCTTGTGATCATCTCTCCATTTTTCAAGATTGCCATATGAAGCCATTCTATATTGATCACATTTGGTAGAGGTTCTAATCCGGGTAGGAATGGCAAACGTCTATTTTCTCTTACACTTATCTTGCTCTTGTTTGCATGTATGTAGGATGAAGGGGAAGAGGAATAGGAAGATCCAGACTACGAGCATGAAGTGGGAGAAGGAAGTGAAGAGGAGGATGAAGGTGATGATGAGCACTTGGAATATGATGAGAATTCTGAGTATCCTCCTCTTCTTTGATTTATGTTTTGTATATATGGCCAAAGACCTGACAATTTGTGAAATATAATACATATTGGACTCACTTGAATTCTTCTCAGTTTATGTCTTTTTCAAGTTTATGTTTGATCACAAAACTGTGACTCTGTTTTAAATTTTTTTTAAAAGCTGGGGGGCTGGGGGAGTCATGTACAGACTCCCCAGTCTGTCCTAGCTTTTTTTTTCCCACTCAGTTCTTTCGCTACTCACATAAAATAGTAGCAAAATATCGCTGCTGAATAACGATATTTCAACAAGAGAATGCCTTGCTGCAGAAATATCAAGCATACCAAGGGGCTCAACCACTTTCTCTTTGCCTTTATGTGATGTACCGACAACATTTCCAAGACTAGTATTATGACATAGCCTTCCACCCCATGGTCTATTAACAAAACTGTTGGATGAGGACTCTCCTGGTCCACTCAATGACTCTGATTGTTGACTTGCATTTTGTGCAACCACGTTTCCACTTACATCAGCCCGAACAACATATTTTTCAGTAGCATACTAGCTACTCATCTCATCAAATACAACATCCCTCCTTACCCTCAATTCACGTGTAGTAGGATTATAGCATATGTATCCCTTTTGCTTAAGGGAATACCCAAAAAACACATTTTTCTGCCTTTGGAACCAGCTTGGTACACAACTCATCTGACACATGCACATATGCAATACATCCAAAAACTTTCAAGTGAGACAAATCTGGTTTCTTCCTAGTAAAATTCTCCTCTGGTGTTACATCATGTATGGCTGCAGTAGGAGTCCTGTTCATGATATAAAATGCTATAGACACAGCCTCAGCCAAATAGCTATGCGGCATATTCTTCTCTGCACGTGCTATCTCTACAACGTGCCTGTTTTTTTGCTCAATAACTCCACTTTGCTGCGGAGTGTATCTACATGTAAATTGTCTCTGAATGCCATTGTTTCGCCAAAAATTTAGAAAACTCATTGGAGAAGTATTCTCCCCCTCCATCTAACCTTAGGTACTTCACATGCTTTCTTGTCTATTTTTCAGCCCATCACTCTGAAATCATGAAAATGAGTGAACACTTCACTCTTCTCCTTCATGAAATACACCCACACTTTCCTTGTGTGATCATTAATGAATGTTACGTAGTACTTGCAACCACCCATAGACATAGTCTTCACAGGACCCCACATCTGAATGCATAACATCTAGTAAATTCCTTCTCACATTTCTGTCATGTGGAAATACATGCTTTGTTTGCTTTCCAAATTGATATGCTTCACATGCTTTCTACATACCTTCAACTTTAAACCTAGGCAGCCCTGTCACAACTTCTTTAGTGTGCATAGACTTCATTATTTGCACATTTACATGCCCAATTCTCTTATGCCAAATGTCTATATCTGCAACAACCCTTGAACCATTTGCAAACATTGCATCACTCACTTTAGGCATATTTACATTCAATGTGAACATTCTATCCACTATGTTACCTTTTGCAACCAACCTGCACTTATCTTTAAAGTCTTCTACACATAACAACCATCAGGGTTAAATCGAACCTACAAAACCTGCTCAATCATCTAGCCAATAGAAACCAGATTCTTTGTAATGTTCGAAACATGAAGTACATTTGCAAGGTACTTCACCTTACCATCCTGCATAGACAATGGCACATCTCCAACATGGGCAATCTGATGTGAGCAATGTCATCACCTATCTCAACAAAACCTGGTCTTTCAAGACTCTTCATTTCCTTGAACCACTCACCATGACTTATCATGTGGTTCGAAGCACCCGAGTCAACATACCATATATCATCCTTACATGTTGCTCCATCATTTCTAGACATAGCATTAACCACATGATGTTGCATAGCAAACAACCTCTCATTATCTTCATTATTTCTGCTAGTAGAGGATGCATGGTTGTTTTGCTACACTTTTCCATTTCACATGTCACTGTGCTTTTCTTATATAGAAATCTACCTTCACATGTCCAACTCGTGTATCATTATGTTGCCTTTGCCAATTAGCACAACCTCTTTGACTCCCCCTTCCTATAAACTGGCCTCTTCCACCTATGTGTTTTTGTTGCGAATCCTGGGACTGTTATTGCTCTACTCACCATAGTTCTGATTACCTATTCGGCCACCACCTTGGCCACGTCCACGTCCTCTACTTGCACTTGTGTAGAAGGCCTACTGCTCTAAATTGGTTTTGTTTTGTGAAGACTGTTGATCTTCACCCAAATTCTTCTCTTCAATGTGATCAACATTGACACCAAATCTATGAAGTTGGGAATGTTCTCCCGAGTTTGAATAGACATCTTGAACGCCTTGTATTATGGCCCGAGACTACGTAGACACACTTCCATCTTATCATCATCATCAACAAAAACACCAATTGATGCAAGGGATTCCATAATGCCCTTGATCTTCAAGGCATAATCATTCACATACATATTTTTCTTCTCTACAATATGAAGCTCATTCTTCAAGTGAATCTTTTATGCCTTGGTGTTAGTTTCATACAGCTTCACCAAGGTATCCCATGCCTCCTTAGGTGACTTGGCATCCTATATATGCCTAATCATAGTGTCATATATGTTGATAGAAAGCCAGTACATGACTTTCCTTGATCCTTGATTCCAATCCTTGAATTCTTTTATATTTACAGCAGTTGGATTAATCTCTGATATCTCTGGTGCCTCCTCATGTTCACCTTCAATGTAGTCCCGACTCCCAATAACTTTTTCCCATGAAGAAATTTGTCAATCTAAACCTCCAAGCACGGAAGTTATTCTTGTCAAGCTTCTCTACAACAATATGGTTTATTCCATCATTCGACATCTTGTCTGCAACACAAATTTATCAAAAACAGCACAAATTTACTACACCAAACTGTCACAACCACTGACCTCAATTTGCATACATTCACCCAATGGAAACTTTAAAACCTCTTTATAGCACACAGTATCTGCACAACCAATCACCCTTCCTGTAGTTCCAAAAACAAAGTTCTGCATAGAATCAAAACTTACCCACAATGCCCATGAACGCCTGCGAGCTGAAAAATGGAGGTCCAAAGGCACCCAAAACGCGTTTTTAGCCCCAAAAATTCAATCCAACGTGAATAGTATAGTTGCCCTGTAGCTCTACACCCTCAAAGAAAGCTTATCAATCAGAGTTGGTTTGCCGGTGCCTCCCAAAGAGCTTCCGAGAAGGGTGTAATAGCCAACACAAAGGAAAAAGAGTAGATGAAGCTCTTACCCTCGTACCGCTTCCTGTGCTGCTCTTGCTTGCCGCTCAACCCTTAGCATGAACCAGGATCTGATACCATGAAAAGATGCGGGGGAGAATAGATCTTGAGCTCTTTCAATCACACACACACTCACACAAACCCTAGAAGAGAACACACAAGGTGAGAGGCTAAAAATTCTTCTTCTTCTTCACACAAAAAAAGAGGTCTACAAAGAAAATAAAGTGACTTAACACATATAATAGAGTATATACAAGCGGTCCATAATGTGAACACACTAAGTGGAGTGGGTAGGTGTGGACTAGTCAGTGTAGTCCAACTATAGAATCTCTGGCAAACATATGTCGATGCCAGTTACCAAATCTGCCAGTGATGTAAATGTCAAACAATCATGCAGGTGCCTCATGAGTGTCAGCTCATGTTGAGCTTGATATCTCAACAGTTAGGAAATAAGCAGTTCAGTCTTACATCATGGCATAAATAAATAGGAGAAGATAGGATTTGCTTTAGTCAAATATAGGCTTTACTTGTCTCTCAAACCTAGCAAAGAGTACATGCAAGCTTTTCTATTTTGGGAGCTTTACCTTGTTTTTACTTGTCCCCTTCACGAATATAGTAGCATATTTTATCAAATCCTATGCGTATCTATTTTGTTATTATACACTCAATGCGCGCCTCTGAGCATGTATCTCATTTTGATGTATAATGCACATTTGTTAGGCCCCCATATGAGGAGTAGCCATGGTGCATATGTCTTTAGTGGGAACCTTGTCTTAGACACGGATGGGGTAATTATTGTGACCATTGATGATGGTTAGGAGATGGTTAGGGGTACGAGTGTTAGCTGGGGTCTATGGCATCGCCCCAAGCTGGGGGGTCCCAGGTGTTGAGATATCGAGCTCATCTAGTGAGGCAGTGGACACTGACCCACCTGGGGGATAGGCCCCACACTTACACCATTGGCATGGTTGGTGAGATTATGGGTGATATGTGGCTAGTGGGATGATAGGCTGTGTGACAGCCATTCTAGAGAGACTGGCATAGTTATAGCGCCAGCTCATTTAGTTGGGTTCACACTATAGAGAACCTTAGTATGTATTTGGTTGAGTAACTTTTCATATGGTGTGTACTCTTATCTTTGTATATGGTGTGTTGACTGTTGTGTAAGAAGAAGAAGATTTTCAGCCTCTCACCTTGTGTGTTCTCTTTTAGGGTTTTGTGAGTGTGTGTGTGCTTGCAAGAGCTCAAGCTCTCTTCTCCCTTGCATCTTTTCATGGTATCAGAGCCTGGTTCATGCTAAGGGCTGAGTTGCAAGCAAGAGAAGCACAGGAAGCGGTACGAGGGTAAGAGCTTTATCTACTCTCCCCTATTTGTGTTGGCGACTACACCTTTATCGGGAGCTCTACGGGAGGCACCGGCAAAACGATCTCTGATTGAGGAGCTTTCTTCCTAGGAGTAAAGCTATAGGGAAACTATATATTCCTAGTGGACAAAAATTTTTGGGCCAAAAACGCGTTTCGGGTGCGTTAGGACCTCCGTTTTTTGAAAAGTAGGCGATTTCGAGCACTATGGATAAGTCATCGATTCTATGCAGAACTCTGTTTTAAGAATTGCAAGAAGACAGATTGGTTGTGCAGACATTGTGTGTGTTGCAAGGAGGTAAAACAGTTGCCATTGGGTGTATGTATGCACATTGAGGTCACTGGTTGTGACATTTGAGTGTAGTACAATACCAGTGCAAAAAATACAACAATTTGTGTAGGACAAACCAGAGTGCTGTTTCTGGTAAATTTGTATGTCTGGCAAGATGTCAAATGATGGCATAAACCAGATTGTTGCTGAGAAGCTTGATAAGAACAACTTCCATGCTTGGAGGTTCAGGTTGACAAATTTCCTGATGGGAAAGGGTTACTGGGACTACATAGAAGGTGAGCATGAAGAGGCACTAGAGATACCGGAGATCAATCTGACTATTGCAGATGTGAAAGAGCTCAAGGATTGGAACCACGGAGCCAGAAAAGTTATGTATTGGCTCTCTATTAGTATACAGTACACCATGATTGGGCACATACAGGATGCTAAGTCCCCCAAGGAGGCGTGGGACACCTTGGTAAAAGTCTATGAAACGAATACCAAGGCACTAAAGATACAGTTGAAGAATGAACTTCATACTATGGAGAAAAAGAGTATATCTATGAATGACTATGCATTGAAGATCAAGGGTATTGTGGAATCCCTTGCATCTATTGGTGTTTCAGTGGAATCCCTTGCATCTATTGGTGTTTTAGTATAGATGATGATGATAAGGTGAAGGTCTGTCTATGTGGTCTCGGGCCACAATACAAGGCATTCAAGACGTTTGTCTCATCTAAAAGTCTTTGGATGCATTGCATATGTGCATGTGCCAGATGAGCTGAGAACTAAGCTGGATCCAAAAGCTAAAAATGTGTGTTTATTGGGTATTCCCTTGAGCAAAAGGGATACAGGTGTTATAACCCTGCTACACGTGAGTTGAGGGTAAGCAGGGATGTTGTTTTTAATGAGATGAGCAGCTGGTATGCTGCTGAAAAAGAAGCTGTTGGGGCTGATGTGAGTGGAAATGTGGTTGCACAGAATACAAGTCAGCAATCATAGTCTTTGAGTGGAAATGTGGTTGCACAGAATACAAGTCAGCAATCACAGTCTTTGAGTGGACCAAGAGAGTCCTCATCTAGTGGTTCATTTTGATAGACCATGGAGTGGTAGGCTGCATCATAATACTAGTCCTACAAATGTGATTAGTACATCACATAAAGGCAAAGAGAAAGTGGTTGAGCCCCTTAGTATGACTGACATTTTTGCAGGGCATTCTCATGTTGATGGAGAGTCTATTGGCTCAGAGATGAGCCTTGATGAGGATCTTGGGATACCAGCTATGAGAACACCTAGTGTAAAGAAGGCTATGGAAGCCATGAATGCAAAGCTGCGAAGATCTAGGCAAGTGAAGAATCTTGTGCAGAGGTTTACCTATGATGGTTATGACATGATGATCACCAGGCCAGATTTGAGCTATGGTGTTGGGTTGGTGAGTCAGTTTATGCAGGTTCCTCAAAAGTCGCATTTGGATGCATTGAGACGCATACTGAGGTATGTGAGGTCTACTTTGCATTGTGGACTATTTTATGAAACTGGGACGACAGAGATATGTGTACATGGGTACACAAATGCTGATTGGGCTGGTAGTATCTTAGATAGAAGATCTACTAGTGGCTTCATGTTTTCTTTGGGGAGTGCTACCGTGACTTGGACCAGCACAAGAAGCATCCTATCCAGTATAGAGGCCCAGAGGTGCTGCTATGAATGGCAGCATGTGAGGTAGATTGGTTGAGAAAGCTACTTGCAGATTTGGGTCTATCAGTGGATAGACAAGTTGTCATTTTCTGTGACAACATTAGCAATATATACAGTTGGCTATAGGAGTTGGCTAGGAACCCAGTTTTTCATGCTCGCACACGAAGCATATAGAGGTCCACTACCATTTTGTCAGAGAGAAGGTTTTGGCAAGAGATGTTGACCTTGTTTATGTCAGGACCAGAGGATCAGGTCGCTGACATCTTCACCAAAGCATTGGGTACAGAGAAGCTCCGTAGATTTAGGGCTTCGCTTGGCGTACATGAGATGGAGTTGAGCTCAACGAGGAGTGTTGAGATATCGAGCTCATCTAGTGAGGTGGTGGACACACACTGATGACCCGCCTGGGGGATAGGCCCCACACTTACACCCCTGGCATGGTTGGTGAGATTATGGGACCCCACACTTACACCACTGGCATGGTTGGTGAGATTATGGGTGATATGCGGCCAGTGGGATGATAGGCTGTGTGACAGCCATTCTAGAGACTGGCATAGTTATAGCGCCAACTCATTTAGTTGGGTTCACACTATAGAGAACCCTAATATGTATTTGGTTGAGTACCTTTTCATATGGTGTGTACTCTTATCTTTGTATATGGTGTGTTGAGTGTTGTGTGAAGAAGAAGAAGATTTTCAGCCTCTCACCTTGTGTGTTCTCTTTTAGGGTTTTGTGAGTGTGTGTGTGCTTGCAAGAGCTCAAGCTCTCTTCTCCCTTGCATCTTTTCACAGGGGGCCTAGCAGCCCCCTGGCGAGGGTGAGGGGGCAGGAGCCCCATGAACGAGACGGTATGAGGCGGCCCCCTGGCGAGGGTGAGGGGGCAGGAGCCCCATCAGCGAGACGGTATGAGGAATATTCCCTAGAATATTCCCTCAGATACTAGGTCCATCATTAGTGGCGGTGGTTGGTGGGCCATGTCCTTGATATGCGAGCCGATAAGCGGGCCGTGTCCTTGATATGCGGGCAGTGGACTGTGTCTATGCAGTGTAACCGCCCTTGTTGTACACGTATCTACCACAGTGGCTACAGTACTATATATGGACATGGTTGCCATGAGCTAAGGCATCCAATGCTTGTGAGTATCCACCCCCTTCTATACTTCGTACTACATGCTCCGTGTCTAGATTCTATCTAGATCGCCATCTAAGCTCTACTTGAGAGCGCACGGGTGGACAGCACCATCACTTATACCTCTTTGGTATAATAAGAATTTTAAATTCTCTGTATTGTGTATCTATTGCATTGTCTATTGTGCCTTGTCTTGCTCTCTCTTTCCGTTGTGCCATATTCTTATATGATATCAGAGATTAGGTGCCCTTAGCAAGAATAGTGTATAAAGTTTAGTCTTTCTTTGCATAGAACCCTTAGAGTGATGGCTTCTACCTCTGCTGTGCTGCTGTTGCACCAGTCTTGCGCATTCGCCACTTGACTTCATGGAAGGCAATCTTGGGACAAACTATACTCTTTGGAAATTTAAAATCAATGCCATTCTAGACTCTTATGAGCTCCTAGAAACTATTTTGGGAATGGATGCAGAACCAGTTGGGAAGTCCCAACCCCTACAAACATGCTTCCCCGCTTCCCCACTAGATGCTACACTTCTTCGGGCATGGAGAAGGCACAATGCTGATGCACTTTGTGCCATCGTCACTAACGTAAGTGATTATGTTCTCACTCTGATTCGACATACTACCAAGGCTAGAGAGAGGCTTAGATCATACTGAAAAATTAGTATGAGACTCGCAAATCAAACGAGAATTTTGAACTTGCTGAATCAACTTGCTACTAAAAAGTTTATTGAAGGAGAAGCCACTAAAGAATTTATCTCGTGGATCAAAACTTTGCGAGATCAAATGCCTGTTGTAGGGATTACACACACTACTGAGGATTTGGCACGCGGAGGTGCATCCGAATTCTTCCACAGAAGTATGATGGCTTGGCTGCATCACTAAGCACTCAGGTTAGAGTACCATCTTTATCATTTGAAGAATTTAAGGCTCTACTACTTGAGGAGGAGATGCAGCTGAAGATGGTAGTGATGCTCCATTTTTGGCCAATGCTAAAGGCAAAGGCACAACATCTTCTGATGAGAAGAAGAAGAAGCCAAAGAAGAAAAAGTTTCAAGGGAGCTGTTATTACTATGACAAGAAGGTTCATGTTGTCAAAGACTGTAGAAAGATGTAGGCTGACAAGAGAAGAATGGCACCTTGAAGTCTTTGTAGAAGGGAAAGGAGTCAGTCAACAATGTCGAGACCAAGCTTGAACTTTGGGTCGCCATTGAAAAGGTATGTTCATCTGCTTAGGCTCGAGTTTGATATTCATGGATTTTGGATAGTGGAGCATCTTGATGATACAGGACCAGTAAGAAGGGCTGGTATAGTTCCTAGATGCCTCTACAGGAACCCATCAAATATTATTGTTAGAAATAAGAAGGGCTGGTATAGTTCCTAGACACATGACCAATAAGAAGGGCTGGTATAGTTCCTAGATGCCTCTACAGGAACCCATCAATGTTGTTGTTAGAAACAATGCTAAATGTCCAGCCGAAGGGTTTGGAACCATATCTTTTGTGGAAGCTACAAGTGAAGAGAAGAAGCTGTCAAATGTGCTCTATGTACCCCAGGATAGATCATAGGCTTGAAGAACGCTTCAAGAAAACTGAAGAAGAAATTCCAGATGCTATCGATGGAAAGGTAGTCGGCAAAGGAGTAAGGCGCAACAATCTCTACGAGCTGAGTGCCCTTACAGTGTCTGTAGATAAGAGCACAAGCAAGCTATGGCACGAGCAATTTGGTCACATTGGATTTGTCAACCTAAAGGAGATGCAAAAAAAGGGTATGGTATCTAATTTGCCTGTATTTTCAAAATTGCAGGAACCATCTGAAGCTTGTATGATGGGCAAGCAACAACATTTCCATAGGAAAGTAGCAATTGGGAAAAGACTTCTCTGGAGCTGGTACATGCTGATCTTTCTGGTAAAATGTCTACTGCTATATTAGGGGGATCTTCTTACTTTATGCTGTTAGTCAATGATTATAGAAGGAAGATGTGGGTTTAGTTCCTTCGGGATAAGACTGAAATTGTGGTGGCAAGTTCAAACAGTGGCATAATCTTGTGGAAAATGAGACAGGAAAGAAGGTGAAGAAGTTTCATATAGATCAAGGAGGAGAATATCTTTCACTAGAATTTGACAGCTACTCTCTACAAGGAGAATGGCATCAAGCGCCAACTGACACTGCTCACACACCTTAGCAAAATGGTGTTGTAGAACGTCGCAAATTAAACTGTCATGGAGATGGCTCGATACATGTTGAAGGCAAAGGGTTTGTCCAATACATTTTGGGCTCAAGCAGTCAACACAATAGTTTATGTCCTCAATCAGAGCTACACAAAGGCACTCAAGGATGTTAAACCTCAAGAGGCCTACTTTGGTAAGAAACCTTCAGTTTCTCATTTCAGAACATTTGTCTGTGAATGTTATGTGCATATTCTAGATGCATCCAAGACCAAGCTAGACGCCAAAAGCAAGAAGTGTATCTTTTTTGGATATAGTCAGGAGGAGTCGAAGGCATATCGGCTCTATGATACAAAGGCAAAGAAGATTGTGGCCAACCGAGATGTGGTATTTGCATAACAGCCACACTTAGTGGAGGAAGGAGGTCTGTCCACTCTATCATCAGTTGGAGAAATAGTGCACCATGAGCCCAACCCACTAGTTAAATTTCCTCTCAACAACAAGGAGGAGGAGTTTTCAGAGAATGAAGACTCTCACACATCACAACAACCTACTGCTATACCAGAAGGAAAGCCACTTCCAAAGTGGGCACAATAGCTCTTTGATGAGCGTAATCCCCAGTACTCGAGAAGCCAAAATCTTTAACAGATTGACCATGCAAATCAAGGAGAATAGAGGAGCAGAGAAGAGCATCTGATCTCATTGTCGATCTGGCCTTGATGGTGGCTGAGATAATGGGAACAATGAAGGAGCCAGCCACCTTGATGAAGCCTTAGCAAATCCAAAGTGGAAAGCCGTGATGCAGTTTGAGTATGACAACATCATAAAGAACAACACTTGGGAGCTAGTTGACTGACCACAAAACAAAAAGGTAATTGGTACTAAATAGGTTTGGAAAGCTAAGTATAAGGCTGATGGCTCACTTGAAAAATACAAAGCTAGGTTGGTTGCACATGGATTTGCACAGGTAGAGGGTTTCAACTTTGATGAAACCTTTGCTCCCAGAGCTCATATGACAACTATCAAGGGTACTTGCCTTCGCTTCTCACAAAAAGTGTCCAGTCTTTCACATGGATGTCAAATCAGCATTTCTGAACTGCCATCTCGAGGAGGAGGTATATGTAGATCAACCACCAGGTTTTGAGATGCCTAGATCAGAAAAAACAAAGTTTGCAGGCTAAAGAAGGCATTGTACGGGCTGAAAGAGGGCCCAAGGGCATGGTATCACATGATAGACCAAATTTTCAAAAAGATTGGGTTTATAATAATTGCTTCTGATGCTAGCTTGTATGTTCTAAAAAGTTATGGCAAGATTGTTTTGGTTGTATTGTATGTAGATGACTAAAACATTTCAAGTGACAATGAAGAGATGATCCAGAAGACAATGGATATGCTAAGCCATGAGTTTGCGATGATAGACTTGGGTCTTATGCATTTCTATTTGGGGATTGAGGTCTAGCAAGAGTTAGGTAAAATCTTCATTTCGCAGCAAAACTATGCTTGGGAGATTCGCAAAGCATTTGGAATGACAAACTGTAAGCTTGTGTCTACGCCAATGGAAGTGAACATTAAGCTTGTGTCTACGCCAATGGAAGTGAACATTAAGATTTCTACAAAGGATTCTTCATCATTTGTTAACATCAGGAAGTACAGGAAGTTGGTGGGGAGTTTGATTTTTCTCACTAACACTAGACCTGATATCAGCTTCATAGTTGGTGTGTTGAGCAGGTTTTCCAACAAGCCATGAGAGAGTCATTGGAAGGAAGGGATGAGGGTACTTAGGTACATCAGAGATACTCTTGAGTATGGCATCATGTACAGCATGGGTGACACTCTGGTAGGTTATTGTGACTCTGATTGGGCAGGAGATTGTGATTCTAGGAAACAAGTTTCTCGATATTGTTTTTTGCTTGGTTTTGGTGCTTTCTCTTAGACCAACAAAAAGAAACCTACAGTGGCACTTTCTTCCACAGAGGCTGAGTTGTATAAGGCAACTTGCTTTGCTGCATGATGTGAGGTATTATGGTTGAGGAGAATCTTGGTTGACATGCGAGTTCAAATCTGGGAGGCCACAGTCTTGTGGTGCGACAATCAGAGTTGCATGGCTATCTCCAAGAATCCTATGTTTCATGCTCGCACGAAGCACATTGAGATTCAGTATCATTATGTGCAGGAGCTAATAGAGGATGAGATACTAGAGCTGGAGTATTGCTCTACAGAGCAAAATTGCACCGACATCTTCACCAAGGCTCTTGGGAAGGACTAGCTCATTCAGCATCTTCATCGACTTAGCGTTGAGCCAAAAACCTAGTTCATCTTTGGGTGGAGAGGGGCAATGTTAGTATACACTCAATGCTCACCTCTCAGCATGTATCTAACTTTGATGTATAATGTACATTTGTTAGGCCCCCATTATGAGGAGTAGCCCCATGGTGTATATGTCTTTAGTGGAAACCCCGCCTTAGACGTCGATGGGGTCATTTTTGTGACCATTGATGATGGTTAAGAGATGTTCACAGGTACAAGCATTAGCTAGGGTCTGGGGCATCGCCTCAGGGGCTGAGGGGTCCCAAGGGGGCTAGCAGCCCCCATGGCAGGGATTTGGGGGTGAGAGCCCCGCTAGCAAGATGGTATGAGGAATATTCCCTAGAATATTCCCTCTCCATCATTAGTGGTGGACGGTGGTCAATGGGCCTCATCCTTGATACATGAGCGGTGATCGTGTCTATATGCAGTGTAACCGCCCTCGTTGTATACGTATTTACCACACCGCCTACAGTATTATATATGGACATGGTTTCCACCATGAGCTAAGGCATCTAATGCTTGTGAGTATCCACCCCATTCTACACTTCATACATACTCCATGTAGAGTCTGTCTAGATCACCATCTAAGCTCTACTTTTGAGAGCACATGGGTGGATAGCACCATCACTTGTACCTCGTTGGTATAATCAGAATTTTAAATTTTCTTCATTGTGTATCTACTGCATTATCTATTGTTCCTTGTCTTGCTATCTCTTTCTATTGTGCCATATTCTTATATATTTTCCTCCTAATTTTATTAGTGAGTTTATTTATTCTTTCATTATCCCTAAGTTGATCTTTGATCTAGGCTAAACCCTCAAATTGGTATCAAAGCTAGTTTCTGGCTCTTTTGGTGTGTAGTACGCATAATCATCTTGATGCGCCTACCTCAACACATCTGTTTGTATTAAGTAAGCTTTGCTATTAGGGCTTCTGAAGCCTTAATTTGAAGTCTTTCAAAGCCTTCGCAATAGGCTAATAGGCTTCTGTCAATGCCGCCCATCTACCCTCATGACTAAGTGACACATCATAAATCAGGAGGGATCTATGGTTGGAAAGAGGCGTCACAATAGGGATTTGATCAACATGGTTGGATTCCCAAGTCTAGGGGTGAACTCGCAAGGACTGGGTGAACTAGGGAGACCTTTTTGGCAAGAAAGTGAACTAGGGAAACATTTTCTGGTAAGAAAGTGAACTAGGGAACAAAATATCAAGATTTCAATTTAAAAACACTCTCCACAACCTGTTGGAAAGTATAGCATAGTGGTTAGATGTTGAAAGCTTGAGCGGATGGTTCCAAGTTCGAATACTCTTTTGCATTGACGTCAACCCCTCCAAAATTTTCTAAGTCCCAAAAATCCCCATGGTATACCGTGAGTTCACCCCTCTTGAGTTCACCCCTAGTTCACTTGCCCGACGGGAATCTGACCATCTAGAGTAGGCAAGATCGTGATGCCTCTTTTCAACCTTAGATCCCTCCTGATTCATAATGTGTCATTTAGTCTCGTGGCCCATCTACGTCAATGCCATCACATCATTTGCTACCTGCCGGTGCTTCTTTTGTACGTCGTCACTCACCACTTGTCCATTTGTCATCAGAGCCTAGTTTCCATCAGTCCCGGTTTAAAGGTTTTTCACCAACTACTATAGTTGTCCATTCATCAGAGCCTGCAGTCCTGCTTTTAAGGTTTTTCATAAGTCTTATTAAAAGGCTTGGATCATATGTGTGCCTTCACACACAACGGCATCCATCTGTGTCTTTAATCATGGAGAAGAATCCCATGGAGAAGTTCAATGGCAAATCTTTTCATACATGGAAGATGAACATACGCATGCATCTCGTTGTCTCACATGACCTACGTCCAACCAAGATCGCATCAACCAATGGGATCTCAAAAATGAGAAAGCGCTCGGCATCATTGGGCAAGCCCTTGGTAATGATTATATTCATTATGTAGATGTTCAACAAATTATTGCAGAAGTTTGGGTATATTTAGAAACTAATTTTGGTGCAATAATGAGAAACGCCAAAATTGTTCGCTCTATAGCCTTAGCATGGGTGCTCATGAATCTCTTGATGCTCACGTAAATAAATTAAAATAAATTATGAGCCAACTTGCAGGTATAAGTTTTCCTATTGAAGATGATGATGCAGAAGCCATCTTACTTGAAAGTCTTCATCATCCCAAGTACAAAGCTCTTGTGCAGATGCTCCATCTTACCAGTCTTTCTATAGACTTCGAGAGTATGGTTTCTACTCTTCTTGAAGAATAAAGGCACAAGGACTTTCAACTCTCTACACTTGAAGACCATGCTTATGTTACCAAAAAAAATTAAAGGACCATGTCACTATTACGGCAAGATGGGACCTCAAGTTTAGACATGCTTCAAGAAGAAGAAAGAGAAAGCACATGCAGTTGAAGAAGAAAATCCAAGTAAAGATGATGCAGAAGAGGCTAATCTAGCAAGCCACAAACCTGATGCTATTTGGCCATTTTGAACTTGACATAACTCTTCTTCTCTTTTGAATCAAATATATTTGGTATCCCTTTGTAAGTCTATGTATGGTGAACATGTTATTGTGATACTCTAGGTTGAGGTATGGTCAGTGAGACTCACTTGTGTCATTTATTCACTTTGCAGCCGTGATGACCTGGGTTGAGTCATGGTCGGTTTGGCCCGATTACTTTTACACTTCTTACAGACTAGCCTTATCAATGATGCATAGCATGATGTGGATTGAGAGGGGGTATGTTAGAAAATAAGAAATTCAATCCTACAGCATGACATAAATAAATAAGAGAAGATAGGATTTGCTTTGTTCAAATATAGGCTTTACTTGTCTCTCAAGCCTAGCAAAGAGTACGTGCAAGCTTTCTTATTTTGGGAGCTTCACCTTTTTTTTGTATCTATAAATATATGGGTTGTCCCCCTCACGAATATAGTAGCATATTTTTATCAAAGCATGTGCGTATGTATTTCCATCTTGCTTTTATTAGCAAGTTTAATTATGCTTTCATTATGCCTAAGCTGATCTTCGATCCAGGCTAAAGCCTTCAATTGCCTAAGATGAGCTTCGATCCAGGCTAAAGCTTTCATTATGCCTAAGCTGATCTTTGATCTAGGCTAAAGCATTCAACTGCAAAGGAATAATGTAATGCTTTCAAGAACAAATATTTCCAAGCATTTGATCAAGGGTTGGGTTGATCCGGCCACAAAATGTAACCATAAAAGAGATTAGGTCTTGATTAGTGATACTATTCAGTTTAAGGTAGATAGAGGGATAATGAATTTGTGGATTAAAGTGGATAGGTATTTTCATGAGCATAAGACATCAAGGTAAGGTTGTTTAATCATAGGTTGAAAGGCACAAAAAGGGAAAAGCACAAAAACTAAAAAAAGAAACTATGAGTGTAAATATGATTTGAGTATGTATAGAAAGTGAGGAGCCAACTGGCAACTACATGATGGAGGTGGCAAGAAACTATGAGTGTAAATATGATTTGAGTATGTATAGAAAGTGAGGAGCCAACTGGCAACTACATGATGGAGTGTGAGATCCCCCTGTTCCCACCTAGCAACGGATTCGGGTACTAGCAGCGGAAGTAGCACTTCTCGCACGGGACAGGGGTCCCACATTCGGGGCCTCGTCCACGGATATCCGGACAAGAGACTAATCCGTCGGTTTTTCCAAAACCGAACCCGGAAAAAACTTCCCTTACCCGGAAAGCACGGGCGATTCCACCAGGATAATTTTTTACTCTAACGTATTCAAGATCATTACTGATCACGCTGATCCAACTGCACCTATAAAGATACTCGGTCGGATCAAGGAAGAAACTTGCACTTGGATCATTGGGATCAACGCTTTTTTCCCCATCAAGAGGCACAGCCGTTGATTCCTATCCATAGAACAATTACTATCCGAGACTTACTTCATCTATCGTAATAACAGAAATTGAGTCTCGGTTTACGGATCCATCAGTCCAGCCTAACCCCATCCGATCCCATGGGTTAGCCAACCGCCCAACCACTGTAGTGATGGGATCCAATTTGGAATTTGGTTAGGTTTTGTCCCGGGTACCAAGGAAAAGAGTTCCAAGGCCCCCTAGCCGGAAGTTCATGCAAACATAAAACTAGCCACACCACTTACACACCCAATATGAAAATTGCCTTTTTCTTAGCATCAGCTAACTTTAAAACAATCCTTTAATGAAACCATAGTACCACTGATCACAATCTTCCAATTTATCCAGTTGATTCATAATTTTCCATCATTCCTTCATCAGAGTATCTATGGCATCATTGGCAACTAGAACGCTCACCACCTGTCCACACAGGGGCCTTTTCAATAGTTCCTAGCCCATAATACTCGGCAATATAATCACTTATAAAAATCAAGATGGACTCTCGTTGAAGATCAGCAAGATCAACCAACAGATCCATATAAAGAGCCATGGACTCATCCATTGAAGACCAGCAAGGTCAATCAACCAGATCCATGCCCGGTTTCACAAAACAACTCTTACTCCTTGTTCCAATATCTTCCTCGATGCACGCGTGGGTATCCTAGGCGACCCAGAGCCCGAGCACCGTATGGTCAGCACCCTCTAGGATCCTTCGCAGGTGACCTAGCGCTTCACTCATAGGCCGCTTCCTTGGTCCCTCATCCACCGTACCGGAAGCTCACCATTTTAATCGAACCGAGGCTGGTCAAGACCTCGGCCGACCTTGCTACGCGAGACGTCCTCCATTGACTCTCCGTCAGCAGTTGCAACTTTATCAGTTAGGTCTCCACGACCTTAATCACAAGACGGTCAAAATGCTTTCCCAGCATTCTTGACATAAAACAGCCATTTACAAACAGCATTTACAAACAGTTTACAAATACAATTTCTATATTAACTCTAATTTTTCCACATTATCCCTCATATAATCCACATTACTTATTCCTCATTCCATTTATATAAGTACTCATCCAATCACATCATTTTCCATCTCTTCACTTCATATTCCTTCACATCACATATCATATATTCACATCCATACATCCACATCCACATCCACATTCACATCCATACATCCACATCTACGTGCTTACCTCCATTTTCACATCCTCATTTATACATCCACATCCCATATCCACATTCATACATACACATCCATATCCACATCCATACATCCACATCCACATGCATACATCCACTATCACGTCCTCATTCATACATCCACATCCACATGCATACATCCACTATCACGTCCTCATTCATACATCCATATCCACATACATACATACATCCACATCCACATTCCCATTCACCTCTATACATCCACATCTACCCACATGCATACATCCACTATCACGTCCTCATTCATACATCCACATCCTCATGCATACATCCACTATCACGTCCTCATTCATACATCCATATCCACATACATACATACATACATCCACATCCACATTCCCATTCACATCTATACATCCACATCTACATCCACATACATACATACATCCACATCCACATTCCACATTCACATCTATACATCCACATCTACATCCATATACATACATACATCCACATCCACATTCCACATTCACATCTATACATCCACATCTACATCCACATTCACATATATCCACATCCACATTCCCATTCACATCTATACATACACATCTACATCCACATACATACATACATCCACATCCACGTTCCACGTTCACATCTATACAACCACATCTACATCCACATTCACATACATCCACATCTACATTCACATTCACATCTATATCCACATCTATATTCCCATTCACATCTATACATCCACATCTACATCCACATACATACATACATCCATATCCACATTCCACATTCACTTCTATACAACCACGTCTGCATGCACATTCACATCTATGCATATACATCTTCATGCATACATCCATTTTCACATGCATACATCCACACTCCCGTCTCCACATCCACACATCCACATACATACATCCATTTTCACATTCCCATTCATATAACCCCATATGCCTTCATATCTAATCTTTTATATCACATCCATTCTCACCCTATCATCACAACCCATATACATCTTATCTCATCTCATATACTTCTTATCTCATCCCATACACATCTTATCACATCTTAACTCATCTTATATGCATCTTATCATATCTTATCACTTCCCATATCTTTTATGCATACTTCTATGCATGAAATTTAATTATGCTAAAAGTAACACTTTTATAATAAAATAATCATCTCTTATGCATACCTCTATGCATGAAATTTAATTATGCTAAAAGTAACACTTTTATAATAAAATATTCATCTCTTATGCATACCTCTATGCATGAATTTTAATTATTGTAAAAGTAACACTTTTATAATAAAATATTCATCTCTTATGCATACCTCTATGCATGAATTTCAATTATTGTAAAAGTAACACTTTTATAATAAAATATTCATCTCTTATGCATACCTCTATGCATGAAATTCAATTATGCTAAAAGTAACACTTTTGATATAAAAATTTATCCATTATGCATACTTCTATGCATGAAAATAAAAATGATAAAAGTAACACTTTTGATATAAAAATTTATCCATTATGCATACTTCTATGCATGTAAATAAAAATGATAAAAGTAACACTTTTGATATAAAAATTTATCCATTATGCATACTTCTATGCATGTAAATAAAAATGATAAAAGTAACACTTTTGATATAAAAATTTATCCATTATGCATACTTCTATGCATGTAAATAAAAATGATAAAAGTAACACTTTTGATATAAAAATTTATCCATTATGCATACTTCTATGCAAGTAAATAAAATGATAAAAGTAACACTTTTGATATAAAAACTTATTCTTTATGCATAATATAGAAATTCAACTTCTCCATGATTATAATGAAATTCTTTCAATTAGTCTAGGATGATAATTCCTAGAATATGGTAGGAAGTCCTCTTTTTATGCTTTGAATGAAATTATTTTATGCATAATTTTTATAAAAATTTTGCCATAGCTCCGCTGCTATGACTGATAAATCTCAATTTTTCTACGGGATAAAGCTTATCATTAAAGAAATAATTAAAATGATCTCTAATTGGATCATTAATCCATAATGGATTGAATCATCAATATGCATAAACTAAAAGCATAGAAAAAAAACCATTAATTTGGCCTCAAGCATAGCTTAATCTTGGATTAAGGAAAAGCTTTATGAAAAGCTTCTTTTGGATTGAGAATGGGTCATGAGTATGACCATTTCTTGAGTGAGAGAGAAATTACATAAAAACCATTAGAATTTAAACATAAATGGAAATTAACTTCAATAGCATTTATTAAATTATGTAACTCTTCACTACTATTCACCAATTAACTTCAATAGCATTTAAAAAACCATACCAATTAAGCTTCTCAAGCTTGAGAGGGGTTGAGAAGAGAGAAACATTGAGAAATTATAGAAAAGAGCAATATTCACTAATTACCTTACAAATTGCTTGATTCTTTGTTCACGGTAGAGGCCCCCAACCAATCAATTGGTTAAGTATGTTGATGGAGCCACTAATGGGGATTGAAGAAAGAGGGAAGCTCCAAAAACTAGTGAATTATTAAATGAATTCACAGTTCTTGGCTTAGGTGGAGTAGAGTAACGATGCATAAACACTATATATTTTTCAACAAGGGGGAGGCTTCTATTTATAGAAAAAATTGAGCTCCTAACCAAACAAACTGATTCTAGAATTTTCCAAATCAGTTTGGTCAATTTTTGACCATTTTTAGGTCAGTTAAGCTAATTTTTTGGAACTAGACTTGAATGAGGAGAGAGGAGAGATGAAATATCTCAATTTTTATGAGTTTAAAACTCATTCAAGCATGTGAAATATGCACCTCCTTTAAAGAACTCCCCTTCCTTACATATGTCATATTTTTAATATTGCTCATAGTTTTTTACTAATAAACCTTGTACATTTTCAACTCTTCATCTTATGTGAAATATGCACCTCCTTTAAAGAACTCCCCTTCCTTACATATGTCATACTTTTAATATTGCTCATAATTTTTTACTAATAAACCTTGTACATTTTCAACTCTTCATCTTATGTGAAATATGCACCTCCTTTAAAGAACTCCCCTTCCTTACATATGTCATACTTTTAATATTGCTCATAATTTTTTACTAATAAACCTTGTACATTTTCAACTCTTCATCTTATGTGAAATATGCACCTCCTTTAAAGAACTCCCCTTCCTTACATATGTCATACTTTTAATATTGCTCATAATTTTTTTACTAATAAACCTTGTACATTTTCAACTCTTCATCTTATGTGAGCATTTACTCATTTTTGGGTATCTTCTTTTACAAATTGGATTTATCTCCTCCCTACACATGGATTGATGCTATTGGCCCATAGGAACCTTAATTGGACCATAATCCAAAAATTTCTGAAAATCTAGACCCTTAGACTAAGGTCCTTTATACACATTTCCAATTAATTCCAATTGCACATTGGAAAGTTCTTTTTGAATTTCTGTTTCAGGGGAACTTATTTTAATAAGATGAGATAATTTTCTAACCAGAAATATTAAAAATCTGAATATTCTCTCTCTAGAATATTTTCTCTCTCTAGTTAGAAACAAGTCTTTTATATTTCTTAAGAGGGATTGATTATAGAAGAAGATACGAGACATCAAAAGGGGGTTTGGGGGAGGAATCTTACATTCTACCCCACTTAAAAAACGCGAGATGTCCTCATCTCGCAAACTGGGATAATTTCGCAAGATGCACGAATTATTAGACTTAGAGAAAAATTTAAATCAGGATTAACCACCAAGAAAAAGTCACAAAGAGAGCAAGATTCAAGATAAGAACAAGATTTAAACTTTATTCATTCTCAGAACTTATACAGTAAAGATAGAAGAACTCTTTACACTTCCATAAGCCCGTCCATCATATGATCACAAAAGCAGCACTCACAAGCTGCGCATGTATAAGGTAACTCATCTATGGGAATAATTCTGTTGGTTATTGCCGCACCTATCTCAGTGGTATGAGGTGTTCTAACAAAAGGACCTCTGAGAGGCAAGCCAAAAACGGGGTAAAGGCATATCTTCTCATGAGGAAGAAAACACGCCAGTAAGAAGACCCGCTCAGAAAACCCAAGATGCCTTGATCTCATGACGCAGTAGTATCGGGGACCCAAACCCAAAGCTTCAATAACCATGGCCAAGTGGACATTATTACGAAAATGTTGCTGACCCCAGGGTGTTACCCTAGTTATGTCTTGATAGGTCCGCCATTTGGTCTGCGCTACAGAAGTTCCCAAGTGAGGGAAAAGTGAGCGCTCATACTGTTCTATAAAATCCATCTTCACAGACTCACTTGCGTCTTGAAGGTGAGGAATCATTATGGATAAAACTAGTTCTTGTTGCCAAGCCATGAAGGAGATTAAGAAAGAGAGGAGATCGATGGAAGTAAGATTACTGCTGTGAGCGACAGGTAAAAGTTACAACTTATATAAAGGAAGGAGTTAGCGTAACCTAGAAGCCAACGGTATCTTGTCACTGAAGTTTTATCGTCTTTCCTTGATTTGGGTTTGGCACATATTTCTATGAAATACATTAAGAACTTTGAGATGAGGAGGTAAAAGAAGCTTGTAGGCTAAGTCACCTACTTTGATTGAATTCAGATATAAGGCTCACAATATCTGGGGGATAAGTTCTTATACTCCCCAAGAGATAAAGAACTTCTTTTGGGCCGTACTCGAATGAAAACCAAAACCTTGGTATCCAAAACACCGATTTTCACTTCTGAACTCATTGTTCTGAATCCTTAAAATAGCGTGACTCCTGAGAAGCATTCTAGGGAAAGGGTCTTCCTTTTTTTAAACAGAATCTTTCTTTTATTTTAGAGAGGGACTAAGATCAAAAAGGGAGATTCTTACTCCTGTATACCTCGAAGGCAGGGGAGGAATCTTACATTCTACCCCACTTAAAAAAGTGTGAGATGTCCTCATCTCGCCAAGTAGAGGACAACTCTTTTTCTTAAGATCCAATTTATTCTAGGGTTCCTTATATTCTGGTCAACCCAACAGAATACGGGGATAAATATCCCTTATATAGAACTCATCATTAAATAAATTCATTTCAGATCATATCATTCATATCTTTAACACGATAATGGTCCATCAGATCGAAATTTTTTCTTTCTGAACATTCCTCCACGGGAATTTCAGTCAAGCAAGTTTTCAATTTGTCATCCCTTAACTTGATATACCGAGTCAAGTGTTAACAGTAGTACTTTGACAGCACAATCCACTAATCTCATAGTGATTTGTTGAAATCATTATCATCATTTATCATTACAGGGACTCGTCCCATTCATCCTCATTGCGGTTTTGCTCAAGTTATTATATTTCAACTAAATTTCAAAAATCATCATTTTTCAATCAGAATCCCAATCAATTCATCAGTTCCCAAACAGAATTAAAAATCATATCAACCACATTCAAATTCATCATCTGGATAGCATTAACGCTTATAATTCCAAGTCTTAGATTTACTCGTATATACTGTCAGTAAAGAGCTGCAGTTATACTCTCAATATATACGGATAGTCACGGCCCTTGGAATTATAAGGTAAATACCATCATGTCTAGGCCTCAAGCAAGCCAAGGATTCTATATGATTGCGGTACTTCCATCTGAAGACCCAATTACCAAATTACGAATTTCAATTTGAATATCAAATTGTATGAATTATATCACACAATTACAACCTTTTTGTGTTTCTTGATAAATTTCTGACCTATTTGTCTTCTCAATTGATCTTTATTAACCAAATGCTCTGATACCAACTGTGAGATCCCCCTGTTCCCACCTAGCAACGGATTCGGGTACTAGCAGCGGAAGTAGCACTTCTCGCACGGGACAGGGGTCCCACATTCGGGGCCTCGTCCACGGATATCCGGACAAGAGACTAATCCGTCGGTTTTTCCAAAACCGAACCCGGAAAAAACTTCCCTTACCCGGAAAGCACGGGCGATTCCACCAGGATAATTTTTTACTCTAACGTATTCAAGATCATTACTGATCACGCTGATCCAACTGCACCTATAAAGATACTCGGTCGGATCAAGGAAGAAACTTGCACTTGGATCATTGGGATCAACGCTTTTTTCCCCATCAAGAGGCACAGCTGTTGATTCCTATCCATAGAACAATTACTATCCGGGACTTACTTCATCTATCGTAATAACAGAAATTGAGTCTCGGTTTACGGATCCATCAGTCCAGCCTAACCCCATCCGATCCCATGGGTTAGCCAACCGCCCAACCACTGTAGTGATGGGATCCAATTTGGAATTTGGTTAGGTTTTGTCCCGGGTACCAAGGAAAAGAGTTCCAAGGCCCCCTAGCCGGAAGTTCATGCAAACATAAAACTAGCCACACCACTTACACACCCAATATGAAAATTACCTTTTTCTTAGCATCAGCTAACTTTAAAACAATCCTTTAATGAAACCATAGTACCACTGATCACAATCTTCCAATTTATCCAGTTGATTCATAATTTTCCATCATTCCTTCATCAGAGTATCTATGGCATCATTGGCAACTAGAACGCTCACCACCTGTCCACACAGGGGCCTTTTCAATAGTTCCTAGCCCATAATACTCGGCAATATAATCACTTATAAAAATCAAGATGGACTCTCGTTGAAGATCAGCAAGATCAACCAACAGATCCATATAAAGAGCCATGGACTCATCCATTGAAGACCAGCAAGGTCAATCAACCAGATCCATGCCCGGTTTCACAAAACAACTCTTACTCCTTGTTCCAATATCTTCCTCGACGCACGCGTGGGTATCCTAGGCGACCCAGAGCCCGAGCACCGTATGGTCAGCACCCTCTAGGATCCTTCGCAGGTGACCTAGCGCTTCACTCATAGGCCGCTTCCTTGGTCCCTCATCCACCGTACCGGAAGCTCACCATTTTAATCGAACCGAGGCTGGTCAAGACCTCGGCCGACCTTGCTACGCGAGACGTCCTCCATTGACTCTCCGTCAGCAGTTGCAACTTTATCAGTTAGGTCTCCACGACCTTAATCACAAGACGGTCAAAATGCTTTCCCAGCATTCTTGACATAAAACAGCCATTTACAAACAGCATTTACAAACAGTTTACAAATACAATTTCTATATTAACTCTAATTTTTTCACATTATCCCTCATATAATCCACATTACTTATTCCTCATTCCATTTATATGTGTACTCATCCAATCACATCATTTTCCATCTCTTCACTTCATATTCCTTCACATCACATATCATATATTCACATCCATACATCCACATCCACATCCACATTCACATCCATACATCCACATCTACATGCTTACCTCCATTTTCACATCCTCATTTATACATCCACATCCCATATCCACATTCATACATACACATCCATATCCACATCCATACATCCACATCCACATGCATACATCCACTATCACGTCCTCATTCATACATCCACATCCACATGCATACATCCACTATCACGTCCTCATTCATACATCCATATCCACATACATACATACATCCACATCCACATTCCCATTCACCTCTATACATCCACATCTACCCACATGCATACATCCACTATCACGTCCTCATTCATACATCCACATCCTCATGCATACATCCACTATCACGTCCTCATTCATACATCCATATCCACATACATACATACATACATCCACATCCACATTCCCATTCACATCTATACATCCACATCTACATCCACATACATACATACATCCACATCCACATTCCACATTCACATCTATACATCCACATCTACATCCATATACATACATACATCCACATCCACATTCCACATTCACATCTATACATCCACATCTACATCCACATTCACATATATCCACATCCACATTCCCATTCACATCTATACATACACATCTACATCCACATACATACATACATCCACATCCACGTTCCACGTTCACATCTATACAACCACATCTACATCCACATTCACATACATCCACATCTACATTCACATTCACATCTATATCCACATCTATATTCCCATTCACATCTATACATCCACATCTACATCCACATACATACATACATCCATATCCACATTCCACATTCACTTCTATACAACCACGTCTGCATGCACATTCACATCTATGCATATACATCTTCATGCATACATCCATTTTCACATGCATACATCCACACTCCCGTCTCCACATCCACACATCCACATACATACATCCATTTTCACATTCCCATTCATATAACCCCATATGCCTTCATATCTAATCTTTTATATCACATCCATTCTCACCCTATCATCACAACCCATATACATCTTATCTCATCTCATATACTTCTTATCTCATCCCATACACATCTTATCACATCTTAACTCATCTTATATGCATCTTATCATATCTTATCACTTCCCATATCTTTTATGCATACTTCTATGCATGAAATTTAATTATGCTAAAAGTAACACTTTTATAATAAAATAATCATCTCTTATGCATACCTCTATGCATGAAATTCAATTATGCTAAAAGTAACACTTTTATAATAAAATATTCATCTCTTATGCATACCTCTATGCATGAATTTTAATTATTGTAAAAGTAACACTTTTATAATAAAATATTCATCTCTTATGCATACCTCTATGCATGAATTTCAATTATTGTAAAAGTAACACTTTTATAATAAAATATTCATCTCTTATGCATACCTCTATGCATGAAATTCAATTATGCTAAAAGTAACACTTTTGATATAAAAATTTATCCATTATGCATACTTCTATGCATGAAAATAAAAATGATAAAAGTAACACTTTTGATATAAAAATTTATCCATTATGCATACTTCTATGCATGTAAATAAAAATGATAAAAGTAACACTTTTGATATAAAAATTTATCCATTATGCATACTTCTATGCATGTAAATAAAAATGATAAAAGTAACACTTTTGATATAAAAATTTATCCATTATGCATACTTCTATGCAAGTAAATAAAATGATAAAAGTAACACTTTTGATATAAAAACTTATTCTTTATGCATAATATAGAAATTCAACTTCTCCATGATTATAATGAAATTCTTTCAATTAGTCTAGGATGATAATTCCTAGAATATGGTAGGAAGTCCTCTTTTTATGCTTTGAATGAAATTATTTTATGCATAATTTTTATAAAAATTTTGCCATAGCTCCGCTGCTATGACTGATAAATCTCAATTTTTCTACGGGATAAAGCTTATCATTAAAGAAATAATTAAAATGATCTCTAATTGGATCATTAATCCATAATGGATTGAATCATCAATATGCATAAACTAAAAGCATAGAAAAAAAACCATTAATTTGGCCTCAAGCATAGCTTAATCTTGGATTAAGGAAAAGCTTTATGAAAAGCTTCTTTTGGATTGAGAATGGGTCATGAGTATGACCATTTCTTGAGTGAGAGAGAAATTACATAAAAACCATTAGAATTTAAACATAAATGGAAATTAACTTCAATAGCATTTATTAAATTATGTAACTCTTCACTACTATTCACCAATTAACTTCAATAGCATTTAAAAAACCATACCAATTAAGCTTCTCAAGCTTGAGAGGGGTTGAGAAGAGAGAAACATTGAGAAATTATAGAAAAGAGCAATATTCACTAATTACCTTACAAATTGCTTGATTCTTTGTTCACGGTAGAGGCCCCCAACCAATCAATTGGTTAAGTATGTTGATGGAGCCACTAATGGGGATTGAAGAAAGAGGGAAGCTCCAAAAACTAGTGAATTATTAAATGAATTCACAGTTCTTGGCTTAGGTGGAGTAGAGTAACGATGCATAAACACTATATATTTTTCAACAAGGGGGAGGCTTCTATTTATAGAAAAAATTGAGCTCCTAACCAAACAAACTGATTCTAGAATTTTCCAAATCAGTTTGGTCAATTTTTGACCATTTTTAGGTCAGTTAAGCTAATTTTTTGGAACTAGACTTGAATGAGGAGAGAGGAGAGATGAAATATCTCAATTTTTATGAGTTTAAAACTCATTCAAGCATGTGAAATATGCACCTCCTTTAAAGAACTCCCCTTCCTTACATATGTCATATTTTTAATATTGCTCATAGTTTTTTACTAATAAACCTTGTACATTTTCAACTCTTCATCTTATGTGAAATATGCACCTCCTTTAAAGAACTCCCCTTCCTTACATATGTCATACTTTTAATATTGCTCATAATTTTTTACTAATAAACCTTGTACATTTTCAACTCTTCATCTTATGTGAAATATGCACCTCCTTTAAAGAACTCCCCTTCCTTACATATGTCATACTTTTAATATTGCTCATAATTTTTTACTAATAAACCTTGTACATTTTCAACTCTTCATCTTATGTGAAATATGCACCTCCTTTAAAGAACTCCCCTTCCTTACATATGTCATACTTTTAATATTGCTCATAATTTTTTTACTAATAAACCTTGTACATTTTCAACTCTTCATCTTATGTGAGCATTTACTCATTTTTGGGTATCTTCTTTTACAAATTGGATTTATCTCCTCCCTACACATGGATTGATGCTATTGGCCCATAGGAACCTTAATTGGACCATAATCCAAAAATTTCTGAAAATCTAGACCCTTAGACTAAGGTCCTTTATACACATTTCCAATTAATTCCAATTGCACATTGGAAAGTTCTTTTTGAATTTCTGTTTCAAGGGAACTTATTTTAATAAGATGAGATAATTTTCTAACCAGAAATATTAAAAATCTGAATATTCTCTCTCTAGAATATTCTCTCTCTCTAGTTAGAAACAAGTCTTTTATATTTCTGAAGAGGGATTGATTATAGAAGAAGATACGAGACATCAAAAGGGGGTTTGGGGGAGGAATCTTACATGGAGGTGGCAAGAAAATCGATGTTGCCGCCCCGTAAAAGAGCGCATGGATGGAAAGGGAAAGGCATCACACATCAATTTTACCCCACCACTACACACGGCCATAAATGACCTCGTGGCTTGTGCAATAGGCACTAATAAACAGCCAAAGGTTAAGATGATAAGGCTCCTTATCCTTTGCAAGCCCCGTCTCCCTCGTCGCACATTGAGGGAACACAACCTCAATAAGGTTAAGGATAAGGCTCCTTATCCTTTGCAAGCCCCGTCTCCCTCATTGCACATTGAGGGAACAGAACCTCCACTCTGATATCAATGTGACATCCTTATCACTCTATGAACATGCACATGACACACTCCGACTACACAGAGATGGAGAAGGAAAGGCTCGTGTTTGCCTTCTATAGCCATAGAGCAAAATGAGGAGTCCCCCATCCTGCCAAGCTATATCTAGTGGCCTACCTATCCACACTAGCCCAGATGCCCGTGGTACTCTGACCTCAGTGTCTCACCCCTGAACCCTAAACCTACTCATTTCCCCCTCTCTAGCGTGTGTACTCAAAGTTTGGTCAAGCGAACATTTTCTTTCCCTCATAATGTGGAAAACACTAAGGATTCCACATCCTATATTTAAATAGCCCCTGACTTATTGTTAGTTATACTTGCACCCATTGTGAGCCACTCAAGAAGTGGCTAGGATTGATGCTAGTTTCACCTAATAGGGGCAAGAGAAGGCTCCTCCCTTCATGTTGATGAGTGCACACTTTTATGCAAAGGTGTGAAATCCCATGATCCAAACTAGTGGACAAAGATGGGGTAAAATCTCCCCTTTTTGACAATGGGGAGGTGATGCTAGAAGAGGTGTTCTTGGCTATTAACAAGCTCCAAATATCTTAGTTGTTCTATGTTAGTGAGGTTAAAGTTAAAAAGAAAGGAAGCAATAGATTGTTTTTTGCATACTCAAGGATAGCCTATTACATGTTAGTGAGTATCTCACTCCCCTCTCTAGCTTTTCAACATTCTAGACCAAATTTTCCTCTAGTTGGACAAACTTTGACTCTATACAATTCTTCAATTCAAGTCTAAGTCCACCTTGCCTCACAATCCTTTGGATAGCAAGTTTGCTCCTAGTTGATCCCCTTCTTGACAGTCGAGAGATTCTTACATTTCTCAAATTTTAGATAAACATCATCCTAATATTCCTCTCTATGATCTTCTTTGATACTATACTATTCTCCATTGAGATCAAACTTGAGGTGCTGCTAGGATGATTGATCAACTCAAACATGAATCACCTGACTCTTGTGATTAATGGTTACTTTTGTCCCTTCAATCTTATAACAACCCAACCCAATTTTTCTTTAACTAAACCCTCTCTAATCATACATATGCCATCCCTCATTCAAGTCTAGGTATGTCTCACTTCACTGTCACCTTGGCACATCAGATTTGTCCCAAGTTAGCTCTCCTCATGGGCAGTTCATATCTTTCCCATCCTCTCTACTCCTTATGACACACCTAGACCCAAAGTATACCAACCCTTCTTGTTTCTATGCTTCCTCTAATTTTGTCCCAGCATAAACCTAAGACCACCTAGTCCAAATCTAGCTACCTATTATCAATATCCCTTAACAAATATGTACAATCTAGAGGCCCAATGCATTCTAGCAATCCAATGAAGATGAAGTCATCTTTGATGAGCTTCCAACAAGTGGCAGCCATACCACAACTCCATTCACTAACATAAGGTTTGGGGAGTAACCAAATTTCAACAAAGTAGGTGCTATAGATACTCTGACCCCCCAGTTCACTTGGGTCTCAATATTTCCCTCCACCTCTTCTTGGCCTCAACATCCCATAAACCCAAATTATCCAAAAAAACTCTACAACTCCCAATAACAACCTCTGATATTTATGCCTCCTCTTTGATGCAACTCCCAATACCAACCTCTGATATTGATGCTTCCTCTTCAATGAAACTTGAATTCATCCTTCTAACACTCAATTCACCACGCTTTGTTGCCTAGATCCATGTCCATATAGCACTTCATCCTTCTAACACTCAATTCACCACGCTTTGTTGCCTAGATCCATGTCCATATAGCACTTTAGCTCTCTCTTCTCTCTGCTCTATCTAAAATTGGACGTTTTTTCCTATCTCCCCTACTATTGTGCACCCCTGCATGCCAAATTAGGAACCACCCTCACCTTCTATTCTTAACGGCCAAATCTTGCTCTTCCCCCCAACTAAAGATACCCCCTATGTTGCCAAGTGGACTAACACTTATGTATGAACATGGGATGTGCATTTCAATGCATCATTCTTATGCACATGACTAGATATGAGCCATTCTTAACATCATTATACACCCACTTATCTCAACATCCCTACATGATAAACATGCTATGACTATTCACAACCATGCTCTCTCAGACTTTTACTCCCAACAAACCCATGCTGCCATATGAAAAGACTCCATGTAGATGTTAGATGTATACATCGATGCATCATCACAGCTTATTCTTAACATCATCATACACCCACTTATCTCAACATCCCTACATGATAAACATGGTATGAATATTCACAACCATGCTCTCTCAAATTTGTACTCCCACAACAACAAACCCATGCTACCATATAAAACGAATCCATGTAGATGTCAAATGTATACATCCATGCATCATCATAGTTTATCCTTAACATCACCATACACCCACTTATCTCAACATCCCTACATGATAAACATGCTATGACTATTCACAACCATGCTCTCTCAGACTTGTACTCCCAACAAACCCATGCTACCATATGAACAGAATCCATGTACATGTCAAATGTATACATCCATGCATCATCATATCTTATTTTCAAGACTCTCTAAATGCATTTCAATCACTATCAAGCACCAAACCATAAAAATCTCAGAGATGGCTATACCTAATCTTTCCCATATTTACACCAACCATGAGGTTCTAGCCAGGGCTCTAATCCCTCTTGCAAGCATCACCAAATTTCCCCTCACAAAATATTTCTTCACATGTTAGCGATGGTTAATAGTGGCTTTATTGTATGCTGATATATTTTTCTTCAGATTTGGTGTGTGATTGTGGCTCTAATTGTGCCATAAAAGCTTTTTCTTTAGGTTCAATGTGTGACTTTGTGGCTCCAATTATGCCCATAAAACCTGTTACAAATTAGATTCTTTCAATATTGGTTTAATGAGAAATCTATTAACAATGGCTTAGGTTGGTCATATTTTAGCTTTGAAAGTTCTTGTTGGTGGTGGTTATAGGTTTTATTCTATGCTTTGTGTCAATCTAAGTATCACATTAGACCTCAACTTTATGCATTACTTTGCTCCAATGTGAGGGTTGTTTGTTGCCTATGTTTGATTTTTAGTTAGTCTAGTACTTGAATGGCCTTAGCCATAATGGAGCTATTCCATAAGAACAACAATACCAAAACTTTGTTAAACCAATTGTTTTACAAGCATATAATTGTCTTTCTTGATGTTTGTGGTCACTAGTCGCATCTGCACCTACTCTACCATTGTGGCTAGACAAGGCTTAAGTTAACCTAGTGGAATTTCTTTCTCTTCTCTCCCCCTCTTCCTTCTTCTAGCTATCACCTAGATGAGCTAGCACTAGACTAAGGGGGGTTGTTGGTGACAAGTTACAACACCATAATTTTGCCTACCTACCCCCACTCCCATTCTTCTCACTCTTCTCATTCTACATGGACCAATCTAATGGTTATTTTGATTGCTTAAAGTATCTTTTCCCAAGACCTCATTTTCATAGGAAAATATAGGATTTAAGATCCATGTTATGTTCTTGTTCCACACTTGATAACCCAAGTGAAATAAGGGGATGATGATTTGGCATGCAACAGTTCTAAAGTGGTAAATGTTTTGGTGAGTGGTAGTTCTAAAGGGATAAGTGGTTTGGTGAGTTGTAAGTGGTAATGTTGTGTGTAGAAGTGGTAAGGGGATGATGATTTGACATGCAGTAGTTCCAAAGTTGTAAATGATTTGGTGAGTGGTAGTCCTAAAGTGATAAGTAGTTTGGTGAGTTTTAAGTGGCAATGTTGTGTGCAGCAGAAGTGGTAAGTGGGTTGTTTAGTGGTTTCCTGAGTGATGCATGAAGTGATCAGTTGATTGAGTGGTGTGTGAACTAATAAATGGGTAATGGATTGCTTGGGCTATCATTAGTATCTAATGTTACAAATGAAGCTGTAATAAACCAAAAATGGCTTCTCACCATGTCATTAGGTTTCAATCTTTGGGCATTTAAAACCCATCTTTAGTTGTTGTGGCCTTGCAATCCACCTTGAATTGTCGTCTTTAAGCTTTTATTAGCACTTTTGCATTGTTTACTTGTCTCAAGTGCTTGTCCATTAATTAGATGATCCTCATCGATACGCTAATCATCTTTGCATCTTCATGTATGCTTCTTACATCAATGATACCATCACATCCATTCCTCTTATTGAACTTTGACTGGCATTGACTCAATCAAATTGTTGATTAAGGTTAATATCGCTACATGTGGATCAATGTGATGTACTTTCAATATGTGTGTGCATCCATAAGGTATATTTGTATGTGTTTAGATATTAGTATATAAATATAATTGAAGTATATTGGTATATGGTATACTAATGATCACTTCATGGATTAGAATTGGGATTTAACATTTATGGCAATGACATGACTGTGGAAACTAGCTTGATCGGATTGGTGAATGTTGTCACACTCCCAACCCCAACAATTCAATAGGTAGAGTGCAATAGAAGAAGTAGAGTTATCTTTAGCCCCTCTCAACCTATATTATCTTCATAAATCTCTCTCTTGAACTAGCGAAGAGAAAACAGATAACACACCACAATTAAGAGGTTAATGCAATCCCTACTCACATGCACAATATGCAAGGAAGCATGCAAACATGAAGACAAAAAAGTAGACAAAACTCAATTTGCACAATGTGATTGCAACCAACCTTGTTATTTCAAAATGGTTTATATATAAAGTCACTTTGTTTACATTTGGCAACCCAAAAAATGTCTAGGGTGCTTTATGCAGATATTCTAGCCTACGCACATTACATGGTGGCCAACTTTTATTCTCGAGGGGTTCACCTAAAAATATGTAAGTATAGCACGTGAGTTGAAATGAAGGGGTTAGGTAAAAATATGTAAGTATAGCACGTGAGTGTTGAAATGAAGGGGTTAGGTAAATTAATAGAAATACACTTGTTTTGCAGACGGGTTTTTTAAATCAATTTTGAAAAAAACCCATAAGTCCATAAAGAAAAAGGGATCATTTTATTCATGGAAAATTTATAGGTAAGGGTTTTTTTTAATACCCCTTGAATGCACATGTGATACATAGGGTTTCTTAGTAGTGCACTCCCCGATATTTTATTACAAACACCATATTAGATAAAGTGGAAAAAATCTCATTCCCAGGTTGGTCGTGTTTTTCATTTTTGTGTGCTTTCTGTGTGAAAAAATATTAAAAGACTATGCAAACTTGCTAGGAAATATATGATATATACTATGAAATTAGGAGCCCCCATGTGCCACACTGTTATTTTAATAGTCCAAGAACAAAATAAAAGAATGGTCCTAGGGCCATTCTAAGGCTGTAGCGTAAAGAGAAACTCCTGTAATTTGGTGCTTTGAAATAAAAGTATAACAAAACCTATATGCAACACATTGAAGTTATATGGGAGTTTGTGGGGGCAATCAGCCATTCTAGTGCTAATGTGTACCTTCAAATAATAAGTAAAGTTTTAGTTCAAAAATAATAGAATAAGTTTTACTCTAGACGCTGCTACATAGGTCCCTTAAACTATGTGCCTTATCTGGCATTAGAAGAGGTAAATATGAGTGCATGCTTGCTCAAGAGTCTCTCAAATTTATGAAAAAAAACATGTATTAATAGAGGAATGGCCCTAGGACCATTTTGTACCTCTGATTGTTTATAATGGGAGTGGTACAAGATGAGAAAAATATGAAAATATAAAATAATGTGAAAGGAGACACCAACAAACAATATGCCATGCATGATGGCTACTGATCTTGACACTTAAATTGGTATAAACTAGAATGATTCAAATAACAATAGGCCATGCATGATAGTTACTGATCTTGACACTTGAATTGGTATAAACTAGAATGATTCAAATAACTTACATTTGTAATCAATCAAATTTGAGACTTCTATATGAATAATAGAGAAAAGAGGAAGGCCAATAAACAAGATACATAAGACGTGAGGCTCTAGCAAATAGCATTAAATTTTTATTTTTGGTGAGAAATGTACATTGTCTCATAGGAGAGTACACAATAGAATTACATTTCTATTATACAAGTGAAGGGATACCCATTGAGATTTTGTATGTCAAGATAGGTCTTTTGGCTTGAAATATTTACAAAATTTGTGATAACATACATGAATAAATATTTCTTTTGTGTCCAAAGCACCTTTCCTTTAATGACGTCACCTCCATAAATATTTCTCCAGTACAATCTTTGTTTCAAGATTAATCTTAGTTTAAAAGAGGGTGGTTACAAGATCAAGGTGCCCAATTTTGTCCACTCAGGCACCCTATAAATAGTAAAAAATAGGCATTTATTTACCTTTAGTGGCCAATCTCTCCTAGCTAACGAAGGAATTTCCTTTCAAGTTCTTTTGTTGGAACGTCACATGCAAAGTTGGGAATATAGTTGCATAATCTAATTAAGCATTAGATAGTTAAAAGTCCTCATTTCCTTAGGTACAAGCTCAATGTATACACCATGTCTCAAATTTGGGCTGGCTCCATAAAATGCTAATATCTTTCACATATAAACTCATATGAGATTTCCACTTTTTGCATCTTAGATCTTCACATAATATAGAGCTTAACTTGATTTTTTGAGAAATTTTTAAGCTATTTGTCTATTTTCTTTAAATATTTCAAGGTCTTTAAAGTGTTATAATATATGCCACTTTTTGCACCCACAATAACTACCACTTAAAAATGCATAATCTTGTAGATCAAAAGAGTGGTAGATAGTGAGACATTGGTAGAATGTGGTGGTTAGTCAAAATTGCAAATCCAATGGTTCGATTTTTAATGATCTCTTTTCTAAAATTCTTCCAGGCTATGAGAAGGCCTGCAAATACTAATAATCTAATTAGTAAAATTACATTTTTGATGTAAATCATCTAAAACCTATAGGAAACTAGTGTACTTGTATTGGTGTATCTATGGAAAAAAAAATAGATCACTCTAAGTATGGAAAGATCGTTTTTTTAATTGTTTTATCATATTTTTGGTTAATTTTGATAAATTAGACTAATTTATATTGATTTAAGTTATATTGGGGGTAAATTTGAGTGTATGTGTATTTTCTATTAGTTTCTTGATCTCGTTTGATGTACCTTTCTCCCCCAAGTTTATTGTTCAAGAATTGTCCTAGTCGAGCATAAACTGGACAAAACTGGACACCCTGATCTTGCAACAACCCAAGACATTGTTCTGTGTGTAGCGTCTCTTATTATGAGCATATAACCATTGACACAACCAATGGATAGTTGTGGTTTTTAAGAAGCCTTGGAGTTCCTTCGGTGTCTGATTCCACGGCTTTGGAAATATAAGATAGGAACCTGGCATGTTCCACATAATTTGATATGGTGTGTCATCAGAAATCAAAGTGCTGTCTCCATCCAAGTCTTGAAAATATTGCTGGTAGGTTCTTGTGGTAAGCATGCTCATAGCCAAAGAACGTAGGGCTTTTAAAGAACATCCCAGTGTCTTGGCACATCTCTTGGCTCAACACATACACTTGAATTTCATATGATGTTTTGGAAGACATAACTTTAGGATGCGAAGAATATCATAATTTGCATCTACTCCAAATCCAAACCTCGAACCATTTAAAGCAAAAGTCTAAGAAATTTTCTACATCCAAATGCACAGCATGGTACAATTCATTACTTTCTTTTGAACTATTCACATATGCTTAGTTCAATATGGCATCTCATCAACATGGTCTAGCTCAAATGATTCAAGAAGTATTCCAATCATATCAAGAATGAGAACCCTTCTTTGATCTTTAAGTGAAGGCACACATGTGAACATTGGTTGTCGTGGTACCAAAGATAATGAAACATGCCAACATAGCATCAACGGATTTGACAGCTCACAAACATTTTGATTTGCCAAGGTTGCTCGTATGCTATCATCTGAAATAGGAACACACATAATTAGCCAAACTCCTTCATTCATTACAATACAAGGAAAGAATAAAAACCCTTTATGTATAGGCTCAAACAAGGGCTTACTAGTGGTATAGTGATCTTGGAGCCATTTCAAAGAGAAATACTACAAAAGTGTGTATAGTAGGATGGCCCTAGGATCATTCTGTACCCCTTCTTACACAACAATATATTACCACAATATGATATTCCTAGTAAGGCATGCTAATCTAGACCTTGAGAAAACTTATAAACAAAGGACTTTAGGACTTGTAGTCACGCAAAAATGACCCTAGGGCCATTCTTGCACTTGTTCTTCTACATGAAAAGAATGGCCCTAGGTCCATTCTTGGATGCCCCAAGGTCACTATTGAATGCTCTTTGAGGCCTTTAAGGCTAAACAAGGGCCTTATTTGCCATGAAAAATAAAGGCCCCATGGCCATTCTAACACCTGTTCTGCATGAAAAGAATGGCCCTAAGGCCATCTTTGATGCTAAGGAGAATGCAAGAAAGTTGGATGATCCAAGAATGGCCCTAAGGCCATTTTTCGATGCCTAGAAGGATGCATAGACTGGATGTGGATGTGATGTAGATCTGAATGAATGCAGATGGATGTGATGTGATTTGAATGGATAAGATGAAAAGATCTTGCGAGACATTGAAAGCGAAGAGTATGAAGAAGATATGCCCACATGGATGTACAATTGTGATGATGTAGTAGAAAGGAACTTTGATGTTGGACGCACGTCGTGCACCACCCTTGAGATAGAAGACAATTTAGACATTGACTTAGATGAGCTTAATTTAGCAGACGAGAGGGTAAACGGTGAAAGAATTTTGGAGCAAGATACTGACATAGAGGAAGAAGTCTTTTCATTAATTTCATAAAAAGTACTTGTACAAATGATCGTATTTGGAGAAATTATCAATACAAAAGTAGGATTTATGTCTTTCTTAGCTTTCATCTTGAAATAAATTACGAATTGCACTAGAAGTTGCATCTAAACGTCCTAGTGGTTTATATTCGCTAGCCATGCCGAACACTGTATAAATACCTTGATTTATTGGGACACTGCACAATGCACATGTGGAAATATTTTGCATTTGCCTCACTAAACATATTAAGTGGTAGTAGTGCCCACAGGGTAGTATATACTGGCCGCTCCACCCATCGAATACTTTGTAACATACAGGACATTGGGGGTGGAGGAACTAGTAGCCTCAGCAGAAACTCCCACAAGATCAGGATGTATCAAAAAATGAGAGATGTGGTTTCCTTGGCGCACAGGAGCAATACGTGAAGAGATGGTCTGTACATCTTGGCTGATCTTTGTGAGCTGCTCTTGAATCCCTCTATTGGTCAGGGGAGGAGTTGACGCTTGAGATAATCGCTCAGCTTCTTTCTCCTTCTCTGCTAGCTGTGCCCCTAAGCTTTCTTTGGCCTTGTTTAACTCCAATCCAGCGCCCTCCACCATGAGAGCAAGTTCCTCCCTTGTGAATGTCACTGTCTCTTCACGTATGTCATGGGTGTTGACAGTGGCCTCTCTGGAGGCGAACTCCACTGGAGTTTCTAGGATAAATTGTGCATATAGCATCTTAGCAAAATAGAGTGGAGCGTCGACGTTATGGAGAGGACGACTGTACACCTCCAAGAAAATGCGCTCGGCATTAATTTTGATATCATTGTGAGTGCAACGCGAAACCTTCCATCTTCCCTTCTTAATCTCGCTATCTGGACATGGCCATATTTCCTTTATCATCTCTGTGGTTATGCGTTTGTTTATGTCTTTCCATTGGGCATAAGTAGGATTTGTCCATTTCGACAACCTACATGCTGTTCTCGTAGCTTCGCGGGCTGTCAGGCCATGTGCAAGGGCCTTCATTCACTCATATGCCTTCTTGGCTAACTCTTGATGCTCGTTTGCTTGCGCCTCTGCCATATCTGCATGAACGTAAATGACTTTAGGATTTTAATGAACTGTAAAGATCAACGTAAGATAAATTGACCATTACCCTCAAAAACTTAAAGTTTAATACCACGAGAGGAGATATGTATTGCAAAGACTCAATGAGAAATATCCACTTGACTCAAAAAATACTTCAAACAATGCGCGCACATCAAATTTTGAAGAGAAAACATAAACTTAAACACCACAAGAGGAGAGAGATATTGCAAAGACTCAATGAGATAATATTTCAAACAATGGGCACATATCAAATTTTGAAGAGAGAAACAAAGTGCCATTCTTGAAACTTAATCTCCTGATACTGTATCATTACAAAATTGGGGTGAATGACACCGATAGCTCTACAAGAGGACGTTGTGCCCTCGTTGGGTCAGTATTTAGTGATCTAAAAAATTCCACTACTTGCAAAATAGATTTTCGCTCGTTCGGCGGAAGGCACATCCAATTTTTGACTCTATAAATAATAGTATCCATGGTAACTTTGTCATAGGAACTATTGTCCATCGACGGAAAATTGCTCTGGTGAACTCACTGAATCTGAAGGGGACCTTCATACGAGTATCACCAAGCGAGCCGCCATTATAGTATGGGAAAATAGTGATCCAAGGAGATTCTTTTGTGAAGGCAATACACCTGACAATTGATGGGTGTCGAACCTGCATGCCCTGCCTGGAAGCTCTCGAACTTGGCGCTGCATTCTCCTTTGTAGTGCTTTCCGCAAAAAGTAATGTGCTTCGGCAAAAATGATATACCTTTAACTGTATACTCTTTTACTGTGCCAAAAACACCAGAGCCTATTGTTCGCCCTTCAAGCAGAGCCTCGTGCGGGATGCCAATGAGGTGTGTGCACATAGAATTGTAGATTGTACGATTAATGGCACCTGTCCCACTCGCATCTGCCTGGCTGGACGTTGCAGCGACGTCCTGGGCAATGCGCACTCTTTTGGGGAGTGACTCTGCATCCAGCACCTTCATGCGCTTGCTCTTGGCTCTTTGCTCGCTCCATACAACGTCCCATAACTGTAGACGATGCATATTAGCTTCAGGCAGGGTAGCATCTCTAAGATCATTGCATGCTACACGCATGCTCTCCAAAATGGTTCGTGTTATATGTTGATGGTTGAAATCTGCTATCTTTTGTCTATCAAGCAACTCAGAGTTGACTCCGCTTCGAAGTCGACGCTGTGCATTTTCCCATATCTGCTCTATTAGATCTCGCATGAGTATCTGAGACTCATTGATCTTTTTGACGACGTCATCTGCACATTGTGACACTGTGATGACTGCTTCAATGCGAATTGCTCGTAGAACTATTTTACGCTCTTCAGGGGAAAGCATGTTGGTTGTCTTCGTAAATCTAGCAAATATCACTAAACACAACAAAAACAGAATATTAAACAACATTACTGAAATCAACATCAAGCAAACGTGAGAGAACAGCAACAAGTGTATCATTACTTATCAATGTTCAAACAAAAACGGAATATCAAATAATTTTACTGAAATCAACATCATCCAATACATCATCAAACGTGAGAGAACAACAACAAGTGTATCATTACTTATCAATGATCAAACAAAAACGGAATATCAAACAATATTACTGAACTCAACATCATGCAATACATTATCGAACGTGAGACAACCGCAACAACAAGTGCATTATTACTTATCAAGTGTATACATGTTGCACTCCTCATCTACACACCTATCGTGACACAGAGAGAGAGAGAGACAGTTGTGAAGTGTATTATGAGAGAGAGAGAGAGAGGGGGAGGAAGAGAGAGAGGTGTGACAGATAGAGAGAGAGGGGGAGGAAGAGAGAGAGGTGTGACAGATAGAGAGAGAGGGGACATTAGATGACATTTTTAATAGTTTTGTGAGTTCCTAAAGAGAGAAAAATAATGTTTTGTATTCCTAAAGCACTCCTCATCTACACACCTATCGTGAGAGAGAGAGAGTTGTGAAGTGTATCATGAGAGAGAGAGAGAGAGAGAGAGAGAGAGAGAGGAGAGGAAGAGAGAGAGTTGTGACAGATAGAGAGAAGAAATATTAGATGACATTTTTAATATTTTTGTGAGTTCCTAAAGAGGAAAATAATGTACTGTTTCAATTTTTAAGTAAATAGAGGGAGAAAAAAGAAATTATTAGGAATTATGTATATTTTAAGAGAAAAAAAAAGAAATCCTCATCTACACATCTATCATGTTAAGTGTATCATGAAAGAGAGAGAGAGAAAGAGTTGTGAAGTTTATCATGAGAGAGAGAGAGGGGGGCAGGAAGAGAGAGAGAGATATTTATTTTTTCGAGTTACGATATTATGAAATAAAACGTAAAGACAATATGATGTAAACTTTGATCCATGAAATACTCATGCCGCGTTAGCAACCAAGTATCGCATGGATCAAACACAATAAAAACAATACAAGTCAAATCAAACAAATTTACGACATTTTTTCGACCGCGTTAACGATCACATGCCGTAATATGCAAGCAAATTTATGACATTTTTTCGACCGCGTTAACGATCAAATGTTGCAATATGCAAAAAACAATATATGCACTAGCGGACGACACCAACTTGCCGCGTTAACGACAAAATTCCGCCCGATTCTATGGGAATACGAATAGGATACGGACATACACTGGCCGCGTTACCGACCATATGCCCGCATTTGACAAAGGGAAGGGAAGGGAAGGTGACATCGCCATAACGATACTATGCTTGCCGCGTTACCGACTAGTACCGCTACGGCGTGCCATACTTACCATAGGACACAGACTAGCCGCGTTACCGACTAAGTGCCCCAGGGTAAGCACCATTCAGAAGAATGGCCTTACACACACACCCCTCCTGTGGTGGCGGACCACCCACATCTTGCCGTGCATTACGACAATGGGTGGCTGCCCGCACGAACACACACCCACACACACACCCCTCGTGTGTGGCGGACCACCCACATCCTGCCGCGCATTGCGACAATGGGCGGCTGCTCGCATGAACACACACCCACACACACACAAACACAAGTCTCATTACCTGTGTATACTGTCAGCAATGATCTCCCAAAGGGCCCCTCGGGCCCATATATATAGAAAATTGTAGCCCGCACGCGGGCTAGATGACGACCCCCTCGGGACCCGCCGGGTTTTTATTTTTCCCGGCGGGACCGCCGGGTATTGCAAAACCCCGGCGGGATTTTATCCGGGTATCAGGGAGCTTCCCACCGGCTTTTTTGGGAACATGTTAACACATGTTATTAACAAAAAAAATTGTGATCACGTGAATATAAAATCATTGATGGCCATTCTTGAATGCCCCCATATCCATCCCAAAATGACCTTGAGGCCTTGGGGTCATGCAAGAATGGCCCTAGGGGGGCATTCTTCCACCTGTTGTGCATGAAAAGAGGCCATCCTTGGATGCCCCATGGCCATTCCAAAATGACCCTGAGGCCTTGGGATCATGTAAGAACGAACTTTGTGGGTCATTCTACCACCGGTTGTGCATGAAACGAATGGCTCCAAGGCCATTCTTGGATGCCCCATGGCCATCCCAAAAATGACCTTGAGGCCTTGGGGTCATGCAAGAATGGTCCACCAATTGGGGATAATTTTTAAGTAATTTTAAGTTAGGAAAAATTAAAAAATGGTCAGCCATACAAAGGAGGTTATGGTGAAGGAATGTTCCTTAGACTTGTTGTGCATGAAACAAATGGCCCTAGGGCCATTCCTCTTCGATGACCCATGGCCGTCCCAAAATGACCATGAGGCCTTGGGGTCATGCAAGAATGGCCCTTAGGCCATTCTTCCACCTGTTGTGCATGAGAAGAATGGCCCTAAAAAAATTATTCATTGTAGTTGGAGTTCACATATATGTTTGCTTTTGATTAAGGTAAGAGCTTGGTGGATTTACCTAAAAATATGTAAGTGTAGCACGTGAGTTCATCAAGAGGGGTATATTCGTTCAAAAAAGTTATAGAATTACACTTACAAGATATTCCCAGAGTTCCTTCCATTTCTTTTTCCAGCAGCGAGAGGACTCCAACTCACCTTCCAAATTTTGTTGCAATATTCCACATACAATATCCACATACAATACCCTAGTTGTGCCTTTTACCCCATTACCCAAGCCCAATTCCACGTGTTTCTTTGGAGAGTATGCATGTGGGATTTACCTATTGGAGTGAAGCTAGTGCAGAAAAAATTCACTAGTGGGTGTTGCCCCAGACATAGATCAGCTTTAGAAGATGGTAAACATGCTTTCTGGAACTGCCCAGCCATGAGAGGAGCATGTTCAGACTCACAGGGGGACTTGATCCTGGGTAAATGGGCTTCTAATGGGGAGGTTGCAGATGTTCAATTCAATTTCATAAGAGCTTACTGTTTGTGGGAAATATGGATTTCTGTATTGTATTTTAGAATTCTTTAGATATTGGGTTGGACGTGATAGAGATGATGTGTAAGTGTGTACATGTGCATGTATGTGGTATGTGTGAACAAGTTAGATATTGATGGATTGAGTCTGATGATACAAAGAATGCATAATGGCATCAATTGATTATTGTATTTGCTGGGGCTCCTCATGCATACTAGGGAAACCTAACTTATATTTGAAATGATGCAGGTCTGTTGTTTGGATATGAAGCCTAAGCAAGTGAAGTTTAGTCCCAAGACCAAAAGGTGGTATCTAAAAGAGAAGCAGGTGGATCACACATTTGTGGCCTTTATAGAAAACCTTGTAGTAGGGACAAGGCCCAGTTTCAAGATTTGGTCTAGAAAAGGGGATGTACTAGAAAAACAAACCCCCAAAGGATGTACCACTGAAGCTATGATGGAGGCTTGTATCCAGCTGGACTACCAAGTGTCTTGGGGACACTCTTGGGGACACTCTTCTTTTTTGATGGAGGCTTGTATCCAGCTAAACTGCCACGTATCTTGGGGACAATCTTCTTTTGTGATGGAGGAAGATAGATGGAGCTTCCTATGTAGATTGTTGAATGATGGCGAATAATGAGTAGGGATTGGGGGGGTGGAAGGGCTTGTTTGGTTGTATATAGGGTCTTGATGTAAAGAAGATTTTGCAGTTACACACACACACACACACACACATATATATATGTATTGGCCGCCAAAAAAAGAATTACATTTACAGGAGGAGTTTTTTTTAAACCAATTTTGAAAAAAAAACATAAGTTTATGAAAAAAAAGGGGTCATTTTATTCATAAAAGTATGTAAGTGTAAGGGGTTTTTTAAATACCCCTTGAATGCACATGATACATAAAAATTCTTAGAGGTGAACCCCCCCTACCCCCACCCCCGAGGGTAAGAGTCTCAAAATTGTGAAAAGCAAAATGTTTATCAATTAGTAAGCTAATCGCTTATGGAGTGTTATGATGTACCTATTAGTGTATGTATGTAAGATTTACGTAATAATACATGTGTAGTGAAGATGCATTTTGAGTCCAAACATTGTTGAATATATACCCTTATTTTAATGAGAAAGTGTGATAATAAATTGATCAATCAAGTGGAAGTCACTACCTTAAACACATTCAAAAGCAACATAGATTGTGGCTTTCCGTAGAGCACTTCAAAACTTTCAATATAGTTTATTGAACCTATAGTATTTGGGTTCCTCGATGTCATTTTAAATTCAAAAGCAAGGAATCTAGCTAGCATTTCCTAACCACTTCCTTTATACTTTTAGTAAATTTGGTTCAAAATTTAAAAGTACCATAGCTTCTATTATTCTTTTTGAACAAAGGGATTTTCTACCCCAATTCTATAAAGTGAGAGCTTAGTAAAGAACTCTCTCTCTCTCTCTCTCTCTCTCTCTCTCTGTCTCTGTCTCTCTCTCTCTCTCTCTCACACACACACACACACACATGTGCATGCACATGTGCACTTGTAATCAAGAAGAAAGCTCAAAAAGAAAACTAGGATTGCACTTTTTCTACATTTTAATCAAAAGAAACAAGCATAATTCTTTCATGTTTTTTAGCTACAAAGTTGATGATGGTTAAAATAACTCTATTGAGAAATCAAGATAATGTTCAAAGGATGCTCCTAATATGGATAAAAGCTAGGTAATCATCATTTAGTAAGAGTTCAATCATTTCAAATATGCATTTCATTCATTATAGAAAGCTTCACAATGCATGAAATTATCTATATTAAATCTATTAGAAATATCCGTAGCTTACTTTAAGTTATATAAAACATGTTCAAAGATGATATTATATTGCAAATTCACTAAAATGGTATTTTTAATAAAAGCTCTCTTAGTGGTATCTTTTAGCATGCAAAATTCTATCAAGATCACTTGTTCTCTACTAGTTTTGTAGTATGTATGCGTGGAAAATTATTGTTGTCTTAAAGCCTAAATGGGACTCCAAAATGGCATATTGTGCTTATTTTTCTTTCTCATGTTTGATAATGTTCTTCACCAAAGTGTAAGAGATGTTGCAAGACAGCAATATATTACAAGTGATAACTCTTAAGGTGATGAAAGGTGAAGTTTTTATAAAGAATTGTTGGTGAAAGGTGAAGTTTGTATAAAACTATTGATATAACACGTTTATCAAGGATTAAAATTGGTTCTTATGGAACATTTCAAAATGTAAGATTCTACTCCGGATCCGTGTCTTAATGAAAGAAAGGGACATTCTTTATGGCAAGAGAAGTTTCACAAGCACCAAGAATCCTTCGCGGTCCAGGGTCATGAAAAAGGGTGTTTGGGGTCAACCGATTTCACACAATATATGGACAAGAATTTATCTAGGTTGGACATACCAAGCATAGCATGGACCACATGCAAAGTGTGCTTTGAAGGTGCATTTTTTAGGGATTGAACATTTGCCATAACCTCAAAGGGGCCACCTAATTTATTGAATCCTACTATAAAATTTGGTTCTCATGGCACATTTTGAAAATCTAAGATTCTACTCCTGATCTGTGTCTTAATGAAAGAAAGGGACATTTTTTATGGGTGGCAAGGGAAGTTTCACAAGCACCAAAAATCCTTCGAGCTCCGGGGTCATGAAAAAGGGTGTTTGGGGTCAATTGATTTCACACAATCTAAGGACTAGTAGTATTAGAGGGCCACCAAACCAATTGGGTAACAAATGACTTTGAAAATTTATCTAGCATGGACCATATGCAAAGTGTGCTTTGTAGGTGCATTTTGTAGGGATTGAACATTTGCCATAACTTGGAGGCCCACCTAATTTATTGAATCCTACTATAAAATTTGGCTCTCATGGGGCACATTTTCAAAATCTAAGATTCTACTCCTGATCTGTGTCTTAATGAAAGAAAGGGTCATTTTTATGGCAAGGGAAGTTTCACAAGCACCAACAATCCTTTGAGGTCTGGGGTCATGTGAAAAAGGGTGTTTGGGGTCAAATGATTTCACACAATCTAAGGACAAGTAGTATTGGAGGGCCACCAAATGAGTTGGGTAACAAATGACTTTGAAAATTCATCTAGCTTGGACATACCATGCATAGCATGGACCATACGCAAAGTGTGCTTTGTAGGTGCATTTTGTACGGATTGAACATTTTCCATAACCTCGAGGGCCACATAATTTATTGAATCCTACTAAAATCTAAGATTCTACTCCTGATCTATGTCTTAATGAAAGAAAGGGACATTTTTTATGGCAAGGGCAGTTTCACAAGCACCAACAATCCTTCGAGGTCCGGGGTCATGAAAAAGGGTGTTTGGGGTCAACTAATTTCACACAATCTAAGGACAAGTAGTATTGGAGGACCACCAAACCAGTTGGGTAACAAAAGACTTAGAAAATTTATCTAGCTTGGTCATACCATACATAGCCTGGACCATACACAAAGTGTGCTTTGTAGGTGCGTTTTGTAGGGATTGAACATTTGCCATAACCTCGAGGCCCACCTAATTTATTGAATGGTACTATAAAAAGGTTGAATGATGACAATACACAGTTTCTATGGATATGTCCACCAAATATGAGATACAAGGACAATGCACAATTTCTCATGGATATGTCCACATTTATTTGTGAAGAGGAAAAGGATTGAGCAACATCTAGTGGAGGGATGTTTGGTGGAAAAAGGGACATGAGACCTTTAGAGAGCTTGTGTTGCAATTGTGTAAGGGTGGTTAACCTAGATAAGGACTTTTAAAAGAATATACCCTTGCTCGATGTTATGACGTGAGTAGGTTGTAGATGTAGAACTTCTTTTCCGTGTTATCATGAAACAATCGGGCCAATGTGTGAGGGTGCACAATTTCGTTTGGTTACTCATCACTCTTTTTAGGGTGGGCATGGGAGTTTGGCTTGTTGATGGCTTGCATTTTGAGGATGGGGAAAGGAGTTTTGGGGGGTGTTGTTGATGATGATGATCAGAAGACCATCACCACATTACTACTAATCCCAGAGTCTCTATTGAGGTTACATTATTATTATCCAAAAAGAAAAAGGAGGAAAATAGGAAGGAAAAGTGGGGTGCGTGTGTCGCGTGGACAGGTACCTACAAGGGGGAGGGCGAGGGGGGCGGTCTAAGGAGCGAAAAGGTGGAAAACGTGACGTGGACGCCTAGAAAGGTAGGGACATTAAATTAATGGTTATTCTAAGAAGAAAGGTGTTTTAATAAGACCAACGTGTGAAGACAAAGATGGGGATTATGTTTTGTCGAGTGTGAAGGTACTTCGGTTGTGGGACAGCAAGCTCGTGCTTGTTGCCCGCCATGCTATACTGTAGGTTTCCAGGCGAGCGTGGTGTTATTGCTTTGCGCTACCCATACCCTATATAAGCCCCCTTGATCTCCTTTTACAATGCCTTCTGTGTGAGCCTCATTCCTTACACAGCTCATGCGCTGCCCAGTCCTCCTCTCCATCCCTGCAGGGAAATCACCAGCTTGCGTCGCCAGCACTATAATCATACGCATGCCGACCTCCTCCCTGCGTCACCCTTATCTCCAGCTGTCTCAGCAACTAACCTCCCACCATTAGCAGCAACTGGTTCTCTTCCGAGTTTTCCTTCTTCAAGCTTCAATATCTTTCCACCGGTATTACACTCTATATCCCCCCTTCGCCTGTTTATTAATTTTCCCCAGCTGCTTGTTACCCAGGATTAATTAGCCTAAGTATTCATCTCCACATATCTATTTTAGCTCTTTCATATTGATTGCAGCATAGAATATTAACCTTTGATCCTATATTCTTCACCGTAGTCGATGATGGGATAGCCCACAATATATTGGCCAATTTACGTACTGAATGATACGAGAAAAACCCAATGCATTTACATAATATGTTGCATGACTGAGAAGAATATAGCATAGCTCCATGGGCCTTCCGAGTGCTGCACAGGTACTTGGCCAATAATTTATACCAAAGCCATTCAAATCCTTGTAAAATGCCTGCATAAAACATGAGGTCTACGCAATACAGCCTTATGTATATACCTGCATATGGTTTCTGCCCATTATAACTGCCTTTAATTAAATTAATCAGTCAGGCACCGACCTGCGCATGGGTTGAGTTCTCCTACCATCTTCTTCCAAAACAGTGTATTGCAAAACCTGCATGTGGGTTGGACCTCGCTAATCATTCTCTTAATCTTAGCGATTTTTTATGCTTATCATAATTTATGTTAAAACTGATTTTGTAACATTAACAATATTTATAAGCTTGCAAGTTGCCTCAATTGCTCCTCCCTGGTGGTTAATGAGCTGTACCTGGCTTGTACTTGAAAGGGGAATGTCAGGGTTGTACATTTGTTAAGCTTCATATTCACTGAAGTACTGTTCTCCTATTCCCTCTTTTTTGTTTGGTTCCATCATCTTGTATCATCATTTCTTTTTCTGTGATATCATATTTATATCCTCTTTGATGGGTGCAAGAAAACAAAAGTATTAGGCAATGCTAGATACTTCAGAGCCCTATGGACGGGTCAATTTTGCCCCCCTTTTCGCTCCCAACATGTTAAATACATTAATATTTAAGCTGTGGGCATTGGGCAATGTGAGCATTTTCTATTTGTAGGAGCCTGCATGCTGCCTATCTCTCCCTTGCATTGGCTTGCCCACGTGGCATAAGAATAGAGCCCATCCTTGACCCTACTTCTTATCATCCTTAATCCTGCTTCTCAACATCCCTAATCTTTCTTAATCTCATTATTTAAGTCCTTCTCATAGACAGATTAGCTTAGCTCCACCACATCTCGGAACTATTTATGCATCCAACATTCAATGAAGTATCCTACATGATGGGTTATCATGGATGGACAGTTTCTGGACTCAAAAAGTTTGCTAGTTTCTTGAGTTTTATACATTCGTTATGCAAGAACCCCACCCCGGCCTTCTTCCCCGTTCTTTTGTAATTTGGGAGAAAATGACTGATGGATACATGCCATGCTTTGTACAGGTGGGTATTGAATGGAAATGGCAACAACTGTGTTCGAAGGGGGAGACTCTACGATTGGATCAAGCTTCTCACAGCAGGGATTGCGTGGAGCGGAGGTTGTGCACCCAAGAAGCCGACAAGATATTTACAGGGCATTATCCTTTGATAGATCAATCTCTTTCGATGAACCCTTGCCCCCTTTATCGAGGCTTCTCTCAAGCGGTAGCTACTCTGTCATCGCAGAAGTGCCCTTGCAGGACAGCTTCGAGCTCAAAAGGGCTGCCTCCGTTCCCAACTTTATCTTTGCAGATGTTGGGAAAGGGGTCTGGAGCCCCAAACTTGATAGAATTAGGGCTATGCAAAAACAAGAGCTCATCGACCAAACCCAGCTGGAAAACTGTCTCAGAGCATGTCATTCTGAGAGATTATGTGACCCAGAAACCGTAATCCATGTAGGAGAACCCCTAAACCATGCAGAAATCCCAAGCAGTAAAGTGCCCAATTGCAACCTCACCTCCCTCAGAGTTTGCCACTCTGAGAGATTCTCTGAGCCAGAAATCCTAATTTACTCAGAAGCTGTGAGTCTCCCAAAGAAAGAAGTGCCCAAACGTAGCTTTCCCCCAAAATTTACCTTTGGACGACACAAGATCACTCCTGAGTTGAAGACAGAATCACCCAATACAGCACTCTATGGGAAAAAACAAAACCCAAGAGCGCAGAAGAAGAAGAAGAAGTTTTATTCACAGCCCAACCCAATGACGGGTGTGGAAGCTCCTCATCATGTGTTGCAGGAATTCCACAGGCACCCTGGCGGCTTCACCTTGCAACAGAATGATGGTGATGGTGATGAGAGATATTCCTTATTCAAGACTAAGGCTACAGCGCTTGAGAGGCCTGGCGGCTTCACCTTGCAACAGAATGATGGTGATGGTGATGAGAGATATTCCTTATTCAAGACTAAGGCTACAGCGCTTGAGAGGCCCTTCTCTCGAAAACCCCATCCAGAACAGCAGGTTAGACTCGGGTCTGAGGTCAATGTGGGGAGGTATTTCCATGCACTCCAAGGACCAGAGCTGGACATCCTGAGGGTAAGCATTTCTATCATGTTTTATCTGTAATTGATCAATCAGGACTTTCGATTCTTATATTAACATTTTATGTTTGGAGCATGCAGGATTCTGAAGACACTGTGCTCCCAGTTGATAAAAAATGGCCTTTCCTCTTGCGGTTCCCGATTGGATGCTTTGGTATCTGCCTAGGCCTTGGTAGCCAGACAATACTATGGAAAACTCTGGCAACTGCAGCTTCCATGCACTTCATGCATGTCCCAAAGTTTATCAATCTGACACTATGGTGTTTGGCACTGATGACATTTCTCACAGTGTTCACAACATATTCCTTGAAGTGTCTCTTCTACTTTGAAGCCGTACGCCGTGAGTTTTATCATCCAGTTCGTATCAATTTCTTCTTTGCCCCATGGATAGCATGCATGTTCTTGACATTGGGGGTTCCTCCTGCAGTCACCAGATCCATACACCCCATCTTGTGGGTGTTCTTCATGGTACCTATCTTTGCACTAGAGCTCAAGATCTATGGGCAATGGCTATCGGGAGGCGAACGGAGACTCTCCAAGGTCGCAAATCCCTCCACACACCTATCCCTTGTGGGAAATTTTGTGGGGGCTCTCTTGGCTGCAACTGTTGGTTGGAGAGAGTTCGCCATTTTTTTCTGGGCTGTGGGTCTTGCACATTACTTGGTGCTATTTGTGACATTGTACCAGAGATTACCAACTGCAGCTGTACTTCCCAAGGAACTTCACCCGATATTTTTTCTGTTTGTTGCAGCACCAAGCACTGCGAGTGTAGCTTGGTCCAAGATTGTGGGTGACTTTGACTTAGTATCAAGAATTGCTTACTTTGTGGGCTTGTTCCTTTATTCATCTCTGGTAAGCTAAGATTTATTGAGATTTCATGTATGTTTATTTGCATATATGTATCATGTGCATGCGTACATCTATAGTTAGTGTGTCTATGTATGTGCCTACGAATGAACAAACAATGTGTGTGTATGAGAGAGAGAGAGAGAGAGAGAGAGAGAGAGATTATATTATGTGTGAACCAAGCCATGTCAAAATACAAAGACAAAGATTGGAGCATAGGCATACCGGTGGACAAATGAGAGAGGGCTAAAAAGTGTCTCTCAATGCCGGAGTACCTCATTAATGAAGGTGGAAAGAGCATTGCTCTTTCTCTTCTAGTGTGTGTCAAGGAAGAGAGCGTTTCGATTCGTCTCTCTCTCTCACACACACACACACACAGGGAGAGAGAGCATGTGCATGTTTGATTGTTAAATGAAGTGGTTATAATTCAAGCTTTTGAAACTATATGCTCATGATTACTCTTGTTTATTGTGTAGGTGGTGCGGGTGAACTTCTTTCGTGGCTTTAGGTAAGCTCTAACCCGAACCTTGCAATGCTTTTCTCTTTAACATGCAATATTCTAATACGAAGCATCTCAGTGGAAGAAGGGCAAGCTGTAGAAGAACAGGCATTCATCAAGAAATTACTTCACTGCCAACATGTTACCTTTACTGAATACACAGCTTTTTCATGTGCATATTGCTTGATCAAGAGATGTTGCATGCCTGTGTGTGCAACCATTATCCAAACTTATCAAAAAATTTACATATGATAGGTCAACAAGCATGCAGAATTTTCTTGCAAAGGATTGCCACATCACGCTTACTAAAGGAAGCTCTTCAGTATTCTTGCAAAGGTTTTCATGTTTTCCAACATTCTCATGGGACTTCGCGTGTTTGTTTTCAGGTTCTCAGTGGCATGGTGGGCTTACACCTTCCCTATGACTGCATCTGCCATTGCTACAGTCCATTATTCTCTCAAAGTCAAGCATCCCATTACACAGAGTCTGGCAGTGGTGCTTTCATTGATCTCATCTGTTACTGTTCTCTCATTGTGTCTCTTCACCATCCTTCACATCTTCTTTTGGTGCACCATGTTCCCTAACGATGTGGCTATCGCAATCACAAACGAGAACCATCAAGTAAAGCGGAAGATTAAGGAGTTAAGAGGCTACCCTAGAAAGTGCTTCATGTGGCAAGAGCAAAACCTGGCATGTAGGCAAATCCTTTATGAATGAAGTACGGAGAATGGGGTCACATCTGCTTTCAGCAAAAACTGATCTTTTTCCAAGCAATCGAATCAAATCTGCATGGGTGTGATTTATGAAGCCTGGCACGTCGAAAAGATTGCATCCACATCTCTTAAAAAAGCAATCAAAGGGCGTCTTTGAAGTATTTACATTGGACCAAATCCAGCCATTGCAGTGGTTGATGGCAATTTGGACTAGTATTTTTTTGAATTGGCATGAACCAGATTGGTTCTGCAATGTAAAAGTACATGAACCAGATTGGTTCTGCAATGTAAAAGTACATGTATATCATCAATAGCAGTGCTGATCAATCTCTGGTCATGCATTCCTGTGCCTTTTCGTCTGGGGCAAGCTTGGGTGTGGTGCTCCTGAAATCCTCGCAAGCTTGGTTGTCATGGAAGCAAACATAATTGGGGACCAAATCCAGCCATTGCAGTGGTTGATGGCAATTTGGACTAGTATTTTTTTGAATTGGCATGAACCAGATTGGTTCTGCAATGTAAAAGTACATGTATATCATCAACAGCAGTGATATATTGCATTCGTTTCACAGTTCATATTGTGATAAAAATCTTATGCTCCATGGTTCACCCTTAGGCTGATCAATCTCTGGTCATGCATTCCTGTGCCTTTTCGTGGGGGGGCAAGCTTGGGTGTGGTGCTCCTGAAATCCTCGCAAGCTTGGTTGTCATGGAAGCAAACATAATTGTTTCCCTGGACCACTAATTGGGTCTCTTTAGGGTTTTGGATCTAGAGTTTAGGGAGTTCCTCAACCAATAGTTGGGCTCCTTTAGGGTTTAGGGATTAGGGTTTAGACACCAAACTGCCATTGGCACAGTCTAGTAAAAAAATGGGCATAGTTGTGATACCTTTTAGCTCGTCCCTCTAGTGCTATGCCACGGATCTCAAATCTGGGGAATAGTGTTGGCCCAAAGTTCATTACTTCTTTTACAAAAAGGTATTTCTTTCCTTCATGTCATCATGTGCCTGCCCCTTTGATGGGCATGTGCTATGACATGTAGCACTGTACTTTTCTCCATCTTTTGTTTCAGTAAGAGGGTAGAGGACCATGATGGGTACTCCTGTTTTACCTGCTACATCTGAGGCTGATTATAGCATTCTATAAAAAGCAAAGCACTTTTGTTGCAAGTTTGCAGCATTGAAAGTTTGAGAGGTTTATACGAATAACTGATTTTATTCCGTACCGGCCTCTGCTCATAAGATGAAGCTTCTCTTTTTCTCTCTCTCATTCTCTGAGAGGGACTTACGCTTGCCTGGTACACTCATAACATGTTTTGTACTAACTTCTAGGTGTATCTTATCTTAAAGATGAAAAGATAATCTTATAAATATGTACATAGTACATACTAATAAAGGGAGATATGAAAAAAGAGAATATCTTTCTAATATGTACATACACATCTCGATTTCTTTCTGCCACCCACAAGTGGGGCAGATTGGCTAGTGCGAGGGCCCTTATAAAGACCATGATCCACCCGAGTTCAAGTCCCGCTGTTGTATATGCCCTCGTGTTGCATTCTACCGACGTTAATACTTCTCTCTGTATATATATGATGTTCTTTGACAGAAATTAGATCGATCTCTCTCTCTCTCTCTCTCTCTCTCTCTATATATATATATATATATATATATATATATATATTCTTTGAGAGAAAAGATTCTAATTTCTCTCTCTCTATATATATATATATCTCTATCCATCTATGTGTTGATTCAAACCCTTTTTGAGTCATTTCTTGAATGTAAATTTTGTACTATGCTAAGACCATCAGTAATAACCACATGTTTGCAAAAACAAGTAAACATATTAGTTTGCACAAATGTATGCATTGGTTTACACAAGAGGCTTTGTAGACTTTGGATGAATCCCCAAGTAAAAGTGAAACCTTCCCATTTCCAAGTAGATTTAGGAATTACATTTTCCAAAAAGAAGAAAGATGGAATAAGTATTTCGGGACATATTTTATCCAATAGACATAATTTACAAAAATGGATATGTATGTAGGTTACAAAATATTTCCTTCCATGTGGAGCTTTGACTATCATGATAACCTTATATTTTAACATGAAATAGTTAAAACTCTAGATACCTTATATTTCCTTCCATGGGGAGCTTTGACTATCATGATAACCTTATATTTTAACATTAAATAGTTAAAACTCTAGATACCTGAATCATGGACACAATGGCAATAACAGGGAAAGTACATCATATTTGTTAGATCCACACAAACTATGTGTCTCCCTATAGTGCAAGCCACTAAGGTCACCCACTCTTACATATCCACTCAATGACTATGTCAGTGATACCTTTGAGAGACGAGAGTTACTGGTCTCCTGACAATCAAGGAATTCCTTGGTGTGAATTCCTTAGTGCAGCGAGTATATTAAAATAGAGATGAAGTTGAAAGGAAATGTTTACTTTTACTCCATTGCAACAACAAAGCAACTAAAATGTAGTTACCTTTTGCAAGGGGGCTTCTACATAGCAAGAAATTTTGGGAACATGTCTTGCAAATGTACAACAACCCAAAGGACATGGTACTCGACATAGCCATGATTTTTGCCATATAGGGGCAGCACACACCGACCCATGGGGGAAGTGTTGAGATATCGAGCTCAACTATTTAAGATATGGATAAAATGCTAGGATGATAGCTCTGTCGTTGCCATAGTTTGTCACAGGTATCACTAACATGGTCATTGAGTGCAGCTAAGATCTTTGCCATATAGGGTAGCATTGATCCATGATCAAGATCAACTAGTGTGGATATGGATGATAGCTCCAACACTTCCATAGTTGGTGGAGGTATGCTGTCATGTCACCCCATCTTAACTATCCCTGCTCAAGCTGATTGGACTCATAGTAATTCTTCCATTCTATACCAGCTATTACAAGGACCTTGAGTTAAGTAAGTGCCATCTTACCCCTTTTATTTTACCTAGCTATACCTCAAAGTATTTTTCCATAAAATCAAACCAAGTCTATTTCTCCAAAGTCTTTCCCTTCACCTTTGAAAGGACCAAGTTCAAATGTGTGAAGCGCATCCCTGACATCCATATCAAGTTCTTCCTCTAAAGGTAGTGTAGCTGTCTACCTCAATGATTCATGATGTCCTAAAAAAAATAATTGGTTTTTGACAAATTCTACTGACATCATATATGTTAATTGATTTATTTATAATTATTCACTTACTAAACCCCTTCCCTCATTTTAAGCTCTAAATGAAAGACATTCTTATTTGTTATTGTAATCGAATTCATATTTATGCACTAAATACAATTCACTTGAGAACAATAATATTACAATTTTCATCTTACTAGCACTAGGATTGCTTTCCTATTCTCTTGTTCTTCCTTAAGAGAACTTCTTAGAAAGTGGTAAGCTCTATTAACTTTCCACATTTCCTCATATTATTAAGCATTAAGTTAGTCCTCTCAATAAGGTGATGTGAGAGTTTCCCATTAAAGTAGTTATTCATGGAAAAGGCAATAGGCTTTAGAACTTTATCTTAAGTTAATTTATATAGCAATGTCATAATTCAAGAAAAACCCCAAAGTTGTCATTTTTATATAAGGCTTCATCTTTTCAATATCTCTTATAGAAATTTCATTTATGTACACAAGTCAAATATCCATGTTTTGATTTTATAAAAGGTTATATTCATGAAAAGACATACTTGAAATAGTAAATATAATATGTGTACAAGTTTCTAAAAAGATTTCGATTAGTTAATTATATGTATAAGAATTTGACCTACTATAGCTTTTTAGAAATCAAGGTTCCTCTGGTATAAGTATCCTTGTGAGTAGGTAGAAGCTATCTGAGATCCAAGTATCCCATAATGTTTTGCCATGATTTTAGTTCCTAACTTTCTAGATCCATTAGCTTGAGCCCAGACCCCATCCAAGTCCCATGGGTCTAGCCACACGCCTCCACTCAAGTGAAGGATACCAATGTCAGTTCTCACCCACACATAATTGAAATGTCATTTTTCAGTTTCACTCACACACTCCACTTTATGAGTATACAACATTGTTTTTCTCAAAAGAAAAATAATATCATTTATACAAGAAGCGAAAGATAGTATTATGCATACTATATTATATCCAATTCTAATTCTTTCCAAAACACCGCCACCAAATCTGTCCTCTCGATTGATGGAGTATTAACTAAATTATTAAGGTTACAAAATTTCTCTCTCCGAAACATTAGTTGGGTTTGTAGGTGTAGTTTGGGAGCCTATCTAGATCTTGAACGGCTAGAAAGGTTGACCATCATTGCCAATCCCATCCATTCAAGGGTTTGTGTCCCCACCTCGAGAGCCACTAAAGGGACTAGGTCACACCAATCGTCTCTTGACCATTCAAGGTTCGCTTCATTAGAACCACTCTCACATGTTGAATATCAACACAAGCTTGCTTTAGACCCTAAGGCCTCATATTTCCATAACATGATTAAAACTTTTCCATAACTGTTTTACAGGCACTCTTGTCATAAACTAGTCCATTTTCAAAACAAAGAAATCTATACAAGTAGAATTCTAGATTTCCCTTCATTGTTCATAATTTCTCTCCAAAACATTGCAAAACTACCATCTAAATTTTATTGCATAGTCCACACTTAACAATTTCATAAGCGTCTAGAGATTTCTAGAGTTTTAACATAAAATCTCTACCAATCTAATTGCTAAGATTTTATAAGTTAAGGTCACTCAGATTAATGATCCTATTTCCCAATGAAATCGATTGATAATAGGATCATTAGGTGTACAAGAATTTTCCTATGATTTCATGAAGTTCTTATCAACGTCATTGCATCATGCCCATTTCATCGTTTCTTCCTCTTAATGAAATCGGCTGAGAATTAAGTGTGAGACTTTTCTTATCTATGAATTCCTTTATCAACATCTTAGAAACTTCTACCTTTTTACTAACCTCTCGTTAAGATCGGTATAGGTGAGCTTATTGATAAACGAGTTAATCTACTCCAATTTTTCTCCATTTTTTAGGGATTCTTTATTTATTATCGATTACTCTAGTTTCTTAATTTAAAAAAAATCATAACTTAAAATAATATAAAACTTTTAAATTTAAAAAGTAAGAACTACAAAGAATTGATTATAGAAGCCTGCCTCCTTTTAGAATGCAATTTATCTTGAGATAGTTGGGGACATCTTGAGATGAACCACTCTCGTCTCCTTTGTAATCTAAGTCGTGTGATCTTCTGTAAACCAAATCTCTCAAGAATGAGGACGCGATAGTGGATGTATGCATGTGGATGTGGATGTATGAATGAGGACGTGATAAATGTATGTATGTATGTGGATGTAGATGTGAATGTATAGATGTGAATGTATAGATGTGAATGAGAATGTGGATGTGGATGTATATGAATGTGGATGTAGATGTGGATGTATAGATGTGAATGGGAATGTGGATGTGGATGTATGTATGTATGTGGATGTAGATGTGGATGTATAGATGTGAATGGGAATGTGGATGTGGATGTATGTATGTATGTGGATGTGGATGTATGTATGTATGTGGATGTGGATGTATGAATGAGGACGTGATAATGGATGTATGCATGTAGATGTGGATATATGGATGTGAATATGAATGTGGATGTGGATGTGGATGTATGGATGTGGATATGGATGTGTATGTATGAATGTAGATAAGGGATGTGGATGTATAAATGAGGATGTGAAAATGGAGGTATGCATGTAAATGTGGATGTATGGATGTGAATGTGAATGTGTATGTGAATTAATGTGTCGTAGATATGAGGAAATGGATGAGAATGAGTACACATTGAATGGAATGTGGAATAAGTAATGTGGACTAAGGAGGGATAATGTGGAAAGACAAGAGTTCGATTTAGAAACTGTATTTTGTGACTGTTTGTAAATGACTGTTTTATGTCAAGAATGCTGGGGAAGCATTTTGACCATCTTGTGGATTAAGGTCATGAAGACCTAACTGTTAAAGTTGCAACTGCTGACGGAGAGTCAATGGAGGACGTCTCGCGTAGCAAGGTCGACCGAGGTCTTGACCAGCCTCGGTTCGATTTAAATGGTGAGCTTCCGGTACGGTGGATGAGGGACCAAGGAAGCGGCCTATGAGTGAAGCGCTAGGTCACCTGCGCAGGATCCTAGAGGGTGCTGACCGTACGGTGCTCGGGCTCTGGGTCGCCCAGGATACCCACGCGTGCGTCGAGGAAGATATTGGAACAAGGAGTAAGAGTTGTTTTGTGAAACCGGGCATGGATCTGGTTGATTGACCTTGCTGGTCTTCAATGGATGAGTCCATGGCTCTTTATATGGATCTGTTGGTTGATCTTGCTGATCTTCAACGAGAGTCCATCTTGAATTTTTATAAGTGATTATATTGCCGAGTATTATGGGCTAGGAACTATTGAAAAGGCCCCTGTGTGGACAGGTGGTGAGCGTTCTAGTTGCCAATGATGCCATAGATACTCTGATGAAGGAATGATGGGAAATTATGAATCAACCGGATAAATTGGAAGATTGTGATCAGTGGTACTATGGTTTCATTAAAGGATTGTTTTAAAGTTAGCTGATGCTAAGAAAAAGGCAATTTCATATTGGGTGTGTAAGTGGTGTGGCTAGTTTTATGTTTGCATGAACTTCCGGCTAGGGGGCCTTGGAACTCTTTTCCTTGGTACCCGGGACAAAACCTAACCAAATTCCAAATTGGATCCCATCACTACAGTGGTTGGGCGGTTGGCTAACCCATGGGATCGGATGGGGTTAGGCTGGACTGATGGATCCGTAAATCGAGATTTAATTTCTATTATTACGATAGATGAAGTAAATCCCGGATAGAAATTGTTCTATGGATAGGAATCAACGGCTGTGCCTCTTGATGGGGAAAAAAGCGTTGATCCCAATGATCCAAGTGCAAGTTTCTTCCTTGATTTGACCAAGTACCGTTAAAGGTGCAGTCAGATCAGTTGATCCGTAATGATCTTGACTACGTTAGAGTAAAGAGTTATCCTGGTGTAATCGCCCATGCTTTCCGGGTAAAGGAAGTTTTTCCGGTTTCGGTTTTGGACAAACCGACGGTTTAGTCTCTTGTCCGGATATTTGTGGGCGAGGCCCCGAGTGTGAGACCCCTACCCGCGCATGATGTGTTACTTCCGCTGCCAGTATCCTGAATCCGTTGCTCAGTGGGAACAGGGATCTCACAGCTTTTGACACCGTCCCACAAACCAGATTGATGAGGAGGCCACATGATATCACCTACAATAGTGTCACATGATGCAAGACATGTGTAGGCAGATCCCAAAGCTAACCCTAGAGGGAAAATAGATTAAAAAACATAATTTGGACCAGATTTAGGAGCTAGTGCACCTTGTATGAGCAGCGAACACCTTGTGGAGGATTCAGGATGCTTTCGGCCAGCACAAAGATATTTGCTTCTGTTTGTAGCAACAAAATATGGATTATTTGTCCATCCATGGACCAAGGCCTATATAAGGCACCAATAGCTCATCGTTTTGTTCATTTAGTATCTAGTAGATTGGGTCATAGAATAGGAACTAGATTAGGTAATTCTACCTTTTGATGCGGCAGTCTATGACTATAGATCTTGTACTACCTTTTTGTACATTATGAATATATTGAATACTCAGCTATCTCTCTATCCTCTGTATGCAATTTTCATCAAGCATGTTCCAAGAAAGTGTTTAGGGGGGCTAAAAGAAGACTTTGAGAGCTTCTACATGTGACATTGGTATCAAAGCTTCAGGTTGATTCTGAGATATTGTTTCCCATGTCCCACCAACCCTTATTACATTGTGCATGGATGAAACCATCGCCCCTGTCTTGATCTTGTGGTGGTGTGGGGACTAAGCAACATTGTTTCAACATCAAGGTCAACAAGGCTAAACATTGATTTAGCCCTAGATGAAGGTGCATAAGTCTAAGGTACATGAAATTTCATAGGTAGTATAAGGCCCAAGAAAAGGAACACAAGACTTGGAAGAAATTCTCAGGAGGTTTATTGGTGGTGCTCTACAAGACCCAAGGGGAATGGCAGTCCTGTGAGTCAGGTGCCACTTGGGGAACATGAGCAAAGGCTTTCACGCAACGGTTCCAAGGGAGGATGATTCTCCAAGGGGTGGAGTGAGAGGAAAATACTCCAAAAAAGAAGACGAGAGAAAGTGTTCAGGGACAGGGCATGAAGGGAAAGGGAACAGGATGGAACAAATGCATAGATCTTCATTAGAGCTGGACTGGATTTGGAGACCGGGATGGGTTTTCAGTGGAAAGGTTGTCAGGAAGGTAAGGATGATAGGTTTGGGAATCCATGAATAAACAATGGGATGATGATGAAAGACATCCAAGAATAGAATTTGGAATCTCATCATCAATTTTAGAAGAGGGGGATGTCATGTGCAGGCTGATCCCTAACCCTTGAGGAGCAATATATAAAAGACAAGACTTGGACCAAACTTTGGAGAGCTGGTGCATCGTGTATGAGTAGGGAACACCTCGTGGAGGATTTCGAAGAATGTGGACCAGCACAAATATATATTCGTCCGTTAGTAGCTATAACAAAATATGGATTATTTGTCCATGATGGTCGTGGTGGGCTGACAACAGATCGGCCAATTCATGAGGTCGACGAAGGCCTATATAAGGCACCAATATCTCATCATTTTGTTCATTGAATCCCTAGTGGATTGGGTCATGGAATAAGAACTAGGTTAGGTAATTATCCCTATTGATGATGAGGTAGCCTACGACTATAGATATTGTGCTACCTTTTTGTACATTATAGATATACTGAATAGTCAGCTCTATCTCTCTCTCTTCTCTCTATCCTCTATATGCAATTTGCATCAAGCATGTTCCTGGATGGTGTTTAGGGTTGAAAAAATATTCCTAGAGCTCTTGCATGTGATAAGCAGATATGCTTTGGGGGATCCTCACACTGTGTGAGTCCATCACTGGCAGAGTATAGGCCCTAGGGGGTGACTTAAATATCATACACAGCACTATGAGAGTGAAACAAGGCTTCTCCCTATATTCTACTCTCTTTGGGATATACATTGATGAAATATTTGACTACATTGATAGACAAGGAGGACCAAGAGCATAGTTGGTAGGAGTAGTCTTGATACCTATCTTATTGTATGCAAATGAAATTGTCCTTATCTTTGATTCACTAGAGGAGTTGCAGAGGAACTTGGATATATTATACCTATCTTATTGTATGCAAATGAAATTGTCATCATTGATTCACTAGAGGAGTTGCAGAGGAACTTGGATACATTACGGGCTTTTTGTAAGGATCAAGAACTCAATGGCAAACCTTGGGAAGAGAAAGGTTATGATCTTAACACATCCCCTCAATGGGTAGGCAAATCCACATCTAAGTTTACATATAGTGGGCAGCCCGTGGAGTATGTGACCTCATATGTATATCTTGGGATCACTTTTTTTGGGCCTCACTTCTCTATGCAGAAGGCATCCAAATCCGGATTGATGCAAGGGTATGCAGATCTGGGCTCACTTGGAGAGGAATTTCTCATGGATTGAGTTTTAGGAGCCAAGGATGAAGCTTTGGCTATTTGACACATTAGTCACACCTGCATTATTGTAAGGAGCTCCTATTTGGGATCCTAGTTTATACCCCAAGAGGAGATAGAGAAGGGAGTCAACTATGACAAATACAGGAGAGGTATATGATGGGTGGAAGCCGATGGAGAGGCCACTAGTGATGATGATCTCGCACATGATTAGGAGTAATCCTTTAGTGCCACATGAGATTGTGCAAGCAGAGATGGGGTCTGCCCCTATGGTGATAGAGGCTCTTTTCCAGACAATGGCATAATGGCACATATTATGCAAGATCCCACTAGATAGATACCCCCTCTTTTCCCTAGAGTCCTCAAGACAGCTAGCACTTGATGGAGACATGCAATATTGGTATGCACATGTGAGCACTTGTTTTAGTATGCATGGTATGCATGGTATGCACATGAGGGCACAGAGAGCTCTCATTGACTTCTTTGAGACTAGAGCCCAGAGAGCAGATCCACCCACTGCCCCCAACCAGCACAGAGAGATATCACTGACTTCTTCTAGACTAGCACAAAGAGCAGATCCACCAAATGCCCCCGCCGACCAGCACAGAGAGATCTCATTGACTTCTTCTAGACTAGAGCCTGGAGAGAAGACCCACCCACTACCCCCGACCTCTAGGCTAATGCACGAGCCCATCCGAGAGGAGTGACATTAGACAGAGCCACCAAACTATGCAAAGCCTACTACCCTCGACATAGTGGTTGCCGCCCACAGTCATGTCACCTCCAAAAAGCTTGAGGCTCTTTTTGTTTTTTTTTTCATGGATATTTTCTTTTAGTTTTACTTTTAGTACCATGATGATGTATTCCATGGACATGATGTAACACTTTGGTCTCATAGGTCATTTTGGCCTTTTGAAGACGTTAATACAACTTTTTTTTTGTCTCTCTCTCTCACACACACACACACATACACATCCCTCTCTCACACACATACATACCCCTCTCTCTCTCTCTCTCTCTCTCTTTCTCATTCTCTCTCACACACACACACACCCCTTACCTCTCTCACTCACACACACACATCAAAATGTTGTGGCAAGGACTTGGAGTGTGTGTGTGAGAGAGAGAGAGGTGTGTGTGTTAGTGAAAACATGCGGAGTCACCTAAGCGATGTCATTGCAAAAAGTCAATTTGCAAGCATCGTTGCAGATGTAGTGTAAGAAAATCATAATAAATTGTCTTTATACAACGTCCCATGCAACACCACATGTGTGGCATATACGATGATTTTTTTTTGGTTAAAAAAGTTTTTTCGCTTATACAACAACCATCATCGCCCTAAATGACACTACCAGTTTAAAAACGTGTCATTTTTGACTCGTTCGCTAAGGGGGGGGCATGTTGTAGTGCTAACCTTTAGCATAATGTCCTTGGTGACGACATCTGTAACATGTAACGATACATTTCTTGGACTTCTTGTTATAAATGGGGCTATAGATCCCTATTTTCTTGAATTCATTAACTTTTCTTATTTCTTTCTTGCACAATCATTTTAAAAGTTTTTCCTAGAATTTCTCTCAAAGTTCTCGTTTCTTTGTATAAGGACTCTCGAATAGAGTCGATTTGTTCTTAGATTGTGGGACATTGTGGCAAATCCGTCATAGTTGAAACTTAAGAAATAACAAATACTTTTTTATCATTGAGAGGAGTGTTAGAAAATACATATCTCATTTTTGTAAATAGTATGGCAAAAACAATTTGATACTCCAAGAACATGTGAGTCTATATACTTTGTATGCATACGAAGTATAAATTTTTTATTAAAAATCCAAATTTAGACAAAAGAGGTGCTCATAGGTATCCCATGACTCCACATGCGAAGTATCACTAACCTCATGAGTACTAATGGATGTAATGAGTGCATCATTGATCGAATGTTAGTCCATGTGATCATCAAATGCATCACCCTGATCCCCAAGAAGGTAGGTATAATCTTTCCTCTTCTTACCTTTCATTGTTTCTTGTCACTCTCATAAAATAAGTAGAAAATATACAGGGATCAGAACCTAGGGGATTCCAAACCCTCAACTTCAAGGCACCTAACAACTCAGCTGATTCCCTCTGACTTTCTGCTTACTAAAACTAAACCAAACCAATATTTCTTGTTCATCTCAATGAATTGACTCAGATCCTTACACCTCTCTATCCTTCAAAGTTCATAGACACTGAAACACATAAAACCTCACAAGTATTCAACCAAAAAACCTAGAATATAACAATCATTGACCTAAAAACACCCTCTAGCCCGATCTAGTATGACCTACCCCACAGTCCTCAGACTATTAGACTTAGAGTTTACATATAGTGAACCCCCCCCGAGCTTAACCCAAATTTTTTTCCTTCAATCTAGATCAGACATATCTACCCTTTAGTTTCTTAGGCTGCTTGATCCTAATATAGAGCTGATCTTAACTAACTCTATTTCCTGCAATAATTGACTTTGTCTAACTCAGATCTAACACAACAATGTTCAGCCCTTTACACACGTTTGACTCTCCTCCACCAACTAAATCAAATCAAGGACTCCCTCCTAAGCAAGAGCCAAAGATTTATCACTAAAACACAAATTGATTCAAATAACGAGTGAAATGAAACAAATCTAATTAGATTCCAACCCCTTTTTATCATACCACACACAAACTCGGACTTTTGAGATTCAAAGCAACACACAACCAACTAAAAAATTTATCCCACACAAATGAAATATTTCAACCTCTTAGATAAAAATCATAAATGAAACTATCAGTGTGTCGGATACAGAGATGATTCTTCCCCAACTTGGCCTTCAAAAATAGAATGAAAAGTGATGACAAAAAACCCATACTCATCTCTCTAAGATTTTGCACTCAAACACAAAAGAGGAAACTTCCACCATAAACACCTAAAGAAAACCTCTTTAAATCACTAGCTTACATACACTTCAAGTGCACCTCAATATTGGGGATGAAACCAAGTTCCAACAGAGTTTCTCATGGAGATCCTAGGGCATCCACATCTTAGCTGATCTTTTGCCTCCTCAGCACCCTCTACTTTGGTTCAGCTTCAAAAATTCAAAATGCTCTATTTGTCTTGTCTTTTGACTCTAACTCAGGCCTCTACCCTTCTCTTAAACAATATTGTAGGAGCTCTAGCTTGATAGCTTCACCCTTCCCCATTGTTTTTTTACCCCTTTCCAAAAACAATCTTTTGATTCCCTCTTCTATAGAGAGCGATGTGTACTACACATGAATTGGTGTGGTTTCCATTCTACAATCATACTTTTTCTGGCTCTCCCTGATAGCTAATTTGTCTCCTATTGCCAAATGGACAATCTTTCTATTCATGAGTGGGATACATGTGACATTACAAAATCATTATGTGTATCATCAACAATAGGTCATTTCCATCATCTGTCACATGCATCCCCATACCTTCTACCATCTCCTACATCATAAATATTTCAAGACCAAATAAAGTTATCCCTTATTGAGCTCACAAACACAAGATACTCCTTTTGGGGTTCTGATCCCTCTGGCATTCATCACAAAAATGCCTCTCACATATTGCCCCAACCCCATAGTGGAACACTTTTAAGTGTTTCACACCATCTCTTGGACTTCACATAACCTTGACATGATAAGGCCTTGGTCTCAAATCATTCACTCTGCTTAGATGTAGCATTCCATTCAAATCCTTGAGCTGATAACTCCCATTGGAGAAAACTTCATGTATTTCATATGGCCCCTCCCATATGACTCTAAACTTAGCCTGAAAAGTGTTATCCAAAGCACTATTCTATCTCAGCACCAACATGCCCTTCGTCAAATTGTTCCTAGCTTCTCATTAAACTTATCTATTCTTCTCTAACCTGCTTTCTCATACCATCTGACTGCCTTATCTCTATCCCATAGAAGAGTTTTCAAATTGGTCCATCTTTTCCTCTCCTTCCCTTCCTGTACCATATTATGTTGCAACATAAGGTTAAAGGGAAGCATAACATTGATAGGAAACACACAGTCGTCCCCATAAACATGCATTCTTACCAACACTGTGACTCTGATAAAAACCCAACTCCAATTTTGGAGGCATCACAGTAGAAAAGGTGGAAAGAAAATCTTTGATATTCTCAAAGAGTACCTCTTTCAAAGTACTCCAAACAAAAGGATCTTGCTAGCCAATCTTCTACAGGGGATAAACATACTCAACAAGCATACACAAATACCTACATAAATTCCTCGAATTCTAAATGAAACCTATTATCTCCTTGGTTGTCTTTGGACTATCCAGGTGCAGTAGATTCTCCACATCGAAAGGATCAAGGGCTATCCCATTTTCACTTACTTCATGTCCAAGAAGCAGCACCACCCTTTTACCTAGATTCAGCTGAGCTCCATCGTCATTAAGCCTTTAAAATACCAAATCCAACTTCTTCACATGCCCCAATCTGCCACTATAAACACAAAAGTAATCCATGAAAACTGTGATAAAAGAACCCAAATAAGGACCAAGGATTCTATCCATCCAACTATGTGTAAACACCTCAACATCTGTCGTCGGTATCGATCGTGAGAACAAGCGCACCACATGCTGGATGCTCTCTATGGTACTCCATACATCGATGCCAACCTGGGTGCCAAGAGCCTCGACCATCGACATAGCCACAAACGCTAGATCTGTAGCAGCTACACGAAGGGCTGGTGGAGGCCGCCTACCCTGGTCCTTGTGAGATGGCCTCGGCTAGCACCGCCACTAGGCCGATGGCTAGTGTAATCCACCTCCTCCTAAAACAAACTCCGCTTATAATTGCTTTGTGAAGTATATGGGAATCTAGCGGTTGTTCGGCATCCTCCTATATGCGGCAACATATCGACTATAGATATGTGCCGCCATACGAGGATGCGAACACCACGAAATAGTAAGAGGCTTGCCCGCCCCAGGCCCCGCCCCAGGCCTCATCCCACGACTATTGAGGAAAAGATCTAAGCAGGGTCCATCCCTAATCTAACCAAGATCACAGACCTGACGATATGTCAGGCCATGTGACACAGGAGCAGTGCGATGGTGGGCTATCCACTCATCTACATTAACAATATTGTGAAGGCTACGAAGGGATGATAGCATCGCCTCCAAGTCTCACACGATATGTAATGTAGACGGTGTGTCTCTATCGCAGTCCTACAGATAGCTGCTAACTCATGGTCTATCTCTGTGATGAGGTCCACAATAGACGAGCGGCCCTCCTTGTGACCCTCCTCCCGTGATTCCATGCTAAAACCTAATCCTGACACAAACTGGCAGGTCAATGTGAAAGGCCAATGTGAAAGGTCCAATGCTTAGTGCTAAGTAGCATAATGAAGCTATAAAACAATGCTAATGAGCCCACTAATGCTAATCCAAATCAGAAGGGCAAGGAGAGTGAAGACGACGTGTGACAATGAGGTGCAAAACAAAACTTTTCGGTTTTATAACCTCGATTGAGGCTCGGTGGCATGCATTTTATGGTTTGCAAGATGTACGCTCCAGATGTATGCGTGATTTTAGGGTTAGTGACACAAACGGCCAAGATACGCATTTGATTTTAGGGATGGTTAAGGATCAAGGACTACGATTTGAATTAAGTATCTCATTTGAGGTACATGGATGACTTAGATTTTGGGTCATTATCACAACCGAGGTATGTTTGACGGTTGAGATTCACTTTATACCTCGATCGAGATATTTAAACGGCTGGGATCGCATCTTCAAATGTGCATGAATGGACAAGTCAGATTGTGTAGATGTATCTAGTTCGAGGTTTTTGAACGGCTTAGATTTCATCTTGTTATCATCGCGAACGAGATATGTGGACGGATGAGATTACATCTCTATACCTCGAATGAGATATTTCAATGGTCGAGATTATATTTCATATCTTGTTCAAGATATGTGGATGGTGAGATGGCCTCATTGAATATGTTGAATGTACATCTGAGCAGGATGTCCAGGGGGATCCGCCATGGCATTGACGTGGATCTGTGTGGCATGCATATCTCGATCGAGATAGTGTGGTGGTGGTGACCTGTACTGGTGACATGGATGGTGACTTGAAACCCGGACCTGCTGGCGTGGCGTTAGTTGGTATCTCATTTGAGATATGTATCTTTAGGCTTGGGAGGCACGTGCCGTGTTTTAAGTGATGGAAATATCATGATCGAGGTACCTGAGTTACATCGATGTCCCAATTTTAGAGAGAGTGAATGAAAGTGAGTACCCTCATCTTGCAACCACCCTAGATCTCAAAAACGACGGATGCAGATATCCATTTATCCATAGTGTGTTTTTCTCAGGGAAGTTGAGCGAGCAACATCAACCAAATGTATTTAAAATGTCAACTAAAGATCATGGAACTGGCAGATGATGCAATGTGCCAACATAATGCACTGATGTTTTTAATGTCGCTTGTTTGACGACTTGTCAAAAAACGGTGGTCCTTTTTGTTATGAGCATTGAATTAGGTGCACTTTGATCGTTGGAATATAGCATCTTTCAAGCTCCCTTGTTTTATTTGATGTTTTCTTGTTTATCCCTAAGTGATGGGTGGTGTCATTTGTTGGATTAAATGCTATTATTTTTAACTAGAATACAATTTCGTGTTGGCATGTGCATTATTGGAACTTGTGTAGCTATTCTATTCTATTTGGAGGTTGTTTGGCAGGTTTCTCTTAGCTTTTCTCTTTGCTCTGAAAACTCTCGCTCAGGAAATGTTTTTTCCCTATTTTAGCAACAAAGATGGCTCAAGCAAGTGACAATAACACAATTCAAGATGAAATGGAATACTGTGGAAAATTTAAAGAGTTTATTCAAGTAGACCTTAGAGAATTTAACATGTTCATCTTCGACGTGGAGTGGTTCAAAGTTGGGCCTAGGGCCACAATTGGACGAGATATCACCGACACATTTGTCCTACCAACACAATGTGAGTAGCTACAATATGCATATCATTTATAATAATCAATTTACATTATGCACATCAATGTTTTACCATTTTATGCATTTTCACTACAAGGTTATATTCCAATTGGGTCTTTTACATAGAATCTAGTGGTATGTTATTTAGGTTGCTCCTTAAAGAAATCATATGTATGAGGACAAAGAAATCAAAGAATTAGGATACGACTCAATTTTGACAAGTTTATTGAAGCTGAATGTTGAAGATGAAAACTAGGATGCACATGATTGCAAATGATCATGTAGATCAAGATCAACAACATCACGATCACAAACGTATGGATGGTAATGGTAGCTATGATGGTGATGAAGATGACAATGACAATGAAACAACCTTGTTTAAGGAAGGGATAGACATTGCAATAGATATTTTTGGAACCATAGATCTTGTAGAAGATGAACTTGAAAATTTGTAAGCTAAAATTTGAGTGCTCATATAACCCTATTTCTAGTATGAATTTCTTGACTATGTATGAAGCTAAATATGGCTATGTATGAAGTTGACTAAACTGTATGCCTTATGCGATGCTATGTATGGCTATGTTATGCCTAAAATGTTACTATAATTTATTTAGCTAAAAATTTGAAAACTAAGCTAGATAATGTATACTGTGGCTATGCATTATGTCATTCTATGCCTAAAAATATTACTATAAGGGCACTTATTAGCTGGCATAGATTGTTGCACATATGAAATGCATAAGACCCAAGACTATCATCTCAAACCCACAGCTTAGCATATCCATTTTCTGTTGGATCATTTCTTCATTATCACTTATGATGTTCATCTACATACAGGACAACCAAAGAAATATTGCCAAGCATTCTTAGAATATAAAAATTAGCATCAGAAGCACTTCTAGTAAACCCAATAGGAATTTGGTCCATCCTCTGATACCATGCCCTTGGGGCCTGTATAATGCCTTCTTAAACCTACAAATTTTTTTTTTCTGATCTGGGCATCTCAAAACATGGTGGTTGAGTTACATATACCTTCTCCTTGAGAGATGTTCGTTCAAAAATGTTGATTTAACATATCCATGTAAAAAACTAGCCGCTATTTATGGTAGCTAAGGCGGCAAGTATCTACCCAATAGTTGTCATGGGAGCTATGGGAGAAAAGGTTTCAAGAAATTCAAAACCTTCCACCTATGAAAAATCCATGTGCAACTAATCTAGCTTTGTATTTTTCAAGTGAGCCATCAGCCTTAGATTTAGCTTTCTAAACCCATTTGGTTCCAATTACCTTTCCTTATAATAACAAGATTCTATCAGCTTTGGTGCTATCTTTTATTTTATTTTTAAAATTTAACTTCAAAAAATTTAAAAAAAAAAGTAATTCCTTATGATAGCTTGTACTAGCTCTAGCGCCTCCCCTACTTGAATATTAGGCCACTATTTATGAAATTTCTTATCCCCATGTATATTCTTATTAACAAATTTATGTCAAGATTCCATGTTAAGTAATTATTAGTCATCATTGCTAAACATTTAACTCTTAGCTAGCATTACTATTTTATTTATAAATTTATTTTGAGTAAGATTTTTTATTAATCTAATTATTATAGCTTCCCTGTGCTTTAATATTTTTGCATTTATTCTTATCACAAAAAGAGTTATTATTTATCTCGGGGGGTTCACTATATGTAAACTCTCTATATCACATGCATTCAAGGCCTAATTTAAAAACACCTTATCTGTAAATTTTTCATGAATAAAACACACCCTTTTTCTATTCAATCTGTAAATACCCCCCTTTAAATGGTACCCTTGTGTATGTAAAAAATATGTAAAAAAGGGATTTAAAAAAACCCTTCTATTGAACCCATGTGCTACGCTTACATATTTATGAGTGACCCCCCCTTCCCCCCTCCCCTCTCCCCCGCCCCCTCGAGTTATTTGTGTCCTTCCATAAGTGTAGACTAGTTTATCTTATTCTATTTTATCAATTATTAGATTTTTCTTAAGTATGTCATTCTATATACTTTTTATATTTGGTGTTTTCTATCTCATTGTGCACCCAGTATATTCCAATTTTGGATTATTTCTTTAGTTGTCTAGGTAAGAATCCATAGTATTATTTTAGTGCAGGTCTATTTACCAACTTATGTAACATAACCAAAGGTAAGTTGTCCTAATTGTTTCTATTCTATATGGTAATTAAATCTATTTGAACTTTATCTTCCTGCTATGGTACCCTATATGCGAGACATAGTCATATAATTGGAACACTATGAGTATAACTTGGCCAATATGTCATCATCACCTCAACTTGCAAGCTTGCGATTGCAACAAGTAAAATATCTAGTAATGATTCAAACATAGTTGTTTGTACTCATGGAAAAATATTGTAATTTTTACCAAATGGCATTGTTCTTGGTTGTTGAACTACTTCTACTATCCATACTCATTTTAGATTTTCAACTATCCATATTTATTTTATTTGGTTTTTCTTTAGCTTGACTAGTTTAACTAGTTCTTTTCTTTTAGAGTCTTTTTAGGGTTTTTTAGTTAGTGAGATCAGATCTCAAACTAGAATGCACCACAAATTCCATTAATTATAGGCTCCAATGTAGAATCAAGGAGAAAGGTCCACTGCATGTTACATGTGGTTATAAACATTTGATACTAACTTTTAAGAAAAATAGTCTTCAAGATGGATGCCACTAGGTCTTTATGACACTCTCATTGAAATATGAAATATGATTTCAAACCTTATATATCCACAAATTATAAAAGTTCCTCTTGAAGCCTTTAGATAAGGAACCACATAACCTTCTCATTACTTTATGAATTGAACTTGACATGCAGCTCAGAACATGATATCTCTCAAGAGGTTCACTTTATGATATGTATAGAAAACACCCCCTCAAAAATTTTTACTTTTTAGTTAGACTCTAATGAAATTATCAAGAAAGCGCTTATTCAAAAAATATAATTTACTCTTATACCTAGGGTGAAAATGTCTCATGTAAGGTTTGTTTCTTTTTTTCTCCAAACACTAATGTTTTTTTATAGGTTTCTATGGGGATACCTAGTAGAAGTACTTGGTACATGTTTGTATGCATTGCTTAAAAAACAAAGTTTATAATATATTTTTTCTAGTTTGAATTGATTATTCATGGTTTCAAGGATCACATTTATTAGTCTTGCTAGTCAAAAAAAAATTCAGTCAACAAATGTGGATCTTGACTATTGATATTTGGCATTCTTGTCCCCTTCAGTGCATTTTAAAAGGTTAAATTTGTCTTCAAAAGAAGAATTTGGTATCCCCCTTAATTTCAAGGAACAAAAAGCATACATTTTAATTAAAATATTAGGATCTTTTTTATTTGTAGCATGAAGTCGTGGTTATTTTCAAGCATCATTTTTATTAGTCTTGCTAGTCGAAAAGAATTCAGTCAATAAATATGGATCTTGATTGTTGATATTTGGCATTCTTGTCCTTCAGTGCATTTTAAAAGGTTAAATTTGCCTTCAATAGAAGAATTCCGTGTCCCCTTTAATTTCACGTAACAAAAATCATACATTTTAATTAAAATCTTAGGATCTATTCTATTTGTAGCATGAAGTCGTGGTTATTTTTAAGCATCATTTTTATTAGTCTTGCTAGTCGAAAAGAATTCAGTCTCAACAAATAGGAATCTTGAGTGTTGATACTTGGCATTCTTGTCCTTTAGTGCATTTTAAAAGGTCAAATTTGTCTTCAAAAGAATTCAATGGATTTAATGATATAAATTGCATATTTTTGTCCTTTTTTAAAGAATGACAATCCACCAACTTTAAGAAGATTATTGGGAAAATTACCAATTTGACCCTAAATTATGCTGAAATTTCCAATTTGACCCTACCAAATTGGCCTTAAACTGACTAAATTCTCGTATTGACTCTCTTACTTCTACCATTTCTAATTTGGATGTATTTCTTATCAAAGTTACCATTTGGTCCTAAAATTTGCTATAATTTCCACATTGGCCCCCCATAACTAATGGCTCCCCCTAAATTGTAGTAAAAATTTGCAAGAAAGCAAAAGAAATGGACAATAAAAGAGCATCTTCAATTAGCATTACAATACTCTCAATTTATCATCTTAGTTTGAGTCTTGACAATACAAAGGCCATGCACACCAAATTGACAAGTTGCTTCAAACAATAACATGACAATCGTTCCTCTAAACATAATCCTCTAAATCGTTTTAGGAGTCTGCTACTATGGGTGCTTTGCAAGTGCGAGAATTGTGGCTCATTTTAGACTCACACCTTGAGCATATGAAGATATGTTTCTCTACATGTCTTCACATGCTCAAGGTGTGATTCCAAAATAGGGCACAATTCTCGCACTTGCAAAGCACCCATAGTAGACTCCTAAAATGATTTAGAGGATTATCTTTTATTGTCCATTTCTTCTACTTTCTTGCAAACTTTTACTACAATTTAGGGAGCCATTAGTTTTAGGGGACCATTGTGGGAATTCTAGCAAATTTTAGGGTCAAAATGGTAATTTTGACGAGAAATATGTCCAAATTAGAAATGGTAGAAATAAAAGGTCAATACGAGAATTTAGTTAATTTAAGGCCAATTTGGTAATTTGGTACGGCCAAAATGGGAATTTCAAAAAATACTAGGGTCAAATTTGGGAATCTTGGTATAATATAGGGTCAAATTGGGAATCTTGGTATAATATAGGGTCAAATTGGGAATCTTGGTATAATTTCGAAAAATACTAGGGTCAAATTGGGAATCTTGGTATAATATAGGGTCAAATCTTGGTATAATATAGGGTCAAATTGGTAATTTTTCCTGGATTGTTCATTCTCGTAGAACTTTGATTGCAAAAGGGATTTCTTATAACTTTTTGAAGAATGTGATAAATCTTTTTCTCTGTTTTGGGCTGTAGGTGCGGAAGTCTTCTCAAATTAGGACATTATTTGCAAAGGGCATTTTGGGACTTGTTTTGATTGGTTAGAATGTGGAAAAGGTGCGGAAAGTTTAAGATTCTCAGGTGTGTCCCTAAAGCACACGGACCGTGGACGGGTGACGGCGGATGATTTGAACGTTGAAGTCTCTGTTGAAATCTCTGGTTCCTCTAAGCTCTAACAATCACACATACACACGCACGCACGTAAACAACACGCACGCACACACGCAAACAAGCAAGGCAGTCAAGCTTTTTGCCCAGACACAGACAAACGAGAACAAGCACGCGAAGGTTTGCAATGCGCGGCGCTAGCCATGCATCACCCTACGGAGTGCATGGTGCTTTTTTTTCCCTGATTCTTTCAATTCTGTGAAGACTAATCCCACGTCAGGAGACGTCGCCGGCGGCCGGCGGACGACATCTCACAACTCAAGTTTGCCACTACTAGCCACTCATCAATTGCCGCTAAACATTAACGTCGTAACACAGGAACCCTGTCGCCCTTGCTCTAGGTTGACAATGGCGGCGGGGCCTCGGGACTGGCTAGCCCGTTCACCAATCCGCACATTGACAAAAATAAGAAAACTTTTTGAGCCAATTTTAATACTTTAGAATCCTGGGATCACCATCCCTTATATTAACCCATACGTTTGCATCGTTCTAATTCTTTTTTTGCACGTGAGATGTGAGAGTGTGAGCTCTCGAACGGCTACTAATTGTTTTTAGTATACTAATCGTGCTCAATTTAAGGTTTTGCGTATTTAGGCTTTGATGCTGTGGCTTTGTGACGTTGTTTAGAATCATCTCTCAAGCTGATTATTTTCACAATTTGTATTAAGGTTAGGACATTTACCTTGTGTATGGTTTGATCATGATTATGTAGCATTGTTTACGTTCATGGAGAGACTAATTATGCTCAAAATAAGATTTGGAACAATTTGATGATGTGGCACTATGACGTGGATGTTCTATATACTCATCTCTTAAATTACATTTACAAGATCCCATATCAAATGTATTTTAGTGATTTAGTCTATGCATATGTATATGCATGCACTACACGAGAGGTGTGTGTATAGGGGGTGGATTTGGGGGGGGTGTTTGTAGTAACGACAACCTTAGCAATGTAATCAACAAAAAAGGAACATTATTGTGGACAAGATTATGTGCGTCGTTCGCTATGCAACGTCATGTAATGATTTAGTATTTGAATAAAACAACAAAGGCAAGGTAAAGTATTTGAATAAAACAACAAAGCCGAGATTAGATATTTGTTATACAAAAAATGAAAAATTCAAGTTATTTGAATAAAACAACAAAGGCGAGTTAAAGTATTTGAATTATACAAAGGTGATGATGACTAGAGTTAAAGATACATGTCTTTAATATATTCTTTTACAAAATTATTAATTTTTCCTCCAAAAGATGTGCCTTTCCTTTGAAAAGTCACTTAAATTTTCCCTTTCATCAGGTAGATAATTTTTTTGCTCAACCCTTCTTGAGATAGTTATATGTTTTTTATACACTTCTCTCACAAGTTAAATGGCCCTTGAAATGTTGGAAATATATGTTTCTGAATCCTTATCAACCTAGAAAACATCTGATGGAGACCAAACCTTGAAAAGGTGTGGACTAGAATCCATCGCAAACCCTTGCAAGGTTTAATCTCCATCCGATGTCATTCATGTGATTCACCAATGTTCGAGTGATCAAGCATAAGGAAAACACGTATCGTGGTGATCTTTGAACTTGTAGTATTTTCGCATCATCTTTGGGTCACTTAAAGAGGTCTTTGATTCTTGAGGATTGCTAGCTATGTTAGCACTATATACACTAAAGCATGAACCACACCTTTGTCGCTCTTCTAGCATCTCATAGTTTATCTTCATAGTAACATTATGTTGTAAAATCCTTTATGCTTGATTCAATTGACTAAGCTGATAAGAGAATGTAAGTTTACTACAAACTAGTATGATTTCAATGTTGGAATATCCAGTGTCCACACTAACCTACATTTCCTTGTGACTTTTGTCCACCAAGTACACACTGTGACTTTTGTCCACTAGGTACACATTGTGTTGTGTTCAAGTGGCAAAGGAAGGCCTAGGTGCAAGAGTATTGAGTGCATAACAAGGTTTTGCGCGTCTAGGGTTAGGCTATGTTGGAAATGTATGTGTACGGATTCCTATCCACACGAGTGATGCTAGATGGGCACCAAACATTGTAAGGGTGTGGGTTGACCTACCACGTACCCCTTCAAGGTTTGATCTCCATTTGATATTGTTCGTGTGGTTCACCATCTCCAAACACGTTTTTGGAGCAATGTACATCTCAAAGGTGCTTGGAGGGGATGCCTGACCCCCCAAGCGACATCCGATGGACACCAAACCTTGCAAGGGTATGGTAGGATACATTTCACATACCCTGAAACATTTTGTCCCTATTCAAGTGATCAATTGTTAGGAAAACATGTATCAGAAAACACGTGTCATGGTGATTTGCACCTCTAGGGCTAGCTTGTGCTGGAAACGTATGATATCAATTGATGCATATCCACAAAGGTGATGCTCGATGGAACCAAAAATTATGAGGGTGTGGGTTAGGAGCCACCACACACCCATGAAAGGTTTTGTCTCCATTTGACATTGTGATGGTCCTGGTGGGTGATGGCCTCTATAACACCAGCAGCAGCAGCAGAGCAGACACACAAGATTTAATGATCCTTGCTTGAGGACTTGTAAGACTAGTACTTTGATTCTCCACCCAACCATATCCCAAATAGTCCCTAAACTCATGGTTTTATAGGCCTACGTGGTGCATGACCTTCTAACTTTAGCCCATTGACCTTTCAATGGCTAGACCTTGCCTTTTCCTTGTCCAATGCCTGTTTAACTACCCCTAGAAGGGGGTTCCTACTTTGGTGTCCCTTGGCATTCCATTGTCCACCATCTATTCACTTTTTACTTAATGCCTTAAGTATTGTATAAGGACCATAATACCTTGGACTTAACTTTGGAACTTTTCCACTTTTTAAAGTTTTTGACTATTCAGAAACCTTTAAACTAAATCACCTTCCTCAAAATTAATTGGTCTTCTTTTACCTTTCTCATAACTCATAGAACGACTGTTCAGAAACCTTTAAACTAAATCACCTTCCTCAAAATTAATTGGTCTTCTTTTACCTTTCTCATAACTCATAGAACGATCCTACACTTTTTTAACGTTGCAACGTTGAATGTTATGTCTTGCATGTCTTTGAGAGAAAGTCTTTTACACTTTGCAATTTTTCGTTTTGTAACCCAGTTGCTATGGGTGCTCTAGGTTAAAATCCATACATTAGCATGAATGGACTAAAACCGGTAGTAGAATGTTTAACACTATTATAAGAAAATTCTAATAATGGAAGATACTCATCCCAATTATTTTGCTTATGTTTAACATATGCTCGAAGCATATCTTCTAGGACTTTATTAACCCTTTATGTCTATCCCCATCGCTTTGTGTATGTTTAAATGTACTCATACTAAGTTTCCAACTTTTTGAACGCTTCTTTCCGAAAATGGCTTGTAAAATTTGTATCTTGGTCGCTTACTATATGTGCTAGCAATCCATACAACCTATATAGATAATGGATAAACATTCTAGCTAATTCTGGTGTTTTTACTTATTTTTAAGTTGGTACAAATTGTATCAACTTGGTTAACCTATCCACTAATACTACTACCTATATAGATAATGGATAAACATTCTAGCTAATTCTGGTGTTTTTACTTATTTTTAAGTTGGTACAAATTGTACCAACTTGGTTAACCTATCCACTACTACTACCTACACTAAATCATTCCCTCTACTTGTTCGGGGTAGTCCCACTATGAAATCCATAGAAATACTTTCCTCAGGCAAAAAGGAATCTTCTAGGTATCTATTTGTCCCTTCTCCGAACCCTATCGTGTTATATATCAATGGATAGCTTTTGAAGAGTAGAATCTAAATATGTGAGGTCCGACAAATTTGGAGTTCGTTTGCAAAAATTTTATCCGGTGCCCCTTTTTGGAGGGAATATTCCGGTCAAACTTCCTTACAGGGCCCCAAAATGACCTCAAAAATTTCCTAATGAGAAAATTTCTCTACAGTAAGCTATATATTGAGTGAGATTTAAATTCTTTTGTTAGATAGAACAATTATCCCACTCCTCCCAATTTTGGTCTTCTTCATCCAACCAATTATAAGCTGTGTCTTATAAGGATAGGCTACTTCAATAGGGCGGTTATGATTAGGCACATTTCTTAAAAGATGCAAATCTTGCCATTTTTGTAGAAAAATATGGACTGCATCTTTATTTCTCTCCTTCTCTTCTCCACTAAAAGTGGGTGTGCCTTTAAATCTTTGAATGTACAATGGTCTCTAGTTTTGGGACCCTTTTCAATTATGGTTTCATTCAACCCTTTTTCTAGAGTTTTTTCCCTTCCCTCACGAATATTTTTAAATATTTCTTTTACTCCAAATCCTTTCCCTCCCATCAAGGAGCTAAGAAGATCCATCATTTTCTCAAGTTTATTTTCTATATTAGAGATTCTTTCTTTCATTTCCTTCATTTCTATATCCTCATAATCATTAGGGTCTAGATCTTGCATGACTATTTCATTTGGTTTTGTAATATCCTCTTCCACATGTGGTAAGAGGACATGGGGTTTTCCCCCTTCTCACCAATTTATCCTTTCCACCTTGAGAAGCCATTTACTCTAAAACTAAACAAAAATGGAAAATTTCTTAAAAAGAAAAAAACAATGCAACACAATGACCTTACTTGGTTGGGTAATTATGAATTGTGTAAGATTCCTCCCCAGCCTCTCAAGATGTCCAGCATCTTCCCCTGTAATCAATCCCCTCTTCAGAAATATAAAAGATCTTGTCTCTGCCTATTTTGACATAGAGAGAGAAAATATTCTAGAGATAGAATATTCAGATTTTGAATATTTTTAGATAGAAAAATTTCTCATATTATTAAAATGAATTCCCCTGAAAAAAAAATTCAAAAAGAACTTTCCAATGTGCAATTAGAATTTATTGGAAATGGGGTATAAAGGACCTTAGCCTAAGGGTCTAGATTTTCAGAAATTTTTGGATTATGGTCCAATTAAGGTTCCTATGGGCCAATAGCATCAATCCATGTGTAGGGAGGAGATAAATCCAATTTGTAAAAGAAGATACCCAAAAATGAGTAAATGCTCACATAAGATGAAGAGTTGAAAATGTACAAGGTTAATTAGTAAAAAACTATGAGCAATATTAAAAATATGAGATATTTTGGGTATCCAAAAATGAGTAAATGCTCACATAAGATGAAGAGTTGAAAATGTACAAGGTTTATTAGTAAAAAGCTACGAGCAATATTAAAAATATAAGATATTTTAGGTATAATGATTCCATTTTCACACATATGTAAGGAAGGGGAGTTCTTTAAAGGAGGTGCATATTTCACATAAGATGAAGAGTTGAAAATGTACAAGGTTTATTAGTAAAAAACTATGAGCAATATTAAAAATATGAGATATTTTGGGTATAATGATTCCATTTTGACACATATGTAAGGAAGGGGAGTTCTTTAAAGGAGGTGCATATTTCACATGCTTGAATGAGTTTTAAACTTAAAAATAATGTGATATTTTTATCTCTTCTCTCTCTTGAACCAAACCAAATCAAAATGGAACCAAACCGAATCAAAAAAGTAACCAAACTAGGTCCAAATCTAGTCCAAACTCAACCAAACTGAATTTATAAAATTCTAGAATTCAGTTAGCTTTGGTTAGAGCTTCCCTCTCGTATAAATAGAACATGATTCCTTTGAAAAAAACCATAGAAGAATTTACTACACTAGAGTTATGCTGAAATAATGCTAATTTCTGCTATTCTCTAAAATTCTCTCCAAATTGAAGAAATTGGAGCTTCCCTCTTTCTTCAATCCCCATTGGTGGCTTCATCAACATACTTAACCAATTGATTGGTTGGGGGCCTCTACCGTGAACAAAGAATCAAGCAAATTATAAGGTAAATGGTGAATTTTGATCTTTTCTATAATTTCTCAATGCTTCTCTCTTCTCAACCCCTCTCAAGCTTGAGAAGCTTAATTGGAATGGTTTTTGAATGCTATTGAAGTTAATTGATGAATGGTAGTGAAGAGTTACATAATTTGATGAATGCTATTGAAGTTAATTGATTAATGATAGTTAAGAATTGCATAAATTTCTATTTATGCTTAATTCAAATGGTTTTTATGTAAATTCTCTCTCTCAGTCAAGAAATGGTCATACTCATGACCCATTCTCAATCCAATTGAAGCTTTTCATAAAGCTTTTCCTTAATCCAAGATTAATCTATGCTTGAGGCCAAATTAATGGCTTTTTTCTATGCTTTTAGTTTATGTATATTGATGATTCAATCCATTATGGATTAATGATCCAATTAGGGATCATTCTAATTATTTCCTTAATGATAAGCTTTATCCCTTAGAAAATTTGAGATTTATCAGTCATAGCAGCGGAGCTATGGCAAAATTTTTATAAAAATTACGCATAAAATAATTTCATTCAAAGCATAAAAAGAGGACTTGCTACCATATTCTAGGAATTATTATCCTAGATTAATTGAAAGATATTCATTATAATCCTAGAGAAATTGATTTTTATATTATGCATAATTGATTTTCATGCATAGAGGTATGCATAAAAGATTATTATTTTAACATAAAAGTGTTACTTTTATCATAATTAGATTTCATGCATAGAGGTATGCATAAAAGATTATTATTTTAATATAAAAGTGTTACTTTTATCATAATTGATTTCATGCATAGAGGTATGCATAAAAGTTGATTATTTTATTATAAAAGTGTTACTTTTATCATATTGGATTTCATGCATAGAGGTATGCATAAAAGATACTCTTTTTATACTAAAAGTGTGATTTTTCATCATAAATGGATTTTATGCATAACTTAGATGCATAAGAGAAATTCTTTTATTCTAAAAGTGTAATTCCTACCAAATTGAATTTATGCATAAGAAGATGCATAAAGATTGATTTTTAATTCAAAAGTGTCATTCTCATCTAAATTGAATTTATGCATAGGAAAATGCATAAAAGATTGAAATTTAATTCAAAAGTGTCATTTTCATTTAAAATGAATTTATGCATAGGAAGATGCATAAAAGATTGATTTTTACTTCGAAAGTATTAATCTCCTTAAATAGAATTTATGCATAAATAAATGTGTAAAGAAATCTTATATAAAATATAAGAATTCTCTTGTATTCTATAAATAGATATGAGATGTGATAGGATGTGATAAGAGGTGTATAAGATGTGATAAGATGCTTATGAAATAAGTTAGGAGGTGATAAGATGAATTAAGATGTGATAAGATGTGATAAGATGAATTAAGATGTGATAAGATGTGTATGGGATGAGGTAAGAAGTGTATGTGATAGGATAAGATGTATATGGGTTGTGATAGGGCGAGAATGGATGTGATGTAAAAGATTAGATGTGAAGGCATATGGGGTTATAAGAATGGGAATGTGGAAATGGATGTATGTATGTGGATGTGTGGATGTGGAGATGGGAGTGTGGATGTATGAATGTGAAAATGGATGTATGAATGAAGATGTATATGCATAGATGTGAATGTGGATGTAGATGTGGTTGTATAGATGTGAATGTGGAATGTGGATGTGGAGGTATGTATGTATGTGGATGTAGATGTGGATGTATAGATGTGAATGGGAATGTGGATGTGAATGTATGTGAATGTGGATGTAGATGTGGATGTATAGATGTGAATGTGGAATGTGGATGTGGATGTATGTATGTATGTGGATGTAGATGTGGATGTATAGATGTGAATGGGAATGTGGATGTGGATGTATGTATGTGGATGTGGATGTATGAATGAGGACGTGATAGTGGATGTATGCATGTGGATGTGGATGTATGGATGTGGATATAGATGTGTATGTATGAATGTGGATACGGGATGTGGATGTATAAATGAGGATGTGAAAATGGAGGTAAGCATGTAGATGTGGATGTATGGATGTGAATGTGGATGTGGATGTGAATATATGATATGTGATGTGAAGGAATCTGAAGTGAAGAGATGGAAAATGATGTGATTGGATGAGTACATATATAAATGGAATGTGGAATAAGTAATGTGGATTAATGAGGGATAATGTGGAAAAATGATAGTTAATATAGAAACTGTATTTGTAAACTATTTGTAAATGCTGTTTGTAAATGGCTATTTTATGTCAAGAATGCTGGGGAAGCATTTTGACCATCTTGTGATTAAGGTCGTGGAGACCTAACTGATAAAGTTGCAACTGCTGACGGAGAGTCAATGGATGACGTCTCGCATAGCAAAGTCGGCCGAGGTCTTGACCAGCCTCGGTTCGATTAAAATGGTGAGCTTCCGGTGTACAGTGGCCGGTGTACGGTGGATGAGGGACCAAGGAAGCGGCCTATGAGTGAAGCACTAGGTCACGTGTGAAGGATCCTAGAGGGTGCTGACCATACGGTGCTCGGGCTCTGGGTCGCCCAGGATACCCACGCGTGCGTCGAGGAAGATATTGGAACAAGGAGTAAGAGTTGTTTTCTGAAACCGGGCATGGATCTGGTTGATTGACCTTGCTAGTCTTCAATGGATGAGTCCATGGCTCTTTTTATGGATCTATTTGTTGATCTTCAACGAGAGTCCATCTTAATTTTGGTTGATCTATTGGTTGATCTTGCTGATCTTCAACGAGAGTCCATCTTGATTTTTATGTGATTATATTGCCGAGTATTATGGGCTAGGAATTATTGAAAAGGCCCCTGAGTGGACACTGTGGTGAGCGTTCTAGTTGCCAATGATGCCATAGATACTCTGATGAAGGAATGATGGAAAATTAAGAATCAATCGGATAATTTGGAAGATTGTGATCAGTGGTACTATGGTTTCATTAAAGGATTGTTTTAAAGTTACCTGATGCTAAGAAAAAGGCAATTTCATATTGGGTGTGTAAGTGGTGTGGCTAGTTTTATGTTTGCATGAACTTCCGGCTAGGGGGCCTTGGAACTCTTTTCCTTGGTACCCGAGAAAAAACCTAATCAAATTCCAAATTGGATCCCATCACTACAATGGTTGGGCCATGGGATCGGATGGGGTTAGGCTGGACTGATGGATCTGTAGATCGAGACTCAATTTTTGTTATTACGATAGATGAAGTAAGTCCCGGATAGTAATTGTTCTATGGATAGGAATCAACGGCTGTGCCTCTTGATAGAAAAAAAAGTGTTGATCCCAATGATCCAAGTGCAAGTTTCTTCCTTGATCTGACCGAGTATCTTTATAGGTGCAGTCGGATCAGTTTGATCACTAATGGTCTTGACTACGTTAGAGTAAAAAGTTATCCTGGAGGAATCGTCCGTGCTTTTCGGATAAGGGAAGTTTTTTCGGGTTCGGTTTTGGAAAAACCGATGGATTAGTCTTTTGTCCGGATATCTGTGGGACAAGGCCCCGAGTGTGGGACCCTGCCTCGCGAAAGAAGTGCTACTTCCGCTGCTAGTATCCCGAATCCGTTGCGCAGTGGTGGGAACAGGGATCTCACAGTTGGTATCAGAGCTAATTGGCTAATAAAGATTAACTGAGAAGCCAAATATGTCAAAAATTTATCAAGAAGCACAAAAAGATTGTAATTGTGTGATAATTCATACAATTTGATATTCAAACTGAAATTCGTAATTTGGTAATTGGGTCCTCAGATGGAAGTACCGCAATTATATAAAATCCCTGACTTGCTTGAGGCCTAGACATGATGGTATTTACCTTATAGTTCCAAGTATTATGACGACCTATATACCGAGGGTATAACTGCAGCTCTTTACCGGCAGTATATATGAGTAAATCTAAGACTTGAAATAATAATCGTTTATGCTATCCAGAGGATGATTTCGAATGTGGTTGATATGATTTTTAATTCTGTTTGAGAATTGATGAATTGATTTGGATTTTGATTGAAAAATGATGATCCCTGAAATTTGGTTGAAATGTAATAAGCTGAGCGAAACCTCAATGAGGACGAATGGGACGAGTCCCTGTGATGATATTCATAACTGGAATGATGATAATGATTTCAGCAAATCACTATGAGATTAGTGGATTGTGCTGTCAAAGTGCTACTGTTAACACTTGACTAGGTATATCAAGTTAAGGGATAAATTCAATGTGGATGATTCCTAGCTTTACCATGCTACACATTTAGGGTGAATAGAGGAAATATCTTTTTTTTTTTCTGCTTAACTAATGTTACAGCTTGAATGAGCTGAACCCTCGACTCTACCCATAGTCGCACTGAAGGCTGCTTTCGAAAGAAACATATCTTCATATGCTCAAGGTGTGAGTCTAAAATGAGCCACAATTCTCGCACTTGCAAAGCACCCATAGTAGAAGACTCCTAAAACGATTTAGAGGATTATGTTTAGAGGAATGATTGTCATGTTATTGTTTCAAGCAACTTGTCAATTTGGTGTGCATGGCCTTTGTATTGTTAAGACTCAAACTAAGATGATAAATTGAGAGTATTGTAATGCTAATTGAAGATGCTCTTTTATTGTCCATTCTTTTGCTTTCTTGTAAATTTTTACTACAATTTAGGGGGAGCCATTAGTTTTGGGGGACCAATGTGGAAATTATAGCAAATTTTAGGACCAAAATGGTAACTTTAATAAAAAATACATCCAAATTAGAAATGGTAGAAGTAAGAGAGTCAATACGAGAATTTAGTCAGTTTAAGGCCAATTTGGTAGGGTCAAACATAATTTAGGGTCAAATTGGTAATTTTCTCAATAATCTTCTTAAAGCTGGTGGATTGTCATTCTTTAAAAAAGGACAAAAATATGCAATTTAGATCATTAAATCCATTGAATTATTTTGAAGACAAATTTGACCTTTTAAAATGCACTAAAGGACAAGAATGCCAAGTATCAACAGTCAAGATTCCTATTTGTTGACTGAATTTTTTTCGACTAGCAAGACTAATAAAAATGATTGCTTTTTGTTACGCGAAATTAAAGGGGATGCCGACTTCTTCTATTAAAGGCAAATTTAACCTTTTAAAATGCATTGAAGGACAAGAATGCCAAATATCAACAATCAAGATCCATATTTATTGACTGAATTCTTTTCGACTAGCAAGACTAATAAAAATGATGCTTGAAAATAACCACGACTTCATGCTACAAATAAAAAGATCCTAATATTTTAATTAAAATGTAGGCTTTTTGTTCCTTGAAATTAAGGGGGATACCAAATTCTTCTTTTGAAGACAAATTTAACCTTTTAAAATACACTGAAGGACAAGAATGCCAAATATCAATAGTCAAGATCCACATTTGTTGACTGAATTCTTTTTGACTAGCAAGACTAATAAATGTGATCCTTGAAACCAAGAATAATAAATTCAAACTAGAAAAAATATTCTATAAACTTTGTTTTTTAAGCAATGTGTACAAACATGTACCAAGTAGTTCTACTAGGTATCCCCATAGAAACCTATAAAAAAACACTAGTGTTTGGAGAAAAAAAAGAAACAAACCTTACATGAGTCATTTTCACCCTAGGTAGAAGAGTAAATTATATTTTTTGAATAAACACTTTCTTGATAATTTCATTAGAGTCTAACTAAAAAGTGAAATTTTTCGAGGAGATGTTTTCTATACATATCATAAAGTGAACCTCTTGAGAGATATCATGTTGTGAGCTGCATGTCAAGTTCAATTCATAAAGTAATGAGAAGGTTATGTGGTTCCTTATATAAAGGCTTCAAGAGTAACTTTTATAATTTGTGGATATATAAGGTTTGAAATCATATTTCATATTTCAATGAGAGTGTCATAAAGACCTAGTGGCATTCATCTTGAAGACTATTTTTCTTAAAAGTTAGTATCAAATGTTTATAACCACATGTATAGTAACTAACATGCAGTGGACCTTTCTCCTTGATTCTACATTGGAGCCTATGATTAATGGAATTTGTGGTGCAGTCTAGTTTGAGATCTGATCTCATCAACTGAAAAACCCTAAAAAGACTCTAAAAGAAAAGAACTAGTAAAGCTAAAGAAAAACCAAATAAAATGAGTATGGATAGTTGAAAATCTAAAATGAGTATGGATAGTAGAAGTAGTTCAACAACCAAGAACAATGCCATTTGGTAAAAATTACAATATTTTTCCATGAGTACAAACAACTATGTTTGAATCATTACTAGATATTTTACTTGTTGCAATCGCATGCTTACAAGTTGAGGTGATGATGACATGGTGGCCAAATTATACTCATGGTGTTCCAATTATATGACTATGTCTTGCCTATAGGTCTCGCATATAGGGTACCATAGCAGGAAGATAAAGTTCAAATAGATTTAAGTACCATATAGAATAGAAACAATTAGGACAACTTACCTTTAATTATGTTACATAAGTTGGTAAGTAGACCTACACTAAAATAATATTATGGATTCTTACCTAGACAACTAAAGAAATAACCCAAAAGTGGAATATACTGGGTGCACAATGAGATAGAAAACACCAAATATAAAAAGTTATATAGAATGACATACTTAAGAAAATTCTAAGAATTGATAAAATAGAATAAGATAAACTAGTCTACACAAATAACTCGAGGGGGAGGGGGGAGAGGGAAGGGGGGAAGGGGGGGTCACTCATAAATACGTAAGCGTAGCACATGGGTTCAACAGAAGGGATTTTTTAATCCCTTTTTTACATATTTTTTACATACACAAGGGTTAAAGGGGGTATTTATAGATTGAATAGAAAAAGGGTGTGTTTTATTCATGAAAAATTTACAGATAAGGGGTTTTTAAATTAGGCCTTGAATGCATGTGATATAGAGAGTTTACATATAGTGAACCCCGCGAGACAAATAATAACTCTTTTTGTGATAAGAATAAATGCAAAAATATTAAAGCACAGGGAAGCTATAATAATTAGATTAATAAAAAATCTTACTCAAAATAAATTTATAAATAAAATAGTAATGCTAGCTAAGAGTTAAATGTTTAGCAAATGATGACTAATAATTACTTAACATGGAATCTTGACATAAATTTGTTAATAAGAATATACATGGGGATAAGAAATTTCATAAATAGTGGCGCAATATTCAAGTAGGGGACACTCTAGAGCTAGTACAAGCTATCATAAGGAATTACTTTTATTTTTTAATTTTTTGAAAATAAATTTTAAAAATAAAATAAAAGATAACACCAAAACTGATAGAATCTTGTTATAAGGAAAGGTAATTGGTACGAAATGGGTTTAGAAAGCTAAATATAAGACTGATGGCTCACTTGAAAAATACAAAGCTAGATTGGTTGCACATGAATTTTTCATAGGTGGAAGGTTTTGAATTTGTTGAAACCTTTTCTCCCATAGCTCGCATGACTACTATTGGGTAGATACTTGCCTTAGCTACCATAAATAGCGGTGTTAAATCAACATTTTTGAACAAACATCTTAAAGGAGAAGGTATATGTAGCTCAACCACCTTGTTTTGAGATGCCCAGATCAGAAAAAAAATTTTACAGGTTTAAGAAGGCATTATACAGGCCCCAAGGCATGGTATCAGAGGATAGACCAAATTCCTATTGTGTTTACTAGAAGTGCTTTTGATGCTAATTTGTATACTCTAAGAATGCTTGGCAAGATTTCTTTGGTTGTCTTGTATGTAGATGACTTTAACATCATAAGTGATAATGAAGAAATGATCCAACAGACAATGGATATGCTAAGCTGTGGGTTTGAGATGATAGACTTGAGTCTTATGCATTTCATATGTGCAACAATGTATGCCAGCTAATAAGTGCCCTTATAGTAATATTTTTAGGCATAGAATGACATAATGCATAGCCATAGTATACATTATCTAGCTTAGTTTTTAAATTTTTAGCTAAATAAATTATAGTAATATTTTAGGTATAACATAGCCATACATAGCATTGCATAAGGCATACAATTTAGTCAACTTCATACATAGCCATATTTAGCTTCATACATAGTCAAGAAATTCATACTAGAAACAGGGTTATATGAGCACTCAAATTTTAGCTTACAAATTTTCAAGTTCATCTTCTACAAGATCTATGGTTCCAAAAATATCTATTGCAATGTCTATCCCTTCCTTAAACAAAGTTGTTTCATTGTCATTGTCATCTTCACTCATCACCATCATAGCTACCATTACCATCCATAAATTTGTGATCGTGATGTTTTTGATCTTGATCTACATGATCAGTTTCAATCATGTGCATCCTAGTTTCCATCTTCAACATTCAGCTTCAATAAACTTGTCAAAATTTAGTCGTATCCTAATTCTTTGATTTATTTGTCCTCATACATATGATTTCTTTGAGGAGCAACCTGAATAACATACCACCAGATTCTATGTAAAAGACGCAATTGGAATATAACCTTGTAGTGAAAATGCATAAAATGGTAAAACATTGATGTGCATAATGTAAATTGATTATTATAAATGATGTGCATATTGTAGCTACTCACATTGTGTTGGTAGGACAAATGTGTCGCGGTGATATCTATCCATAGTTTAGTAGAGTTAACCACCACAAACCTGCCTAGATCTCGTCCAATTGTGGCCCTAGGCCCGACTTTGAACCACTCCACGTCGAAGATGAACATGTTACATTCTCTAAGGTCTACTTGAATAATCTCTTTAATTTTTCCATAGTATTCCATTTCATCTTGAATCGTGTTATTGTCACTTGCTTGAGCCATCTTTCTCAAATAGGGAAAAAACATTTTGTGAGTGAGAGAGTGTTCAGAGCAAAGGGAAAAGCTAAGAGAAACCTGCCAAACAACCTCCAAATAGAATAGAATAGCTATACAAGTTCCAATAATGCACATGCCGACACAAAATTGTATTCTAGTTAAAAATAATAGCATTTAATCCAACAAATGACACCACCATTCACTTAGGGATAAACAAGAAAACATTAAATAAAACAAGGGAACTTGAAATATGCTATATTCCAACGATCAAAGTGCACCTAATTCAACGCTCATATTAAAAGGGACCACCGTTTGACAAGCCATCAAACAAGCGACATCAAAAACATCAGTGCATTATGTTTGCACATTGCAACATCTGCCAGTTCTAGGATCTTTAGTTGACATTTTAAATACATTTGGTTGATGTTGCTCTCTCAACTTCCCCGAGAAAAACACACTATGGATAAATGGATATCTGCATCCATTTTTGAGATCTAGGGTGGTTGCAAGATGAGGGTACTCACTTTCGTTCACTCTCTCTAAAATAGGGACATCGACGTAACTCGGGCGCGGAGTACCTCGATCATGATATTTCCATTAATTAAAACACGGCACGTGCCTCCCGAGCCTAAAGAGACATATCTCAAATGAGATACCAACTAACGCCACGCGCAGATCCGGGTTTCAAGTCACCATGCATGTCACCAGTACAGGTCACCACCACCACACTATCTCGATCAAGATATGCATGCCACTTAGATCCACGTCAATGCCATGGCGGATCCCCCTAGACATCCCGCTCACATGTACAATCAACATATTCAATGAGGCCATCTCACCATCCACATATCTTGAACAAGATATTGAAATATAATCTCAACTATTGAAATATCTCATTCGAGGTATAGAGATGTAATCTCATCTGTCCACATATCTCATTCGTGATAACAAGATAAAATCTAAGCCATTCAAAAACCTTGAACGAGATACATCTACAAAATATGACCTGTCCATTCGTGCACATTTGAAGATGCGATCCCAGTCGTTTAAATATCTTGATCGAGGTATGAAGTGAATCTCGACCATCAAACATACCTCGATCATGATAATGACCCAAAATCTAAGTCGTCCATGTACCTCAAATGAGATACTTAATTCAAATCATAGTCGTTGATCCTTCACCATCCCTAAAATCAAATGCGTATCTTGGCCGCTTGTCTCACTAACCCTAAAATCATGCGTACATCTGGAGCGTACATCTTGCAAACCATAAAATGCATGCCACCGAACCTCAATCGAGGTTATAAAACTCAAAAGTTTTGTTTTGCACCTCATTGTCACACGTGTCTTCACTCTCCTTGCCCTTTTGATTTGGATTAGCATTAGTGGGCTCATTAGCATTGTTTTATAGCTTCATTAGTGCTAGTTAGCACTAAGCATTGGACCTTTCACATTGGCCTTTCACATTGACCCGTTTGTGTTAGGCTTAGGTTTTAGCATGGAGTCATGGGAGGAAGGCCATGAGGAGCGCCGCTCGTCTATTTATGGACCTCATCATAGAGATAGACCGTGAGTTAGCAGGTATCCGTAGGATTGCTATAAAGACACACCGTCTACATTACATATCGTGTGAGACTTGGAGGCGATGCTATCGTCCCTTCATAGCCTTCATGATATTGTTAATGTAGATGAGTGGATAGCCCACCATCGCACTGCTCCTGTGTCACATGGCATGACATATCGTCAGGTGGTCTGTGATCTTGGTCCAATAAGGGATGGAGCCTACTTAGATCTTTTCCTCAATAGCCATGGGATGAGGCCTGGGGCGGGGCAAGCCTCTTACTTTTTCGTGGTGTTTGCATCCTCGTATGGTGGCACATATCTATAGCCGATATGTTGCCGCATATAGGAGGATGCCGAACAACCGCTAGATTCCCATATACTTCGCAAAGCAATTATATGCGGAGTTTGTCTTAGAGGAGGAGGTGGATTACACTAGCCATTGGCCTAGTGGCGTTGCTGGCCGAGGCCATCTCCAAGACCAGGGTAGGTAGCCTCCACCAGCCCTTCGTGTAGCTACTACTACAAATCCAGCGTTTGTGCCTATGTCGATGGTCAAGGCTCTTGGCACTCAGATTGGCATAGATGTATGGAGTAGAGAGCATCCACCATGTGGTGCGCTTGTTCTCACGATCGATACCGACGCCGACAGATGTCGAGGTGTTTACACATTTATTAGTTCTTAAGTTTTTTCATAGTCATTTGTTTACATGTTTATATGTACTTTTCTATATTTTTAAAATGAGCGGCATGGTTGATTGTGTCACGTAGGGTCCCACACCTACCACCACTGAGAGACTTACTTAGGAAATAATAGAGGCGAGAGTGGAGATTGACCACCTTAGAGCTGCATTGTGGATGGCAGAGGCAGCTTGCAGAGGCACGGCATGCGAGAGAGTTTGACATCCAAGTAGGTAGGTTTCTCTTGTACGTAAAAGAGTTATAATTAAGGTCCAAAGTTATAAATTTCTTTAATTAATACCTAATGAGAGACCAATAAATTATTTGTATGCTTTACTTTTGGAGTAGGCGCTTGGACTGAGGTAGAGAGTTCTAGAGCTAAGGTGGAGCAGCCAGGGATTTCACTAACGTAAACGAGAACATGTGAACATGTTAATAACATATGTTAATAACACAAAAAATCTTGTGATCACATGTTATATTCACAAAGCTTTCACAAGGGCCAAAAAAATTATCTTTGTTGGGCATAAAAAATCTTCTTAGGTGGCCACTGACCTGCTATTATGTGAAGATGGTAACATGAGAACATGTGAATAGCTTATTCCCATGTGTAGCCAAGCTTTTAAGGGGTTCCCAAATGGCAAGTGACCTGTTATTTTGTGAACGGTAACATGAGAACATGTGAATAACTTGTTATGAGTTATTATCACAAAAAATCTTGTGATCACATGAATATTAAATCCCTGGGAGCAGCACATGATTATGGAGTTGATTGCATAGCATAGGGCACAGCAGTTGATGTTGCATGTTTGGGAGTTCCACAAATCCTCAAACCTGACAGTGCCTTAATTGCCTCTAAATCCACGGCCTATTACAGAGGTTTTTCGATGACCTCTCCCTCAGGATGCACCACCATTCCTCTGTAATGCTTGCTACACTCTATGTCTCGAGGACATTGACAATACTGCTAGATATGCTTTGGGATGTGGATATTTTTTCCATTTGTCTTGCATCACCCAAGAGCTAGTACGCTTCTCAGCATGTCCCTCTTGCTGAGTACGCATCGACCTAGCAACATACAGAGTTTTGGGCATTGACGATCTTCACCCAGGCTTCGCTCGAGTAGATGCTAGGATTGGCAGGCCTCTTGATCTTACCTCAGCTAACTAACTTAGGACTCGACGCCGCCAATGACAGAGATCAGGAGCCTAAGGTCCCTCTAGAGATTGAGTGGAGTGCATACGAGTTTGATGCATACCAGCACGAGAGCCAAATCACAATATACAAGCGTGTGGGTCGTGCTAGTCATAGTGGCACCTTGCGTGGCGGTGCTAGCAGACAGTGCTGCTTCTCATGAGCAGTGTGTCCTTATATCAAAGGAGCTTACACGTGAAGAGTGGCAGGCATGTACCATTGCAGATTATAGATTTTGGGTTTATAGACAGACGTCTTGCAGTAGCACGACGTAGAGAGAGGGAGAGGGTTGTAGCACCTTATGGGACTCATGAGCTCTCGAGTACGCCAGCACCAGCTTATGATCCTGCCTTTGAGAGGCAAACCTCCTCACAGATATTCGACAACCCCTACAACCGGCACAACCTCCTCGACATGCAGAGTAGCCTCAACGCGCATGTTGACCACCAATGAGACATGACGATTTTGATTGGGTTACCGTTGTTGATAGTGACTACCCAGACTAGCTAGGTTAGCTCACTTACATTTTACTTAGATTTATTGGCAGTGACTAACCTCAGACTAGCTGGGGTAGCTCATTTTCGTTATGCCTTAATCTATTGAGTTAGTGGCTAAACCTAGAGTAGTTGGATTAGCTCACATTTTCATGTACTTAGATGATGTTTATATCATTATGAGATTTTTCATTATTGAGGATCATTACATTTTAGTTGATGTTCATGGTTTTTTCATTTTTTAACACTTTGGCTATCATATTGTTTGTTGAAAAATCCCCATGCCATCATACCCAAACATGCTCCAATGGGGATCAAACTTTGCAAGCATATGGGGGAGACCCCCACATGTATGAAAAGTTTTGTCCCAATCGAAGCATGCTTGGGTTAGTAATTAGTTCCCCCCCAGGACATAGTTTTCAACTCTCTTGGTGCTTAAGAGGCCATTGAAAATCCCGTACTTCCCCATACCATCGTACCCAAACATGCTCCGATGGGGACCAACCGATGGGGACCAAACTTTGCAATCATGCGGGGGGACCCACCCTTGCTTGCTTACAAAGTTTGGTCCCCATCATAGCATGTTTGGGTTAGTAATTAAAGCCCAAGGTGGATTTTTCAAGTCTCTTGGTGCTTAAGAGGCCATGGAAAATCCCGCTCTTCCTCATACCATCATACCCAAACATGCTCCGATGGGGACCAAACTTTGTAAGCATGTGGGGAAGCCCACCCCCACATGCTTGCAAAGTTTGGTCACCATCTTAGCATATTTTGGTTAGCAATTAGCATCCAGTGCAGATTTTTACAGTCTCTTGGTGCTTAAGAGGCCATGGAAAATCCTGCTTTTCCCCATACCATCGTACCCAAACATGCTCTGATGAGGACCAAACTTTGCAAGCATGCGGGGGGGACCCACCCTCGCTTTCTTGCAAAGTTTGGTCCCCCATAAGAGTATGTTTGGGTTAGTTATTAGCTCCCAGTGCGGATTTTTCAAGTCTCTTGGTGCTTAAGAGGCCATGGAAAATATCGCTCTTCCCCATACCATCATATCCAAACATGCTCCAATGGGGACCAAACTTTGCAAGCATGTGGGGGGATCCACCCCTACATGCTTGCAAAGTTTGGTCTCCATTGGAGCATGCTTGGGTTAGTAATTAGTGCCAAGGGAAAAGTTTTCAAGTCTCTTGGTGCTTAAGAGGTCATGGAAAATCTCGCTCTTCCACATGCCATCATACCCAAACATGCTCCGATGGGGACCAAACTTTGCAACCATGTGGGGGGACCCATCATCACTTGCTTGCTTGAACCACTAGCCATGACTGGTCATTTGGTTCAAAGCACTTGAATCCACATACCATACATCATCATTGCATGCAAATACATCATTTTCCAACACAACATTAAGCACATGTCGCATAACAAACAACTTTTCATTGTCCTCATTACTTCGGCTAGAGGACGCATAATGTTGCACTTTTCCACTTCTTATATCATTTTTCTTCTTATAGCAATCTGCTTGCATATGCCCAAATTTTCCACAATAAAATAGCCTCGTGTATCATTTTGCTGCCTTTGCCAATTTCCACAACCTCTTTGACTCCCCTTTGGCTCTAGACTGGCTTCTTCTACCTGTATGTTGTTTTGATCCATGGGACTGTTGTTGTTGACCATAATTTTAATTACCTATTTGGCCACCACCTTGGCCACCATGGCCTTCGCCTCTACCTTGTCCTCTACCTGCACAGGCATGTTGTTCCAAATTGCCTTTGTTTTTTGAATACTGGTATTCACCTAAACTCTTTTCTTCAATGATCAACATTGACACCAAATCTATAAAGTTGGGAATGTTGAATAGAGGTCTTGAATGCCTTGTATTGTGGCCCGAGACCACGTAGACATACTTCCATCTTATCATCATCATCAACAAAAACATCAATAGATGCAAGGGATTCCACAATACCCTTGATCTTCATCAAGGCATAATCATTCACAGACATGTTTTTCTTCTCCACAATATGAAGCTCATTCTTCAACTGAATCTTTTGTGCCTTGGTATTAGTTTCATACAATTTCACCAAGGTGTCCCATGCCTCCTTAGGTGACTTGGCATCCTATATATGCCCAATCATGGTGTCCTATATACTAATAGAAATCAAATTCATCACTTTCCTTGCTCCTTGATTCCAATCCTTGTATTCTTTTACATTTGGAGCAGTAGCTAGATTAATCTCATGTATCTCGGGTGCTTCCTCATGTTTTCCTTCAATGTAGTCCCAATACCCTTTTCCCATCAAGAAATTTGTTAATATAAACCTCCAAGCATGGAAGTTATTCTTGTCAAGCTTCTCTATTACAATCTAGTTAATTCCATCATTTGACGTCTTCTCTGTAACACAAACTCACCAAAAATAGTACTCTTGTTTAACCTTTAGAAACTATTGTATTCTCTACAGCGGTACTATGCTGCACCCAAATTGTCAGAACTAGTGATCTCAACTTGAATACATACACCCAGTAACACTTGTAAGGCCTCTTCGTAGTAACACTTGTAAGACCTCTTTGTAGTACACACAATATCTGCATAACTAAATGCCCTTCTTGTAGTTGCAGTTCTAAAAACAGGCTAAACTCTGGTGGAAACAGTGGTGCCGTGACAAGGGAGTCACTGAGCATTCTCAAACGTGGGAAGACATCAAGCAGGCTGTGAAGGAAATATATCTTCCCCCATCCCATGAATCCATAAAGATGAATGAGTTTTTTAGTCTTAGGCAGTGCAGCTTAACTCTTGAGGACTACTATTCCAAGTTCATCACTCTTCGGAAGTATGCCCCAGCTATGACTACTTCCTAGCAAGTGGCTCGTTTCTATCAAGGGTTAAATGAACCTTTAGATTCCTGCCTTGGATTGATGATGGAACAATGTGGATTGATGTGATGCAACAATGTGGATTGATGATGGAACAATGTGGATTGATGTGATGGAACAATGTGGAAAGACGAGAGTTCGTTATAGAAATTGTATGTATGACCTATTTTTAAATGACTATTTTATGTCAAGAATGCTGGGGAAACATTTTGACCGTCTTGTGAATGAGATCATGGAGACCTAACTGTTAAAGTTGCAACAGCTAACGGAGAGTCAATGGAGGACGTCTCGCATAGCAAGGTCAAATGGTGAGCTTCTGGTACGGTGGATGAGGGACCAAGGAAGCGGCCTATGAGTGAAGCGCTAGGTCACCTGCGAAGGATCCTAGAGGGTGCTAACCATACGGTGCTCGGGCTCTGGGTCATCGAAGATACCCACGCGTGCGTCGAGGAAGATATTGGAATAAGGAGTAAGAGTTGTTTTCTGATTTCGGGCATGGATCTGGCTGATTGACCTTCCTGGTCCTCAAAACGGATGAGTCCATGTTTCTTTTATATGGATCTGTTGGTTGATCTTGCTAATCTTCAACGGAGATTCCATTTTGATATGTGAATATATTGCCGAGTACTATGAGCTAGGAACCATCAAAAAGACCATTGAGTGGACAGGTGGTGAGCGTTCTCGTTGCCAATGATGCCATAGGTACACCGATGAAGGAATGATTGGAAATAAGGATTCAACTGGAGATTTTGGAAGATTATGATCAGTGACACTGTGATTTCATTAAATGATTGTCTTAAAGACAGCTAAATCTGTGAAAAGGCAATTTCATATTGGGTGTGTAAGTGGTGTGACTAGTTTTAAGCTTGCACGAATATCCTGCTAGGGAGCTTGGGAATTCTTTTCCTTGGTACCCGGGACAAAACCTAACCAAATTCCTAATTGGATCCCATCACTACAGTGGTTGGACGGTTGGCTAACCCATGGGACTGGATGGGTTAGGATGGACTGATAGATCCCTAAATTGAGACTCAATTATGTTATGGTACGATAGATGAAGTAAATCCCAAACAAAACTAGTTCTATGCAAAAAAATCAACGGCTGTGCCTCTCAATGAGGAAAAAAGTGTTGGTCTCTATGATCCAAGTGTAATATTTTTTCTGATCTGACTATGGGACTTACAGGTTCGGTCAGATCAATTTAGTTAGTTAAGGCTTTTGTCTACGTTAGAGAAAATTTATCATGGAGGAATCCCCGTGCTTTTCGGGCAAGTGAAGTTTTTTGTTTTGGAAGAACCGAGGGATTAGTCTCTTGTTCGGATATCCGTGGGGCGAGGCGCGGGAGTGAGGGACCTTGTCCCATGCAAGAAGTGCTACTTTCGCTCTGCTAGCACCCCTGAATTTGTTGTGCGGTGGGGACAGGGATCTCTTAGCTGATATTAGAGCAAATTGGCTACTAATGTGGATCAATCGAGAAGCCAAAAATGTCAAAAAATTTATGAAGTAGCAGTAAAAAGTTGTAATTGTGTGATGAAATTCATACAAATTGATATTCAGACTGAAATTCCTAAACTAGTAATTGGGTCTTTAGATGGAAGTACTGCAATTGCATGGAATCCTGACTTGCTAGACATGATGGTATTTACCTTATAATTCCAAGGATCGTGACTACCCGTATATACCGATGGAATAACTGCAGCTCTTTACTGTCAGTATATACGAGTAAATCTAAGACTTGAAATTATAAGCATAAATGCTATCTAGATGATGAATTCAAATGTGCTTGATATGATTTTTAAATTCTAGTTGAGAACTGATGAGTTGATTTGGATTCTGATTGAAAAATGATGATTTTTGAATTTTGGTTGAAATGTAATAAGCTGAGCAAAACCACAACGAGGATGAATGGGGCGAGTCCCTGTAATGATGTTCGTAACTGGAATGACCTTAATGACTGTAGCAAATCACTATGAGATTAGTGGATTGTGCTGACAGATTGCTACCGTTAACACTTGACCCAGTGAATCAAGTTAAGGGATGACAAATTAAAAATCTGTATAATTGAAATTCCCATGGAGAACTGCTCAAATGGAAATTTCAGTCTAATGGACCATTATTGTGTTAAAGATATGAATTATATGTTCTGAATGAATTGTTATCTGATAATGAGTTCTATATAAGGGATCTTTATCCTAGGATTCTGTTGGGTTCACCAGACTATAAGGAACCCCAGAATCAGTTGGATCTTAAGGGAAAGAGTTGTCCTCTAATTTTGCAAGATGAGGACATCTCACGTTTTTTAAGTGGGGTAGGATGTAAGATTCCTCCCTCCAGCTCTTGAGGTGTGCGGGTGTAAGTACCTCCCCTTTTGATCTTATAATTATTCCTCTCTCTCAAATAAAAGAAAGATCCTGTTTAACCCCGCTTTAGCTTGGCGGAGAGAGAAAATGTCTAGAGGGAGGTAATTCAAAATTGAGATATTTTTGGATATAAAAATCCTCCTAGTGTCTAAAATGATTTCCCCTGAAAGAGAAATTCAAAAAGAACTTTCTAATGTGCGATGGGAATTAATTAAAAAAAGGTATAAAGGACCTTAGCCTAAGGGGCCAGATTTTTAAAAAAATTTGGATTATGGTCCAATTAAGGCTCCTATGGACCAATAAGATTAATCCAAATGCAGGGAGATAAATTGAAGAATAAAAGAAAATCCCCCAAAAATGAATAAATGCTCACAAAAGATGAAGAGTTGACTAAGGACAAGGTTTATTAGTTAAAAAAGATAAGATATTTAGAGAAAATGATGCATTTTTAACACCTCAGTGTGGGGATCTCCCCCTCATGAACCAAGCGCCTATTTCACATGTGTAGTGGAGGAATTTTAAACTAAAAAATAATGAGATATTTTCATCTCTCCTCTCTCCTGTTTCAACTAGATCCAAAAAGTAAGCTAAACTGACCCAAAAATGATCAAAATTGACCAAACTGATCTGGAAATTTCTAGATTTAGTTTGCTTGGTTAGAGGCTCACTTTTTCTTATAAATAGAAGCCTCCCCCTTTGTAAAAGCTTAATGGCGTTTTATGCACTGTTACTCTACTCCTACCTAGAGCCATTTACATTGAATTTTCTTGATAATGCAATTGTTTTTGGCTTAATCCTCTCCAAAGCATTTGGTGGCCACTCTTGCTTCAAACAAGAGTAGAACCCTTAATCCCTCAAGCCAAAGGAAAGCTTACAACCCCATGTAAGCTAAATTTTTCTTACTTTTAATTTTAAATCTATGGTTTTCTTGATCTTCTTGTATATTTAGTTGATTAAAGTAAATTCTAATGCTATGCCTTGGTGAAAAGGCCATCCCCTTCTCTTCTTTACAATTCAGCCTTTCTTTATCCTAGAATGTTTAACAAAAAGATTAAATAAACTTTTCTTATTGTTTACTCTCTTGGAAATTGAAAATTGTGTAGATGTCCCTTCCTTGATCTGGCCATGTGACCTACGGGTTTGGTCGAAATAGAAAGGAAAGTTAAGGCCTTGACCCATTAGAAAAAATTTTCGTTAGAAGATTTTTCCTGGTGGAATCGCCCAGGTTCTCTGGGCAAGGGAAGTTTTTCCACACGATTTCGGAGGAACAACCAGATTAGTCTCTTGTCCGAACATTTGTGGGGTGAGGCCCCAAGTGGGAATCTCTGCCCTGTGCACAAGGTTGCTACTTCCGCTACTCAAAATTTGAGGAGTGACTAGCAGTCTCGAAGATGCATTGGAAAACTAGAAACTTCGAGTAGGCATCTTCCTCTTCCTACAATCATTCAAACATCAATTCAACTTGTTTTTAGTAGGATGTTTTTATTAATTAGCATTATGTTAGGTAAAACATACATTGCAAAACAGCCCTTAAATGGCAAGTCCTAGGAGAGCTAAGATGATCGGCTCTGATACCAATTGTAAGGTTCCCCCCTTCCAAAATAGGGGAAACACTTAAGATAGTCCACTAAGTCTTAACTTAGAGAAAATTTCATATTCTCATCAACACCTTGACCATGCAAAGATTCAAGGATACGATTCACAAGTAAAACCTAGTCCTATCCCGTAGGGGGAGGGTGATCTTCTAAAAATCAAATCACCCATAGGTAATTGATCATAAATTGGAAAACTACTAGTCTTGATTTCTAGAGGAAATGCTTTTTTCCTCATCCATGCAAGGCACAGCCGCTCGCCTAGTCTTCTAGAATAGAATTGCCTGAGAACCTATTCATCTAGCGTAGGGCTTTTACTTAATCTGCTGGAAAGCTACCCGACTAATCGGGTCCACCCGTCCGTACGATGGTGTCTTCAAGGCATTCCATCCTCCCACTTTCCACCCTAGTCACGCGTCAATTTGCTTTCTAATTAATCCTACCACACTGTTTGACATAAATAAACATGTTCTTTAATTAAGGCCCTTTTCACAAGGTTTGTTTTAAAATAGCCTTTTTCTACAATACAATATTACCAAAGAAAAGATTTATAAAAAACGTTTATACATCAATCAATTCCATACAAGCCAAACCGGCTCTCTTATTCTTTTCCTTTATACTACCGATGATCTAGAATTTGGCCTTCTAGCCTCTACATGCTGGGCAAAACCCTACGGGACCATACACCTCATCGTCTCGACCGCACGCAAGGACTCAAGCCGGCCTGTCTCCCTGTCGCCCTCTTAGGCTCCATCGCTTGATCATCCTGCCCCTCAAAGGGATGTCTGCACACTCGCATGGGCTTATTCACTGCACTAGCCTGAGCCCTCAGGACTAGATAGCATCATAATCTCTTGCCTCAATCGGCGAATCTTCCCAATTGTATGAGTGATACCTTGGGCCATTCTTGGGCTTTGCTAATGATGCCGCCCAGCTACACAAGCACGGAACGGAGTTAGTGTCGAAGCCACAAAAAACTTGCACTCTTTCTCTTAAAGATAACAATTTCAATATAATTCATTGAATACAGCATCACTTCAAATCGTAGCTTCATACAATTTTATTTCAATATTTTAAAAGGAAAAGAAACACATTTATTGACACTAATATTTAAAAAAACTCTTACTTTAATATTTAAAAAAACTCTTACTTAAAAGATAACCAAGCTAACCTGGCCACCATTTTCGTGAGGAGCTTGTAGTAATGGGAGGGTTGGGGCCGCATTAGGAGCATCTTCTCTAATCTCATTGTTACGCGCTCCTCTCGAGGTAATATTTTGATGTTTTTGGAATGGGACCATCTTGAACGTCGCCTTGTAGGGCTCGTTGTCGCGGTTGAAACGCTCTAGTCAGATCTTAATTCTGAGATCGTTTGCTCACTGTATGAGCAAAAGGCCACAGCGCACTAAGGCCAAAACCTCTTCCTAAAGTCCATGCGAATGGGGGGGAGGGGGGGAATTGTGAGATGTCCTTAACACAAAAACATTTTGTTGAAGGGGAGAAGGGTGTTGATGTAAGTCTCTTCACGCGGGGGGGAGGGGAGAGAGAGAAGAGTTAAGGACACTGCCTTGTAACAAGGGGGAAGTAGAGGAAAGTTGCCTTATGTGAAAAGTGACAAATGAGGGGGTGTTGAGAGGGGTGGCATCAAGGGGCAACTGTACTGAAGCAAGTATAGTGCGTAGGGATAGAGGGCGGTACAGACACCGACACGGTCGAGTATAGGCTACGCAAAAATGTGTGCTGCCCATGAAGCACCCCAGGGTTTATATAGCTATGGGGTACAGGTGTAGGCACTGCGCAAAGCAAGGTCAAAAGGACGGTGTGCCGGCAAAGGCTGTGGATCAAAGGCCTGCATGGATCTGGGGGAAAGGTACGGTGGTGATGATTAACAGGGAAAGTAGTGGTACGCATATATATTATCTGGGCAGCATGGGTGTCCACGTAGCGGTGCGTGTGGACCACACAGTGGGCAGCTGACCTTTGGTTCTTGTGCTGCCATCGTATGGGCACCGTGGTAAGTGTGTATGGTCCAATTTTGGGGTAGGGTCTCCAAATTTGGGGCGTCGACCTCGATTTGCATGCCGAACCGCCCGGGGGGTAATTGTTTTTTCTTGGTCGTTGGAGTGCAGACCATTTGTCAATCGAACGCCCACTCGTGCATTTATTAAGGTTTAAAGGTCATCGCTTTTTAACTAAAAATAACCAAAATTTGCGTTAAAGCTTGATCCGGTGTTCGTTTTGGATGCTGTAAAATCCTATATTAGGGTAAAATCATATGCAGATTCCAAATTTGGGCTCAAACTTTAAAGATTCTAAGTTGAAATGGATCATTTAATAAAATCATTGATTTTTATACCATATAAACTCGTAAATTTATCTATTACATGGACATTTCTTTATTAGTGAAGATGGGTATGTTACAATCGCTTTTTTTTCCTTAAGCGAGGCACAGCCGTTGATTCTTTCCCATAGAACAAGAATCTTCTTGGGACTTACTCCAACTAGCGTAACTTGAATGTATCTAAATTTATTGTAGGAATCCACTGATCCAGCCTACCGACCCATGGGTTATAGCCAACCGCCCAACCACTGAATTGGTGGGATCCCTTTTTATAAAAATTTGGTTGTGTTTGTCTTGAGTACCAGGGAAAAGATTTCCTAGGCCCCCTAGCCGGCACTTAAGCAAAATACAAAATAGACACACCACTTACACACCCAATATGAAATTACCTTTTTCACAGATTCACGTCTCTTTAAAACAGAATTGGAATGAAGCCATAATGTTTCCAGCATAATCCTAAAAACTTTAGTCCATTCTTTTTCAATCAAAATGTCATCCAGACTCTCTGTTGAAGACCAGCTAGTCAACCAACGAGATCTGATTTCGAGTTCCAGTTCACATAGATAATTCCTTGCCAGTCCATCCATATCTTCCTCGACGTACGCACGGGTGTTCTAGCAGCCACGTGAGCCTGTGCGTTGCTTGGTCAGAACCCTCTAGGATCCTCCTTAGGTGTCCTAGCACTTCACTGAGGGACCGCTTCGTCGGCCCTCACCCATTGTACCGGAAGCGCACCATTTTAACCATACCAAGGCTGTGAAAGACCTTGGTGGGCTTTGCCCACGGCGGGAGACATCATTCGATGACTCCCTGCTAGCTATTGCAACATAACTCTCCTTAGATTAAACCATATTAAGCCAAATTCTTCCTCTAGCATTCTGGCGTAAGACAATCCTTTTTCCAAAATAGAGTTTGTATACGCAAGTAATAATTTCTCGTTGAGTTTGATTCCACAAGACTCTTTTTCTCATAATCCAGACTTTCTTAATGAAAATCACAATTCTAGTATCTCCGTAACCCACCCATTAATTTCAATGACTTTCTGACATATTTCTCAATGATTCTGGGTCTAAGGAAAACTTCTCTAAATCACCGCCGATAATCGATTCTTCGTACTGAAGAAATGGGAATGGTCACAAGGTTTTGTTTAATTTATGATTTGAGAGATAGGTAAGCATCTTACTGGCCTACCTTTCTCGTGCGGTCGTATTCTAACCCTAAATTACTCAAATTTAACCCTAAAGATATTTTCTAGAGATAATTCTTTGATTTCTTTATGATAAATTAACTATGATTTTCATTCGTAAGGGAAAAACCAAAATTATGAGAATTCGTTCTTTCTAGGACATAATAGATTTATAAATAATTCTATTCGTGAATAATGGAATTCTTTAAAGATAATTCTTTTTCCAATGATCCATTTGTGAATATGCATACATCATTTTCTTGAATTATTATCATAGAATTATTCTAAATTATTTTTTTCTCCAATTGAAACGTGGCATCAACATGCCCTAAATGTCTATGTAGAATTATGGTGAAATCTTCTCTTTTAACACCGAAATTACTTTAGGCATTTTCCTAATTAAAGATGTATATGAATATACCTATTTTGAATTATGACCAAAATTCCTCTTTTAATATTTAAAATGTTTGTACATAATATATCGTGAAAATTTCTCTTTTTGTATCAAAATTTTTATGCATGTACATATGTAAAGATAAATATAAAAATCCTCTTTTCTCTATTTAAACAATTATGCATAAATACTATAAAAGTATTTTTCATAAATGTAACAAAAATCATAATTTTAGCATAAAAATGTTTATGCCTAGAATATGATGAGAATGCCTCTTTTTGTATAAACAAAATTATGCATAAAATTAAATTTATTTTGTAAAACATTTTAAGCTAGTTTTGCTACATTTTCTGAGAATTCTCAAAAATTCTACTTCTAAATATATACTCATAATTATGAAATGTGGTGGGAATTCCTCTTTTAAACTAAAAAAATTATTATGCATACGTAGCATAATTATAAACATAATTATAAGCATCATTATAATTAAACCTCTTGATTAATCTTAAAAATATCCATTAATCATTCTTATATGAAAATACTTACAAAAATGTTAGCATAACTCCTTTTCAATCTTAAAATGAATTAATATGATTTTTATTAATCATAAACAAGTTTAAAATAATTAATCATCATCTTTATCTAGATTAAAATCATAAAAATACTTAATCTTCTTCCCTAGCTTGTCAAGCCTAGAGTTTTGATTAAGATAATGAGATTAGCACTAAGATCCATCCTTCTAAACAAGGATCCACCCAAAAAGATGATTAATCTTTCAAGAAGAGAGATTAACTAATCAAAAATATTAAATTTAAGCATTAAAGATTAGCATTAATCCAATTAAACATTATGAATCACTAAAACGCTTTATTTTAAGAAAGAACCATTAATTAAGAAGCTTCCCAAGCATTTGAGAGGTTGGGAAGAAGATATCCATTGAGAAAGATTAAAAAAACCATGGATTAAGGCTTACCTTTGGTCTTTGGCTTGATTCTTTTAAAAAGAAGTGAAGCCCACAAGGAAAGCTTGGCCACCAAGATGGGGAGGGTAATCTCCAAGGGAAGATGGAGATTTGTGAAGCTCCAAAGCTTCCCAAAGTAGAGGCAAAATAGAGGGATAATAAAATTACTCTAATTTGAAGATTATATTGGCATCTAAATACAAAAAGATAAAAATACAAGGGAATGAGGGTCTATTTAAAGGTGAGGGAGGCCACCAACCAAGTCCAACTGGGATCTAGAGGCTTCCAGCTTCAGTTTGATCCATTTTGGACAAGTTTTGGACCAATTTTGCTCACTTTTTGATCTAGTTTGAGAGAGGAGAGATGAAATATCTCAATTTTTTTGAATTAAAAATACAGGGTAATGATGTCAAATAGGCACCTCCTTGATGAGTCCTCTCCCTCCTTACTTAGGTGTCAAAATTTCATTTTTTACCTAATAAACCTCATTTTTAAAACTAATAAACCCAGTACTTGGTCAACTCTTCATCTTATGTGAGCATTTACTCATTTTTGGGAGATTTTCTTTTATTCTTTGAATTTTTCTTATTAAAACACTTGGATTAATCCTATTGGTTCTTTAGAACCTTATTTCGACCTTAATCAAATTTTTTTGAAAATGTGGACCCTTAGGCTAAGGTCTCTAATTCACATATTTAGTTGATTTCTAATGCACATTGGGGAATTCTTTTTGAACTTCTGTTTTAGGGGAATTCATCTTAAATATAACTTAGGAGAAAGTAACCAAAAATATCTCAGAATTGAATTACCTCTCTCTAGGCCAAAAACAAGGGTCAGACATGATATCTTATATATATTTTAGGAGCTGAGGAGGAACCTTGCACCGATGGGTTTGATCTTACAAGGGAAGGAGCATCCTAAGAGTTTTCTTCATCGAAAAGAGGGTTATTTTGCACCAATCTACCCGATCGTAGGTGCATGGGAATATGGAACTATTGCACAGATCCCCTCTAAGGAAAAAGATGTTTTTTTTTGGAAAATGGAATGGTTATATGCTTTGGAGTGCACAAGCATATGTTTCAAAATGTGGAATGAACAAGCATATGCCTCTTAGGCAAAGAAGGAATGGACGTTTGCTTCTGGGTTAGCATGGGTGTGCGGTTGAGTTTGAAGGATGGAATGGGCATTTGCTTTGGAGCAGAAGCCTAATGGGCCCAAAGAAAATAGGCATTCAAATTTGGATCTAAAATGGAATGGGCATGGAAAAGAAGCCACAGACGTTCGCTTCAAAAAATGGAATGAATGTACGTTTGCTTCTGAATGAAGAAGGAACACACGTTTTCTTGTAATATCAGGAATCAGAGGAAAAGAGGGGCATGGTAGTTGCAATTGAGATCAAGAATGGTCATTCCCTCTTCAGATGAGAAGGGAACAAATGTGGCACTCCCAGAATGGACATGGCACTGCCAGAACTGGGGATTCTCAAAACTATGATAGGGGCTTTATGGCTCCAAGTCTGATAGCCTCCCTAAATATTCTCTGACAGTATAGTTACACTCCCAAGATTGAATGCACTTTGTGCTCAATTAAATGCATTTATTCTATTTTTAATGCCTCTTCCACAACTAGGCAGAGGATCAGACTAGATTTAGCCTATTGTGTTAAGAAATGGAAGTGGCAGATGTGCCATGGCTGTGGCTTGATAAGCGAACAGGCATTTGCTTCTCAAAGAACCTAGAAAGAGAGCAGTTCATAAGGAAGTGAATGGGGTCTTCTTGGGCCCTTTAATTTGCCCAAGCCTAATCAAGGTGATTAAGGAACAGCCAAATGGGGGGTTGCCATGTGGACTGAAATGTTGGGTTTGTAAGAGAGGTGTAAGAGTGGTCAAAGGGTGCACTTTTTTCCCCAAAAAGGGGGGGAGGCAATTTGACAATTTTCGGACCTCCATAACTTCTACATACAAGCTCCGATTTGAGCGGAGATTATAGATCCGTGATCTACGCATCAAGAGCTTTCCATAGATATGTTACATGATATGGTTTTGTCCGCTAGATTTTAAATTCCATTTTTTCCCCAAAATTCAAATTCGAATAAAGTAGCCGTTTTGAAGCTTCTAATTAGAAAACGTTTCTTCTTAAGAGAAAAGGTTTGACTCCTTAAACTGCCAAATAAAAGGGCCCAAGAAGCCTTCCATTGAGGTCCTAATGTGCCTAGAACTTTCCTCAAACACCTGCTGATTCAGGTGTTTACCCAGTTGTTTTTATGTTTTTTTTTTCAATAGGGAGCTAGAGCTAGTCTCTCTAGCTACCAATTGGTGCTTACAATGCATGATTTAAACTAACAGATTGAGATTAATATGAGGATTAAGCTAGAATGCAAACTTGAAGAAAAACCATAAAAATTCAAGTATTTTCTTGAATGTTAAGGGCAAGGTAAGGGCACTCACTTTCTTCTCCCACTCTTGGTGAAGGCTCGTCGATGCTTAATTAACAACCAAAGCTCCGGGTAATCTCCATAAAAAAATAAAACGAAACAAAATTAATCAACCAATTGGTGGATTTGCACTCCAACCGGGCTAAATCAAAGACTCTAGCAAATGAATAGTGTGGAGGACCCTAAGCCAAATGCCTTCCTCGTCGGCAGAGCCGCGCTAAAGATGTTAAGTAAAATATGCTACCTTGCACACACACAAGACAGAAAGAAGAAGATAAGGATGCATGCAAGAGTCGAATCCGGAGATAGCACACTTGGCCAACCCTATGAGGGTTAACTCCTCGATGTGAAGCCACTAGGGGCTCACTCCACACTCTCCTTGTGTCACCCAAGAAGAGATCCAATGCTAGGTAGGGAGCAAGAGGGAAGGAGATATGGAGAGCTCAAGCTCTACCTCATGCCACTAGTATGTAAAAAGGACATGGTAGATAGCAAAGAGAAGGAGAGAAAGGAGATCATCACCATTCCTACTCACATATACCGACAATCAAACATGCAATAAAGCAAGAATACAAGCAATCATGCAACCACAAGCTCACAATGAGAGAGAGAGAGAGAGAGAGAGAGTGAGAGAGAGAGAGAGAATTGAAACTCAAGTGAGACATGTAAGATCCTTGTCCCCACCGTGCAACGAATTCAGGGGTGCTAGCAGCGAAAGTAGCACTTTTTACGTGGGGCAGGGTCCCACACTCGGGGCCTCACCCACGGATATCGCAACAAGAGGCTAATCCATCCGTTCTTCCAAAACTAAACCTAAAAAAACTTCCCTTGCCCGGAAAGCTCGGGCGATTCCCCCAAGATAAATTTTTCTCTAATGTAGTCAAAAGCCTTAGCTAACTGAACTGATCTGACCGAACCTGAAAGTGCCATAGTCAGATCAGGGAAAGATTGCACTTGGATCATAGAGACCAACGCTTTTTTCCTCATTGAGAGGCACAGTCGTTGATTCTTTTCCATAGAACAATTTTTGTCCGGGATTTACTTCATCTAGTGTACCATAATAGAAATGAGTCTCAATTTAGGGATCCATCAGTCTAGCCTAACCCCATCCAAATCCCATGGGTCCCGGGTACCATGGAAAAGAGTCCCCAAGCCACATATTCATGCAAACTTAAAACTAGTCACACCACTTACACACCCAATATGAAATTGCATTTTCACAGATTCGGGTATCTTTAAAATAATCATTTAATGAAATCATAGTCACTGATCATAATCCTCCAAAAATTTTTGGTTGAATTCTAATTTTCAATCATTCCTTCCTCAGTGTACCTATGGCATCATTGGCACCTGTCCACCCAGGGGTCGATGGTTCCTAGCTCATAGTACTTGTTGAAGATCAGCAAGATCAACCAAAAGATCCATATAAAAGAGCCATGGACTCATCCGTAGGACCAGCAAGGTCAATTAACCAGATCCATGCCCGAATTCAGAAAACAACTCTTACTCCTTGTTCTAATGTCTTCCACGATGCACATGTGGGTATCCTCGGCGACCCTCTAGGATCCTTTGCAAGTGACCTAGCGCTTCACTCATAGGCCGCTTCCTTGGTCCCTCATCCACCGTACTGGAAGCTCACCATTTTAATCGAACCGAAGCTGGTCAAGACCTTGGCCGACCTTGGCCGACCTTGCTACGCGAGATGTCCTCCAATGACTCTCCGTCAACTGTTGCAACTTTATCAGAGTAGGTCTCCACAACCTCATTCACAAGATGATCAAAATGCTTCTATAGCATTCTTGACATAAAACAATCATTTAAAAACAGTTCAAAAATATAGTTTCTATAACAAACTTTCTTCTTTCCACATTGCTCCACATCAAACCATATTAATTATTTCCACAACCATTTCATAACTATTCCTATTCTCATCCAATCAGATCACATCATTTTCATCTCATCACATCTTTTTCATAACTATTCCTATTCTCATCCAATCACATCATTTTCATCTCATATCTTTTCTCAATTTATCCTCAACAGATCTCATCCACTCTTATCCGCATCAGATCTCATCCACTCTTATCTACCCATATCCATATCTTTTCATATCTCATCCATTCAAACCACATCACATTCACTCACATCTCATCCATTCAGACCACATCATATTCACTCACATCACATCTCATGCATTCATATCTATCACATTCACTTTCATTCATATCCATCACATTCACTCTCATCACCATTATATCACATCACCTCTATCCACATCATATCTCATTCATACACATATCATCTCATTCATCCACATCCATCCAATCGTTCACATGTACGACTACTCGCATCTATCCATACATTCATATCTATCACTTCACATCCACATATATTTATGTCACATCTCATCTCTTTACGTCACATCACATTCTTTCACATCTATTCTTTCACATACATCCACATCCATTCTTTCACATACTCTTTCACATCCATTCTTCTCATACACATTCACATCCATTCTTCACATACACATCCTTATCCATTCTTTAACATACTCATTCACATGCATTCTTCACATACACATTCACTCACATCTCATATCATCATTCATTTACATTCTGATTCACATGACATCACATCTCATCCGTTCATTCACATTTATCTGGCTGATTCACATCACATCTCATCACATCTAATCACCTCACATCTCATCACCTCTATTCACATCACATCCATCCATCCATTCATTCCCATCGATCTGATTCACATCACATCCCATCACATCTATTCACCTCACATTCTCATCATCTCTATTCACATCACATCCATCCATTCACTCATTCCCATCTATTTGATTCACATCACATCTCACATCTATTCACCTCACATCTCATCACCTCTATTCACATCACATCCATCCATCCATTCACATCTATCTAATTCACATCACATCTCATCACATCTATTTACCTCTCATCTCATCACCTCTATTCACATCACACCCATCCATCCATTCATTCACATCTATCTAATTCACATCACATCCATCCATCCAATTCATTCACATCTATCTAATTCACATCACATCCATCCATCCATCCATTCATTCACATCTATCTAATTCACATCACATCCATCCATCCAATTTATTCACATCTATCTAATTCACATCACATCCATCCATCCATTCATTCACATCTATCTAATTCACATCACATCCATCCAATCATCATCTATCTGATTCACATCTTATCTCATCACATCTATTCACCTCATATTCTCATCACCTCTATTCACACCACATCCATCCATACATTCTTCTCATCTATCCAATTCCCATCACATCTATTCACCTCATATTCTCATCACTCACTTCTATTCATATCACATCCATCCATCTATTCGCATCTATCTAATTCACATCACATTCTCATCATCTCTATTCGCATCACATCCATCCATTCAATCATCATCTGATTCACATCTTATTTCATCACATCTATTCGCCTCATATTCTCATCACTTCTATTCACATAATTGAAACATAGAATTTAAGAGGATTCTAGTTTTTAATATAAAGATTCTTTACGCATCGATTTATGCATAATTTAATTTTAAGGAAATAACACTTTTGAAATAAAATTAAATCCTTTATGCATCTTATGCACATAAATTCCATTTTAATGAGAATAACTCTTTTTAAATAAAAATAAATCTTTTATGCATCTTCCTATGCATAAATTCAATTTTAATGAGAATGACACTTTTGAAATAAAAATAAATCTTTTATGCATCTTCCTATGCATAAATTCAATTTTAATGAGAATGACACTTTTGAAATAAAAATAAATTTTTTATGCATCTTCCTATACATAAATTCAATTTTAATGAAAATAGAACTTTTGACATAAAAATAAATCTTTTAGAATGCACAAACGGGAGAATTACTCTTTTAGAATAACCTAATGATAAACGTTAGCTCCATAAAATTTAAGAGAATTTTGCCATAACCTCCTTTGTATATGGTTGACCATTTCTCAATTTTATCATTCAATTTATGACTTGAATTAATCCAATTTGAATTCTGATATCTCTAATCTATTCCATTTTCCAAAAATCAAGAGAGTAAACAAGGAAAAGAGTTTAATCAATCTTTTAATTAAACTTTCTAGGAATGAGAAGGGCTGAATTGTAAAGAACAGAAGGGGGTGGCCTTTCCATCAAGGCATAGCATCAGATTTTAATTCAACAAAGCATAAAATTTGATAAAACCATAGATTAAAAAATTCAAGTAAGAATTAAGCTTACATGGAGCTTGTAAGCTTTCCTTTGGCTTGAGGGATTGAGGGTTCTACTCTTGTTTACAGCAAGAGGGGCCACCAAAATCACTTGGAGAGGATTAGGCCAAAAAATAATTCAATTATTAAGAAATTCATTGTTAAATGGCTCAAGACAGAAGTAGAGTAACATTGCATAAACACCATTAAGATTTACAAAGGGGGAGGCTTCTATTTATAGGAAAAAGTGAGCCTCTAACCAACCAAACTGATTCTAGAATTTTCCAGATTAATTTGGTCACTTTTTTGACCATTTTTAGGTCAGTTTAGCTTACTTTTTGGATCTAGTTGAAACAGGAGAGAGGAGAGATGAAAATATCTCATTATTTGTGAGTTTAAAACTCATCCACACATGTGAAATAGGTGCCTCCTTCATGAGGAAAATTCCCCACACTGAGGTGTCAAAAATGCATCATTTCTTCTAAATATCTCTTCAGAATCTTTTTTATCTTGGAGGAATCGCCCGAGCTTTTCGGGCAAGGAAAGTTTTTTCGGGTTCGGTTTTGGAAGAATCGATGGATGAGTCTCTTGTCTCGATAACCGTGGGCGAGGCCCTGAGTGTGGGACCCTGTCCCGTGCAAATTCCGCTTGCTATAACTAGCACCCCCCTGAATTCGTTGTGCAGTGGGGACATGGATCTTACAGCTGGTATTAGAGCAAAATTGGCTAAAGTGGATCAACTGAGAAGCCAAAAAAGTCAAAAATTGATGAAGTAGTAGTAAAAGCTTAAAATTGTGTGATAAATTCATACAAATTGTTATTCAGATTGAAATTCATAAATTGGTAATTGGGCCTTCAGATGGAAGTACCGCAATTATATGGAATCCCTGACTTGCTTGAGGCCTAGACATGATGGTATTTACCTTATAATTCTAAGGACCGTGACTACCCGTATATACCAAGGGTATAACTGTAGCTCTTTACTGACAGTATATACGAGTAAATCTAAGATCTTGAAATTATAAGCAAAAATACTATTTAGATGATGAATTCGAATGTAGTCGATATGATTTTAAAATTTTGGTTGAGAACTGATGAATTGATTTGAATTTTGATTGAAAAATGATGATTCCTGAATTTTGGTTGAAATGTAATAAGCTGAACAAGACGACAATGAGGATGAATGGGATGAGTCCCTGCAAATGATGTTCATAACTAGAATGACGATAATGACTTCAGCAAATCACTATGAGATTAGTGGATTGTGCTGACAAAATTGCTACTATTAACACTTGACCCAGTGGATCAAGTTAAGGGATGACAAAAAAAACTAGTCACACCACTTACACACCCAATATGAAATTACCTTTTTCAGAGATTAAATTGTCTTTAAAAAATCATTTAATGAAATCATAGTCACTGATCATAATCCTCCAAAAATTTTCGGTTGAATTCTGATTTCCAATCATTCCTTCCTCAATGTACCTATGGCATCATTGGCAAACCAGAATGCTCACCACCTCTCTACTCAGGGGTCTTTTCAATGGTTCCTAGCTCATAGTACTCGTCAATATTCACATATCAAAATGGAATCTTCATTAAAGATCAGCAAGGTCAACCAACAGATCCATATAAAAAAACCATGGACTCATCCGTTGAGGACCAGCAAGGCCAATTAACCAGATTCATGCCCAAATTCAGAAAGCAACTCTTACTCCTTGTTCCAATATCTTCCACGACGCATGTGTGGGTATTGTCGTCGGTGACCCAGAACCCGAGCACCATATGATCAACACCCTCTAGGATCCTTCGCACGTGACCTAGCGCTTCACTCATAGGCCGCTTCCTTGGTCCCTCATCCACCGTACTGGAAGCTCACCATTTTAATCGAACCGAGGCTGGTCAAGACCTTGGCCGACCTTGCTACGCGAGACGTCCTCCAAAGACTCTCCGTCTATTGCAAATTTATCAAATTAGGTCTCCACGACCTCATTCACAAGATGGTCAAAATGCTTCTCTAGCATTCTTGACATAAAACATTCATTTAAAAACATTTCAAAAATATAGTTTCTATAACGAACTCTCGTCTTTCCACATTGCTCCACATCAAACCACATTAAGTAATTCCACAACCATTTCATAAGTATTCTTATTCTCATTCAATCACATCATTTTCATAAGTATTCCTATTCTCATCCAATCACATAATTTTCATCTCATCACATCTTTTCTCAATTTATCCTCATCAGATCTCATCCACTCGCATCTACCCATATCCACATCTTATTTTTCCCCGAAGTATATTCTCAGGAACTCCGGCTCTCTCCAGAATGCAAAGGGAAGACCTTTGAAGGGAGATTATATGCTTCGGATGTCAGGGACTTGGGCACCAGCTCAAGGATTGCCCATCTCCTTCTATGGGCCAAGGAAGCCAAGGTCCCAGATTTTTGAGACACACTCCTTCATATCAGTCCAATAAGGGTCCCCACCAGCGCCAAAATCAGGGTAACCCCAGAAGAGTGCCAACTCAGCCTGTAGCCTCCATGCAAAGTAGTCTCCAAACTCCCTCCCAAAATTGGAATAACCAAAGAGAGAGAGTTCCACCTCAGACTACTGCAGCAGCCAGAGCAGTCACCATAGTTGAGGAAGTGGAGAAAGAGAAAGGACATATCTATGTAGCAATTGAGCATCAGCCGTCAATTCGTAGTCCTCTAGACTCTAGCAGAGTACCAGGGTAAGAAATTCAAGCTTTTGATTGATTCAGGCAGTACAAATTCTTTTATTTCCCCAGGATGTCTGCGTAAATTAGTCCTAAATCAAAAATCAGGGGAGCCTATGCAAGTGGAATTAGCCAGTGGAAAGATTCTTTTCACTCACCTTGAGACTGACCGTATTCAGTATAGCTTATATGGGAACGTAACAGAGTGCCAATTCAGAGTCCTACCCCTGGGAATATATGATGGAATACTTGGAATGGATTGGCTCCAAAAGAATCAGGCTGACATTAATTTTCACAAAGGAACCATCTCTTTCCTAGACCTTCACGGGAATAAAGTTCAAGGAATTGGAATTTTCGGATCCCTAGTGTTGCAATTAGTCAAGGCTTCCAAATTATTAAAAGGGCTCAGAAAAAGGCAAGCTATGTATGTCGTTAAAATGAATCCGGTAGACATAAAATGCAAGGCTAAAGAACCAGAGTGGTTAAGTGAGTATGCAGATGTATTTCCTGAAGAGCTGACTGAGATGCCTCCATCTCGTGAAGTAGATCATGAGATCGAATTAATCCCCAGAGCTCAGCCACCAGTAGCCCAGCGTGCATACAAAATGCTAGTCCCTGAAGCCATAGAACTTAAGGAGCAGTTAAGACAACTGTTAGAGTAGGGATTCGTCACACCCAGTGTCTCACCTTGGGGAGCGCCCATTCTCTTTCAAAAGAAGAAAGATGGAACGTTAAGACTCTGTATTGACTACAGAGGACGAAATCAATTAACAATTAAGAATAAGTATCCTATTCCTAGGATTAATGAAATTCTGGATCGGTTAAGTGGTACCCAAATGTTTACAAAGATAGATGTCAAATCCGGGTACTACCAGATCAGAATCAAGGAGCAAGACATCCCAAAGACAACATTCAATACTTGCTATGGGCATTATGAGTTCACAGTCATGCCGTTTGGATTAACTAATGCCCCGACGACATTCAATCATCTTATGCAAGATATTCTCAGAGAATACTTGGATGATTTTGTTCTTGTCTTCTTTGATGATATCTTAGTATACTCAAAGAATGTTGTAGACCATGAAGACCATGTGCGTAAAGTCCTGGAAATCCTAAGGAAACACTAACTCTTTGCAAAGAAGAGCAAGTGTTCCTTCTCTATTGACCACGTAGTGTCAAAGGATGGTATTTCTCCTGACCCCGCAAAGATCCAGGCAGTTGAATGGCCAGAACCCAAGTCAATAAAGAAAGTCAGAGGATTCCTAGGGTTAACCGAATGGTATAGGATCTTTATACCTAGGTATGCTCAGATAGCATCCCCTTTAACTAACCTTCTCAAGAAAAGTACACTTTTCCAATGGACTGCAATGTGTCAAAGTGCCTTCGACAAGCTGAAGACAGCCTTAGTAACCAACCCTATCTTTAAATTGCCACATTTTACCAATCCCTTTGAGGTATTACTGATGCAAGTGGATTTGCCTTAGGTAGTGCTCTAATTCACGAAGTCATGCAGTGGCCTATGAATCCAGAAAACTGAGAACACATGAGAGGAGTTATGCCATCCATGACTTGGAGTTACTCTCCATAGTGTATGCTCTGAAGTTGTGGTGGAGACATTATCTTTTGGGACAAAGATTCACCTTGATGATAGATCATCAAAGTTTTAAGTAGATCTTCACCCAAAGGGATCTCAACAAGCGTCAAAGGAGATGGATGCAAACCCTATAGGAATTTGATTTTGAAATAAAGTATCGATCGGGGAAAGAAAATGTGGTTGCAGATGTAGAAAAGCCTCCTTGCTTGCAAATACAGTGGTGTCAAATCCATTGATCAATGAAGCAAAGGAGAAAATCATGTAGGATAAATTCTTTGCCCCTATTGCTACCCTTCTGATGCAGGAAAGCAAGACTCCTCAAGAAATGAGTCGAGTTCTTGGATACAAACTGGATGAAGGATGCATGTATTATAATAATCGGCTATGTATCTCCAATGATGCGGGAATAAAGGGAAGAATTCTGAGAGAAGCCCATGATAGCTTGATAGCTGGACATCCAAGGTTTATAAAAACCTATATGTCTGTGAAGAAAAGCTTCTTCTGACCAAGACTCAAAAAGGATGTACTTGATCATGTAAGGAAATGCTTAATGTGCCAAAGAGTCAAGGCAGGCAGAGAGAGTCAAGATGCCAGGAAAATTACAGTCTCTAGACATTCCACAGATGAAGCAGGAATGCATCAGTATGGACTTTGTCACTGGATTACCTTTAGTGCAATCAGGTTACAACTCCATTTTTGTGGTAGTTTGAGAGGCTAACCAAAGTTATCCATCTGATTCCAGTGAAAGAAACATACTCTACAGTGGATGTTGCCAGAGTTTTCCTTAAGGAGATCTTCAGATTGCATGGTTTACCTAGGAGGATAGTAAGTGACCGAGATCCCAAATTCACATCGAAATTTTGGACTACATTCTTTAAAGTAGTACGAACTTTCTTGGATCTCAACACAGCCTGCCACCCTGAAATAGATGGCCAGACGGAAAGGGTGAATCAAGTAATTGAAGATATCCTTCGGTCATGCTGCAGTAGCAGAGAACCCAAGAAGTGGTTGTCATTTGCATCTGGTCGAATTTGTTTACAATGCTTCTTATCATCGGAGCATTGGGATGAGTCCTTTCAAAGCTTTGTATGGACAAGATTGCCTTACACCGTTGACTTGGTCTAACCCATTGATCAGAGTCGAAATGTCTAGACAAATGCTTGATGACATGGACTAGCAGATGCAGTTAATCCGTAAAGATATAAAGGCAGCCCAAGATAGGCAAAAGCAATATGTAGATAAAAAGAGATCTGAGAGAGAGTTTGAAGAATCAGATATGGTCTTCATTCGAGTACGACCAAAAAGAAGTTCCTTATCCTTAGGGAAGTACAAGAAGCTCTCTCCCAAATACTGTGGGCCATATGCTGTCTCATAAAGAAAGTGGACGATCTAGCCTACAAACTTCTTCTACCTCCCCATCTCAAGGTACATGATATATTCCATGTCAGTTTTCTTAAGAAGTATGTATCTAGCCCGAATCATGTGCTAGATGATGAGCAATTGATCTCTTCGACTCAAGGCCAGATGGTACTCCAACATGAGGAAATCCTTGACGTACGTTGGGAGAAGATTCTCAGGAGCAAAGTCCTCAGAGAATTCTTAGTAAAGTGGAAGTTCTTCCCTCTAGAAGATGCCACCTGGAAGAAAGAAGAAGAGTTGGCGAAGGATTACCCTCCCTTTGTGAGATGAGGATATCTCGTGTTTTTCAAGTGGTAGAGGATGTAAGATTCCTCCTCAGCCTCCTGAATATCAAATAACCCTCTACTTCAATCCCTTGTAATCATTCTATGTTTTTGAATACAAGAAAATATCATTTTTCCTTGTTTTGCCTAGTGAGATAAAAAAAATCTAGAGAGTGGTAAATCAAAATTGGAATATTTTTAAAAATATAAATTCTTCAAATATCAAAAAAATGTTTCTTTGAAACAAAAAATCAAAATAGATTTTCCAAGGTGCAATTGGAATTAATTAAAATAGATTCAGAAGACCTTAGCCTAAGGGTCCAGATTTTCGAAAACTTTTTTATTATGGTCCAATTAAGGTTCCTATGGACCAATAATATTAATCCAAGTGTTGGGACAAGATCAATCCAAAGGGTAAAAGAAAATACCCAAAAATGAGTACATTCCCACATAAGATGAAGAGTTGACCAAGTACTAGGTCTATTAGTTAAAAATTATGGTGTATTAATAAAAAAATGAGATATTTTGGAGTAATCATTCATTTTTGACACGTGTAAGGAAAAGGGAGACCTTCAAGGAGGCACCTATTTCACATGCTTGGATGAGTTTAAAACTCAAAAATAATAGGATATTTAATTATCTCTCCTCTCTCCTAAATCAAACCAAATCAAAAAGGGAGCCAAACTAGTCCAAAACTTGTCCAAATTCAGCCAAACTGAAGCTGAAAAAATCTAGAACTCAGTCGGACTCAATTAGTGGCCTCCCTCTCCTATAAATAAACCCTCATTTCTTTGTATTCTTATCTGTGAACTAAACTATGCCGGTATTACTCTAAACTAAGCTTAATTTCTATTATCCTCTAAAAACCTCTACAAAATTGAAGATATTAGAGCTTCTCTCTCTCCTCAATCTTCCTTGGTGACTCCTACAACATACCAAACCAATTGATTGGTTGGGGACCTCTACAGTACCTAAAGAATCAAGCATTTTAGGAGGTAAAGAGTGGATTATGGTCTTTTTTCTATAATTTCTAAATGTTTCTTTCTTCTCAACCCCTCTCAAGCTTGAGAAGCTTTAATTTGAATGACTTTTGAATATTATTGAAATGCTTTAATGTATTGTAATAAAGAAACACATAAATTTCTATTTATGCTTAATTTTAATGGTTTTTAAGCATTTCTCTCTCTCCCCCCAAAGAAAGGTCATTCCTATGACCTATTCTCAATCCAAATGAAGCTTCTCATGAAGCATTTCTCTAATCCAAAAGTAATTTTTATGCTTCTCTAATTGGAGGCCAAAATAATGGTTTTTTAATGCTTTTATGATATTTATTTCATAGAGAAATTATGAATCAATCTATAATTGTATAATGATCCAATTAGTGGTCATTCTAATCATATTAATAATATTAAACTTCATTCTCTCAATTAAATTGAGAATTATCAGTAATAGCAGAAGCGAAGCTATGGCAAAATGTCTGTAAAATAAACACATAAAATATTTTCATTCATAATATGAAAAAAAGACTTTCTACCATATTCTAGGAATTATCATCCTAGATTAATTAAAGGATTCTCATTTGTAATCATGAAGAAATTTATTTTTATGATTATGCATAATTAGTAAATTAGAAAAAAGAGAAATTTTTGGTAATTTATTTTTATGTTAAAAGAGTAATCCCCAAGATATTGGAAATCCATGTATTCTAATGATTTAGAGAATAAAATTGGAATGCTAAAATAATGTATAATTTATGAAAGGTTTTAGTTAAATTTATCTTTTTGTATAGGTAAACTTTTATGATGAAAGAGGAATTCTCACCATATTGAAATTCAAATATTTAAATAAAGAAAGTGTAATTCCTAGTGCAAAGGAATTAATGAAGATTTTTATTTAATTTTTAAGAGAAAATATAATTAAATTTATCTTTTTGTATAGATAAATTTTTATGATGAAAGAGGAATTCCCACCATATTGGAATCCAATTAATTAAATGAAGAAAGTGTAGTTCCTAGTGCAAAGTATTTAATGAAGTTTTTTATTTAATTTTTAAGATAAAATATAGTTAAATTTATCTTTTTGTATAGATAAATTTTTATTGATGAAAGAGGAATTCTCACCATATTGGAATCCAATTAATTAAATGAAGAAAGTGTAATTCCTAGTGCAAAATAATTAATAAAGATTTCTATTTAATTTTTAAGAGAAAATGTAGTTAAATTTATTTTTTTGTATAGATAAATTTTTATGATGAAAGAGGAATTCCCACCATATTGGAATATAATTAATTAAATGAAGAAAGTTTAATTCCTAGTGCAAAGTAATTAATGGAGATTTTTATTTAAATTTTAAGAAAAGAAATTAATTAAATTTATCTTTTTGCATAGAAAAGTTTAAATGATAAAAGAGGAATTCTTACTATATTGGAATTTAAATGTTTAGATGAGAAAAGTGGAATTTTTTGCTTAAAGGAATTAATGGTTATTTTTAGGAAATTTTTAAGAAGAATTTTAATAGATTTAATGTAGGGAAAAGAGGAATTCCCATGATAATTGGATTGCACTCATTGAAATGAGAAAAAGAAAGATTTCAAGTTTATTTAAAAAAAATAGGTATTCATATTTTAGTTAAAAGATGAATTTTCATGATAATTGAGAAAAGATGGATTTGAATTAAATTCTAATATCAAAAGATGAATTTCCATCATAATTCTACCTAATGAATTAAGGTTGAGAATTTAAGTGGGAAAAAGAAAATCTTGGATAATTGAATTGAAAAAATCACTAAATGGATATTTACCCAAAGCTAGATGTTTAGTTGAAAGGAATCGTGATAGAACTAAACTGAATGAATTTAGTTAGACTACGTGAGGTCGGAGAGTAAACCTAATTGTCCTTCTCTCGAACTAAATCAGACAAAAACTTTGTGAACGAATTCCAGTTACTAAATCCAAAGAATAGACTACCGGAACTAATCTAGTTTTTCCCCTGACCAATCTCACCAAGAATCTAGTTGGATAAATGGATAAAATGACGGGTAGATTACCCTCATGAGAGATCAAGGATCCTCATTATTGAAACTGGGAATTATTGGAAAAAGGGTCTTTGGAACCAATCTCAAACTGGAATCTCACTTGCATTGAAAACTCTGTTTTTTCATTCAAAGGACTGTTTTATGCCAGAATGCTAGAGGAAGCATTTGGCTTATGTTTTTCTAAAGGGGGTTCTTTGGAATAGCTGGCGGGGAGTCATCAAGGGACGTCGCCCACGGCAAAGCCTGCCGAGGTCTTGACTAGCCTCGGTACGGTTAAAATGGTGCGCTTCCGGTACGATGGGAGATGGCCGACGAAGCGGTCCCTGAGTGAAGTGCTAGGACACCTAAGGAGGACCATAAAGGGTTCTGACCAAGCAATGCACGGGCTTGCGGTTGCTAGGACACCCAGGCGTACGTCAAGGAAGATATCTGATGGATAAAAGGAAGGGTTTTTGGAAACAAAAATTTGATACTAGATCTCGTTTTGGTTGGCCAGCTGGTCTTCAACGAAGAGTTCAGAGGATGCATTTTTGTAATACAATGGACTTGGAATTTTGAAAAATGATGATCGGAAATATTATGATTTTATTCAAGGATTGTCTTAAAGCCAGTTTAATCTGTTATAAATGGCAATTTCATATTAAGTGTGTGTAGTATGCCTATTTGATTTTTGTATGAATCGCCGGCTAGGGGGCCTGGGAACTCTTTTCCTTGGTACCCGGGCAAAAACTCAATCAAATATTTATAAAAGAATCCCACCAATTTAGTGGTCGGGTGGTTGGCTAACCCATGGGCCGGATGGGATTGGAGGATTCTTGAGAAACAACTGGATACGATTAGTTACATTAATCAGTTTAAATCATGAGAAGACCTTGTTCTGTGGGAAGGGATCATCGGTTGTGCCTCGGAAAATGAGGAAAAAAGCGATGATTCCATGGACCAAGTGCAAGTCTCTTCTTGATCTGACCATGTGACTTCAGGCTTGGTCAGATCAGTTTAATTCAGTCAAGACTTGACTCGTTAGAGTAATCTCCTAGTTAAAAGATTTTTTACCTTCCTGGCAGAATCGCCCGTGCCTTCCGGGCGAGGGGAGTCTTCCGGGCCCGTTCGGTCTTGGAGGGACCGCCCCCCAGGCTAGCCTCTCGTCTCGGACATCCGCGAGTAAGGCCCCGAGTGTGTAGGACCCCCCCGCTCCGTGCAGGAGGCCGACGCCACTTCCGCCGCCGCCGTCTCGGCGCGGCAGGAGCCCCGGAGCGGGCGGGCGGGGACCTCACATAATGCACTGGCCACTTTTCAAGCATTGATGAACAAAGTGCTACAGCCATTCCTCTTCAAGTTTGTATTGGTGTTTTTCGATGATAGATTGGTGTATAGCAAGAGTGAAGAGAAGCACTTGGTTCATGTGAAGGAGGTATTTGATGCATTGAGAGCCAACCAATTGTATTCCAAAGAAACCATGGCAAAAGAGGTGGAATACCTTGAGCATTAATGGCATAAATATGGGCCCAAAGAAGGTGGAATGTGTGAAGAATTGGTCTATTCCTACCAATCTCACTCAAGCAAGGGGATTCTTAGGTCTTTCATCATTCTATTACCAGTTCATTGAGAAGCATGCACATACAGTGGCTCCTTTGAACAAACAAGTTGAATAAGGAGGCATTCTTTTGGGATATAATGACACAAAAGTGTAATATGCCCATCTCATCAATAATAATATACGTCTATTTGATAGTTAAATTTATGGTCTTTTTATACTGTAAAAATCATCACTTTTAATAATTCAGCTATTTCCACTTGGAATCTTAAAATTTTGAGTCCAAATTTAGAATTTGTGTGCAATTTTACTCTAATATAGGATTTTATAGCACTCAAAACGGACATTGAAATAAGCCTCTACGAAGATTTTTAGTTATTTTTAGTTAAAGTATGGTAAACTTCCAACGATCTCAACAAACGGACTACACCCCTATGACCAAGGAAAACCTGAGACAATTTCACGGAATAAGAAATTTTGCACAGTTGTTAGGGCGCTTCAACATGCATATCGAGGTTGGCACCCGAAGAAAGGGATCCCGCCCCAAAAAAATGTCGTACACATACACGAGTGCCCGTACAACGGCCATGCAAGGACCAAAGCCTGACCGCCCTAGCATACGGTTCCCCCACTGGCCACCACGACCCATGTGACCACTAACCCATAAGGTACATGCGTACCTCACCTTTTACCTACGTACAAGCATCGTCCCTTTCCCCAGACTAATGCAGCCACCGACTGGTGTACTTTCACCGTAAACTATCCTTTGCACCCTGCTTTGCTCTCCCTTTCCCTGCACCCATACCTGTACCAGCTCTTGTATAAACCCCTAGCTCCCCCGTGGTGGATGGTATACCCCGACACCATGCACTACCCATACCCAACACTCTGTGTAGAGACTACACCCGACAGTCCGTACTTGACATTCTGTGTGGGACTGTACCCGACAGCCCTCTGTAGTCCCTCTCCTAGCAAGCCCTTTTCAACCCATCTCCAAGTAGGCTCTGTAGATGTTTTTTCAACATCTCACCCTTGTGTTCAGTAGAGGGTGTCCTTAGCTGCTCTCCCTCCTCCCCCTCCCCCCTGTGTGAATAGAATTAAGCGAGAAACTCCCCTTCTCTCCCTCTAAATGTAGGCTTTTGCCCTAAATTCCAGTTTAAGGACACCTTCCCTCTCCCCCCCATTAGCGGTGACTTTAGTAAGCACACTTTGGCTCTTAGAGGTGGTTCCCACATAAGAGTTTTATGCTCCTAAAGTGAGCAAACAAACTCCAATTTGCTATCCAACTAAAGCATTGAGTTCATGGTGGTGTGGGTTACGAAAAGGTGGAAAGAATGGAACCTCCTCGAAGATGCCAAAATACTGCCCTCGGGAAGCGTGCATAATAACAACTCTAGAGGGAATGCCCACATGCGGCCCCAACTCTCCCCTTGGGAGTCCCACAAGGAACTAATGGCCAAGTTTGCTTAATAATAGTTTAAAAAGAGGTTTTATTTTAAATTTACTTTTAATGTTAGCATTAATTAAGCAAGTGCTACTTTTCTTTGCTTTTAAAATACCAAAATTCTTCTGAAATTTTTACTTTCTCGAGAATATGATGTTCTTTCTCATATCCTATGGTTTAGTTAAGAAATTGTTTTGTTCTCTTGATTAAATTAAAGTAAAGTACAGGTACATCTTCTCCCCATCTTGATGCTAGTTCCGTTTTCGTGCTTGTGTAGCCGGGGGGTGGCAATATTAGTAGCGAGACCCAAATTGGTCCAAGGTATCCCTCCTACCATTGGGAAGATGAGACTCGGCAGTTTAGGTGAGTGTTATGAGTGCTGCCTAGTTCTACGAGCCCAAGATAGTGCGGTGAATAAGCCTATCCTAGCGTGTAAACATCCCTCCGAAGAGTGGGAGGATCAAGCGATGGAGCCTAAGAGGGCGACAGGTTGGCTTGAGTCCTTGTTGCCAGCTACCAACGACGAGGTGTATGGTCCTGTAGGGATTGCCCAGTCTATAGAGACTGGAAGGCCGAATTCTAGATCATAGGCAGAATCAAGTAAAGGAATAAGAGACCCTGGATCTCGCTATTGATAGAGTTGAACAATGTATTTATTTATTTTATTAATTGCCTTGTTTCCTAGCAGTGTTGTATCATTGTTAAGCACTGTTTAAAATGAACACTATGTAAGGTCATTAATTAAGGAACTTGTTTATATATGTCACACATTGCGGTAGGACTAGTTAGAAAACAAAATTTATGTGTGACTCTTGGGTGGAAAGTGGGAGGATGGAATGCCCTGATGGCACCATTCTATGCGGGTGGACCTGATTAGTTGGGTAGCTTTCCAACAGAATTAACTCAAAGCTCTACGTTGGGTAAGTAGGTCCTATGCAACCCCACTCTAGAGGATTAGGCCAGCAGTTATGCCTTGCAGAGATGGGGTAAAAAGCGTTGTTTCTGGGATTCAAGAATAGAGGTTGCCCAAGTTAGATCAATCACTCTATGGGTGATTTGATTTTAAGAATCATTTAGGCGACCACGCTCAACACTATTGTAGCAAAATAGGTAACTGACGAGGGTTACCTAAAAAGATTTCCTCCCAAAATGTGTGAAATCTCAAAAATGGCTTAAAAACATAGTTTTTTGAAAACACATCTAGAATTCCATATATAAATTTAAAAAATACATGCATTTTGCTATTTTTTTCAAGATTGAAAACACGTGTAACCTTCGTAGATTTATAAACTGCTGTTGTTTGTGATATAAAAATAAACTTGACTTACAAAATTACATAGGAGTCTACATAACTTAAAGAAATATTAATCTTTTCCAAATAAAAAAATATTTTATAAATTTCATGAATATAAGACACATTTTTTAATGGACTTTTTAGGACAAATTCTACCACTATACAACATAAATATGCACATTATTTGATAAGCACTCAAAAAATATTGGAATACATAACAATATAAGCTCCATAATTTATGAAAAAATCTACAAACATCCTTGAGTCTATTTCTAGACCCAAATCGTAAAGCCTTTAGTATATAATTACCTTGACAGTTTGCATGATATAATTATTTTCTCTATCATTTATAAGTAGATAGTGGGCATGATATATAACCAATGCTAAGAGTTTAAAGAGGTCAACTTATAGGTGTGCAAAGGTAGACTTATATTCATATATATATGTAGAAGATGGTAACTATCGAGGCTCTGAGTAAACCTAAGCATGTTAAAAGAGATCTTTTTTCAAACAGGACACTCTTAGAGGCAGACATCATATAGCCTATGAGTGTACCCACATAGGCATTTGTTTTCATGAAGGAAATTTTTGTTATGCAATATGGATAAGGGTGGCGAGAAGAAATTGTAGCCTATATCATGTACATATCTAGTGGTGGTAAAAATTCATAGTATGCATAGGTTGATGTTTAATCTAGATAGTCATTATCATGAACATAGGTGATGGTATATCTAAGAGTAGTGTAGGAATTAGCTCTAGTTATAATTATTTATAGTGTATGTGAAGGATGTTGAAAGATGGTATGTCTAAGGGTAGTGTATAATGAACTCTGGTTATAATTATTTAGAGGACATGCAAAGGATGCTGAGAGATGCAATCTTTGCTCGACGACATTGTCTTTGTGTACAAAGAGAAAAAGAAGGAGCTTAGGGCTTTTTGTTATGGTGGTAGAGAAGAGCTTAGAGTTTTCACGATGACGGTAGATTCAAGGTCCCCTATGCTGGAGAGCATACTACTGCACATAGGCTTGGCAGAGTCCAGGCTCACATGGACCCCCTCCTCGACATAGATGGTTGCACCACGTGTATTTGCTTATAGTTCTTCAGCTTTAAAATTGAATTGTAGAACAAAAATCAGGATGGCGAATCAATCGACTGACTTATGGTATTCCAAATCAATGGAGCCTTGTACATTTGGATTAAAACCAATGGATTACAGGTCATCATAGATTATCTCATCTAACTCTTCTTTAATTATGTTTTTTTGGCATCTACGATGTAGTGATATTATTTATGATACAAAGATTACATGGTTACATAGACAAGCATTTTTTTTAATGACCTCCTCTCAAATTTGTAGTCAAAGGTTACAACCATATGTGTTTTTCATGTCCTTAGCCGTAAACCTATGTTCTACCTATATCACCTTATCCTAGGTATATTTTTCCTTTAATCCTATGCAAAACATCAAGTTTTATGAAAAAGTTGATGTTTTGCATAAAATTGATGTAAAACATCAACTTTTTCATAAAACTTGATGTTTTGCATCAACTCGATGGAAAACATCAAGTTTTATGAAAAATTTGATGTTTTACATCGATTTTATGCAAAACCTAAACTTTTCCATAAAACTTGATGTTTTGCATCAAAGTTGATGTAAAACATTAAGTTTTTTGGGAAGTTGTTGATGTTTTGTATAATGTTGATACAAAACATCAAGTATTGTAAGAAAGTTGATCTTTTGCATAAAAAGTTAATGTTTTGAATATAAAGTTAATGTTTTACATCAACTTGATGCAAAATATCAAATTTTTGTAAAAGTTGATGTTTTGTATCAAGTTGATGGAAAACATCAACTCTTAGTTGAGAAGTTCTTACTCAACATTAAGTTGGCTGCAAATGTTATAGCTAAAACATCCTTACTATGTGTAGTAACGAGTAGGATTCGAACCTAAGTCCCTGCCTGATATTTTACAAAAAAGTATTTTGGAAAGTATAAACTTTTGTTTCTTAAAGAGACATTTTTCATACTTTCTAAACTCATTGAATAACTAAAATTACCATTTAACTCTTTTTTTATCACATCAAGGACACATCTTCTTTAAAAATGAGTGTGGAATTATTTTTCAAAATTAGACAACTTTTAAATAGCTTATTCATGATATTTTAAATTTCATATGTATGTGACGAACTCTTTTTAAAAAAGTATATATTATCAATTAAGAAATTGTGATACTCAAGAGCTTCAAAATGGAATTTAATACTACTCTCATCGTCGAGAGCCAAAATAGGGTTTTATAATTAAGATAATAATTGTATCAAGATAACGCTTTTGTAATATAATTATACAAATAGTTTTTTATAGTTGCACTGTGTAGCACATCCTTAATCATGCTAACATGGCAGATGACCCAAGGAGTCTAAGCTTCAAGTGTACACATAGAAGAAAAAACTTGTATTTGTGGATAGTGAAGAAGAGGATGCCTCGTCTACCTTCTTAGGGAAAGGCACATTGACTAGTGATGGTGTAGCAATGATTATGAGAAACCATACCTATGCCATAAGCTATATGTTTAGAAATTGCTTTTTTTACAGCTGTATCATTTTTTTAATGGATTGAAGATGGAAATAATAAACATTGTCTCTATTTTGGCATGTTTTTTGAAAACTTATTGTTAGATTTTTAATTATAATCTCTAAAAGTAAGAAAAACGAAGTCTTTTTTTTCATGTCAATTTTTGTAAGAAACATGTAAAGTGCCCAAAATATTATCGTTTTTTTGGCAGTGTTGTATGCATGCGTAGACCACTTTTTAAAACGAGATTAAAAAATGAACTTTTTTTATGGAATCTTTGAAAGATGCCAAATGTTTCTCGTTTTCAAGAAATATTACCTATTTGGTCCGCAATAGTGTTGCTCCCCTTACGGGATAGAACTAGGTATTACCTATTAGTCGTATCTTCACATCTTTACATGGTCGAGGTGTCGACAAGTAGGATTTTTTTTCCTCTTGTCACATCTAGCAAACTATCTTAAGGTTTACCCTATTTAGGATGGGGGGACCTTACAAAAAGAGTTTTGATGAGCTGAAAAGAATGATTACTTCGGCACCTATCTTGGTCCAAGCCTTTCAAGTTTAGAGTGGATGCATGAATGTCGAAGAGGCATTGGTGCGGTGTTGTATCAAGACCATGGGGTCATTTCCTATGAAAGCCACAAACTTTATGATAAAGAGATGGAGATGCATGTGTATGACCAAGAGATGATTGCTATTTTGCATACAATCAAGAAATGGCATCACTATCTTTATGGAAGCAAGTTTTATTTGTGAAGTGACCATAGGGTTCTTCAATTCTTCCTATCACAATGAAATATCTCACCTAAGCAAAGAAGGTGGTTGGCTACCCTTCAACAATACGATTTTGAGATCACCTATATGAAGGGAAAGGAAAATGTGGTGGTGGATTCACTTTCTAGAATGTGGGCATATTCATGATCGACCATCATGGAAGTGCATAATGATTGAAGGAATATATGCTTGATGATGAGGCTTCACAAATAGTGCAATTGATGATTTACCCCATTTTTAGTTACAAAATGGTCTCCTCTATCACAAGGAAAGGGTGTATCTTGTACCCCACTCATTATTTTATAAAAATGTCATGGATGAGATGCATTCTACTCCCATGGTGGGACATTTGGGTTTGTTCAAAACCTATGATACCATAAGGAAGAGCTTTCATTGGAGACGCCAATGGAGAGAAGTCAAAGAGTATGTTGTGAAGTGTATGCCTTGTCAACTCAACAAGGATCCCACACACAAGCCTGCTGGTGGTTTGCTTCAACCTTTACCTATTCTGGAGGGTAAATAGATGCATATTACTATGGATTTTATTATCGGCTTGCCTTCTACCAAGAGGGGATGGGATAGCATCTATGTGGTAGTTGACCAATTCATAAAAGCTGCCCAGTTTGTACCAACAAAAGTGAGACACTCGGCATCTATGGTGGCACGGAAATTCATGGAAAATGTGTTCAAGCTGCATGGTATGCGGTAGTAAATAGTGAGTGATTGAGATGTGAAGTTTATGGGCACATTTTGGCGTACATTGCTTGATAGAATGGGCACCAAGTTGACTCCTAGAATAGCCTAACATACGAAAACTGATGGTCAAACCGAGAGGGTCAATAAGTGGCTTGAGACTTACTTGAGACATTATTGCTATGAAACACAACATGCATGGGACAATTTCATTCATTTGGTAGAGTTTGCCTACAATAGTATTGGAATGTCTCCCTTTGAGACTATGTAAGGCTACAATGTGCATGTACTGATCGTAGCATTCAAGCAAGAGAATGAAAATCCACATGCATGGGAGGAAGTGGAAAGATTGCAAATCCACATGCATGGGAGGAAGTGGAAAGAATGCAAACTCTTTTGAAAACATGCAAAGAGAAAATCAAGAAGACTCAAGAGAAGATGAAGCATTATGAAGATGTACATCGAGAAGGCCATTGGAATTCAAAGAAGGGGACTTTGTGTTCTTGACGATACCTAAGACTTGATATGGATCTCTCAAAGGTAGTACCAACACAAAGCTTGCACACCGTTATTATGGGCCATACAAAGTATTGAGAAGGGTTGGTGAAGTGGCATATCAATTACTACTTCCATCTACTACAAGGATACATGATGTCTTTCACGTATAACATTTTAAGGCATATGTTAGGTCGGAGGTGCAAGGCTTCTACTTATGACTAAAGATGGCATGGTGGAGTGCATTCCCGAGAAGGTGTTGGGAGAAAGAGAGGTGTTACGTAACCGCACTTTGCGTGAATACCTTGTCAAGTGTAAAGGTTTACCTCAAGATGAAGCAACATGGCAGACTGCCTCTATGTTGGAGGGGATGGAACACCTTTTTGATGCATCCAAGGTGCATTCTTGAGTCAGAATAGTAAAAAATAGCTCACTATAATTTACTGTTATGCAGCATAAAAGAGGTTCAAATGGATGAAATTGACATATACACTTCTTAGCCATGATGGACAATGAGTTGGGGAGCATTACATGAAGTTTTGGAGTTCTTATTAAAGGCTTAAATCATGCTATTTTAGACAGCTTTGGCAAAGAAGTGTGAAGTGGTTCATGTTGATGCTTATGCAAACCATCCATACTATGTATGGTTTTACTTTGTGCATGTTTTGAGGACGAAACATATTTGGGTGGGGATGGTTTGTAATGTAGATTAGGCCACTTACATGTGTAATTTTGAGAGCCATGGGCTATATGAGACATAGATATCATGGGTTCTGTAACCTTTTGATAATTTTGACTTTACCTTTCTTGGAGATCTTATGCCCAAGCTTCTATGGTGTTCTCTTCCCTTAGAGATGAAGTTGGTGACTACACCCATATTATCTAGTCCATGTCATGAGTGGGTCTTTTTCTTTCTTGCACAAACACTTACAAAATCATCATCTTCCACCACCACCACTGATACATTGATAGACCCAAGGGATTCAATTATTCCCTTGATCTTTAAAGCATACCCATTGACAGACATGCTTTTATTTTTGATAGTATGCATCTCTTGTTTTATCTTCAGTTTCCTTGCCTTTCTATTGGTTTGGAACATCTGCACCATGTTCTGCCATACAATTGCTAGAGTGTTGGCATCCTATATGTGTCCTATCTCACTGTTTATACAATAGCTAATACATGACTTTCCTTGCACCTTGATTCTGATCATTAAGAGCAGATATAAATGCCTTTATATCTGCTGGAGTGGCATTCTCTTCACTCTAGAGTCTCCTCATTGTCTCCTTAGATGTAGTCTAAGAATCCTTTACCCATAAGGAAATTGGTCATTTTAAACTTCCCGACATGGAAAATGTTCTTGTCTAGCTTCTCACTGTTGAAAGAACGGTAGAGGGGGAGGAGACACACACACAGGAGCAAACCCTCACATAGGAGCAAACCCTAATGTATATTGCAAACCCTAACCATAGAGGGAAGCCATCTCCCTTCTCACACAAAGCATAATGCACTAATCCATAATACACACAACACACTATGAGTTGTGTCCACACTCTACTAACCCTAGCTAATGTCCACACACTATGACCAGCTAGACACGCTGTCGTGAAGTGTGCAGTACAGCCAGGAAAGTACGAAACTTCTAGCTGTGAGAGTGAATGTCAAATCCAACAAGGAATCTCACGCACAAAATTTCCCAAGGAGTATTGAACATCACTATTTCCAATGACAAATACATGTGTCAACTTGCCTCAATACATCCTTGAATTCATCCCGATGATTGCACAAAATTGCATGAAATCCTTTGAACCATTCACATGTGGGCATAACAGAGCCTTCCCATTTTTCCAATATACATGTGGCCAGTTACATCCATTACATCCAGTGCCCTCAAAACCATTATTTCGAGATGTACTTTATCACCTGAAAACCTGCCTTAATATTCTAACATCTCACAAGTAAAATATAGCATTTGGCATAGCTTTAACATGCTCATGAGATTTAGAAAATTCCATGGCTTGAATCCCAAAAATCCGATCGAGTAGGAAGTAAAACCAACCTTCCGAAACCTTAATGTGTTTTTGATGCTTTATTTCCACAATTCTCCAAGTCCCAAGATCTTCCCATTCTTCAAATCCTTTAAAGGTTTACCAAACATACGATTTTCCAAATTGTTGATTATAATATTCAAAGTAAAAAAAAACCCACTTAATTGTGAGTAGAGATAGGTGAAATTTTCATCGATTTTTTCTCTATTCCTCTGACGGCGGCTTCGCTGCAGACCGCGGAAGACAAAACACAAGTATATGATGAAAATCTTATCATTGGATAGCTCTCATTTTTCTCTACAATTCTAACCCCTACACGCCATTAACAGAAGCAGCCTCCTTGGAATTAAAGACTCTGGTTGGATGGACGCTGTTCCTCCTTTCTCAGATTTTTTTTTTATTCCCCACTCTGCACTCGCCGTCGTCGCTTCTGGTTTTCTCTCCCCTTTCCCGCGGAGAACTCGGCCCCCTTACCACCTTTTTCCACTATTGATGCGGGAGTTTCCCATTACAAAGGCTGCGCTCCAGAAATTTCCAAATAAAAGAAATATTCTCCCCTTTTCCACGTACGCTACCACCCATTATATATTTCTTCTAACCTTAGCATTAAGGTTAGAATTCTCATTGCAAGGCATAACCTTAGTAGGTATGATATTCCCTTCTTTTTAATGGTCACAACAATTTCCTCAAGCACTTCAACAACATGGATCTTTGTGTTTTTGTTGCTTCCAGAGGGTATATAAGAAGTTTCTTGTCTGGCCCCCACATGACATACATTCACCCATAAGGCATTTTAGCCGATGATACTTTGAATTCTCTGCTTTGGCACAAACACAAGATTCCCAAGGCATTCTCACACCTATGAAGACATGCTTACAAGCCCCATGTTTTCTATCTTCACATTTTCCCCACATTCAATGAACTCTTCGGCACTATGATGTTCATTAAATCTCCATTTCTCTTGACACCTTCATAGTTTGTAAATCATCATATCGGCCCATGTGATTTATAGAATCCCCAATTGCTCATTCAAGTATTTCTCCATGCCTTCTTAAATACATTCCTTTGTGCATTAGTATGCCCTCATGCCATCATATATAACTGGATGCTGCTAACTTGCCCATGAGCTCTGAGTAACAGCAAAAACATCATCCTCCATACTCATATACAAAAACTCCTAGATTTGGCTCAGCCTCAGCTCGTCTTATTGAACCTCATTTACAATATGAACATATGTACATGGCATCATATAATGACTCGTCATGGCACTTAACCCCATACATCTGGATGTGTATTTGATGGACTCACATGCACGGTTTCACATCATAGACGTGCCATGGCACGACATCCACCCCCTCTAAACCTGCACATCCTCTGGTATGTGCCAAATCATCATCAAGGTCCACATATAACTGGATGTCGTCTTCATCTTCTGCAGTTCCAGGAAGATTATCCTCTTCCTCTTCAATCGTATCCATACTACCACTGTCAAGCTTCTCATCATGAATCTCTTGTGAATCAAAAGGATCACCATCATGCCTTCTTTTAAATATCTTGATTCTTTTGCCAGCCACAAGATTCTTTACTTCTGTTCCATCAAGCTCACACAGAGTATACGTGGCATTTCCATGCACATGCTTGACAATGTAAGGGCCAAACCATCTTTTTGCAAATTTTCTTTGAACAGTGAATTGGTTGTCAAGGCTACTATCATACATTAGAACCCAATCACCTTCTTCAATAGGTTTTGGCCGGAGTCTGTGTCTACTATCGAATCTTTCTTTATTTTTCAGCCTTGCATCTTTCAAGCGAGCTTTAGCAAGCTCTACATCTTCAGGCCTCCTCTCCAACTGTCTTATTCGCAATGCAAGGAGGTCATCTCTGCTCAATCCTTCCACCCAGGGCAATACATTCCAAGTTAGAATTACTTCTTCAACTGGCATCACTGGCTTCTGACCATACATTAATTCTGCAGGCATGTATCCTGTCACTGAGCTATGAGTTGTACGGTCAGCCCACAAGGCATATGGTAGCAGCTTTGGCCACTCTCTCATCCTTTCTCTGCATGCCTTAGCCAAAGCTTTAATGATTGGAGGATGTCCTCGCTCACTTTTCCCATTGCCCTCAGGATTGTAAGCACATGTTATAGACAGTTTGATACCAATTCTAGAGAAGAATTCCCTTGCTTCTTCAACATCTAGCTCACCCCTATCAGCTGTTATTTTCCCAACACAACCATATCGGCAGATCACATCTTCCAAGAGAAATTTGCATACTGTTTTCGTACTCTTTGTTCTAAGAGCACGCCCTTCTACCTGATTTGTCAAATCTTCTCTTGCAAGTGCTATATACCGCATCTGCCAAATTCCCAAAGGCATTCTAACTAGATCCACTACCCATTTGTAGTGCATGGCAGGTGGGTAGGTTGGTTGCAAGCCATCATGATGCCGCACATTTGAGTACATTTGGCATACTATGCATGTTTCCACATATTGGGAAATATCCTTGTACATTCCTCTCCACCAATAGTTTTCCTTTATTTTGGTAAAAGTGGCCCACACACTTCTATGCCCAGCCCAGAGACTCTCATGGAATTCTTTCACAAGCTTCCCTTGAGTCTCTTTATCACATATGACTCTCTGTGGCATAGCATTCCTCTGTTTAGGATGCTTCCAGAGATACCCATCCTTTAGAAAGTAACCATATGCTTTTCTGCGGATCCTCTTAAATTCTGAGTCAGACCAATTCTCTTGCCTTGTCAGAGTACTCAAATATTGACCAATAAAGGTGTAAGAACCTCCCCTTATGTTCTTGTAATTATTCTCCTCTCTGAAATAGAAGAAAGATCTTGTTTTACCCTATTTTGGCCTAGAGAGAGATAATAAAAAGTTGAGATATCTTTGGATATAAAAATCCTCCTAGTGTCTAAAATGGATTCCCCTAAAATAGAAGTTTAAAATGAACTTTCCAATGTGCATTAGGAATTAATTGAAAATGGTATAAGGGACCTTAACCTAAGGGTCTACATTTTCAAAAAAAATTGGATTATGGTCCAATTAAGGTTCCAATGGACCAACTGGATTAATCCAAGCGTTGGGATGAGGTAAATCCAAAAAAAAAACTTAAAAATGCGTAAATGTTCACATAAGATGAAGAGTTGATTGAGTACAAGGTTTATTAGTTAAAAAGTATGAGATATTACTAAAAAAATGAGATATTTTAGAATATTGATGCATTTTTGAAACCTTGGTAAGGAAAGGGGGACTCTTGAGGTAGGTGCCTCTTTCACGTGTGGAAGGATTTTTAATTCAAAAAAATTGTGATATTTTTATCTCTCCTCTTTCCTGGATCAAACCAAATCAAAAAGGGAGCCAAACTAGTCCAAATCTTGTCCAAATTGAGTCAACCTAAATGTGGAAAATTCTAGAACCCAGTTGGACTTGGTTAGTGGCCTCCCTCACCTATAAATAGACCCTCAGTCATTTGTAATTGAATATGGAAGCTATACCATGCCAATATTATATTAAAATAATCATATTTTCTATTATCCCTTCAATTTTTCTCTCTCTTGGGAGCTTGGAGCTCTCTCTCTCTACAACAACTCTTGGAGTTCCTCTTCTCCTCTTGGTGGACCAATTGATTGGTCTGGGGCTTCACTACAATTAGAGAATCAAGCCAAACTTGGAGGTAAAATCAAATTTTATGGTTTTTTCTAATTTTCTCAACGACTTTCTTCTTCTCAACCCCTCTCAAGCTTGAGAAGCTTTCAAAATGATTGTTTTAATTCAAATCAAGCTTTCCCTACATTTCTTAACATTTAATTAGCATTAAGATAATCTTTATGCTTATTTGTAATGCTTTCTTTAAGTAAATCTCTCTCTCTAAAAGAAATAGCCATCTTTATGGCTAAATCCCTTGAAAAAGGATGTTTTTCAATGATAGTCTCTTAATTCAAAGCTAAAATGTAGGCTTGATAAGCTAGAGATTAAGAAAATGATATTTTCATAATTTTATACTATTAAAATACTGGTAAATCCTTTTAGATTGTTTATGAGTAGTTGAAAGCTACTCTAATTCATTCTAAATGAGAAATGGATTATTCTAACAATTTGGGAAAAGAGGAATGTTGAAATTAGCTTAACACTAGTTTGGTACCAAAACAGGACACTTGAGTGTCCTTTTTTGGGGGTTGCGAAAAAAAATCAAACTCCTAATGTAGGCTTTAAGAACCAAAATGATTCATTGGGCATGTAGAACATAACTCTATGCTTATGTAAAAAATGCTAAACATATAAAATGCCTTTTTATTTGGAAGTACATAAGCAACAAAGTAGCATATGTCTTGAAAACGAACATTTTTCAGGATTTTTCAGGATTTTTTCAAATATGCAAGCATCATTCTCTCAAAACAAAAATCCAATGATATCAATAGCATTTTTCCCAAAATATTTTGATAGCATACATCAGTCCAAGGAGGTAGAAGTTCACCAAAAAAATCATTTTCCTTTCCTAGAATTTTTTCCAAAAAAGTTGTATAAAATCAGCAAAAGTAACGCGTATTATCAAAACTCAATCACGCCACTAAAAAAAATTGTAGCCCTATCAATGAGAATGTTGATTATTGGTTTTCATGCTTGAGATAAGATAAATAAGCCATAATTTGATGTGTATGACACTAACTTAGCCTCCACTTAAGTAGGTTCTTATCGCCTAGTTCAAAAAAACTGTAAAAAACAAAAATACAAAATTTGATCATCTTTTTTCAAAAACTAATCATAACTATGCTTGCACAAGTAGTCTACACCTATAGTTACAACAAATAATGCACTTACACAGCTTTCCCCTTTGATGAAAATCAAAATTAGGCTCATAATTAGACATTTTACGTATTAAAAACAGGTTGCGCAAAAGGCCATGTATGAGAAGAGGCCCAAAAAGTGGCTCTAAAGTTTTGGAAAATTCAAAACAAAGTAGTATTTACCCTATATAACATGGGTGCACCTCAAGTTTTACATTATTAGCTTGCATATGGAAGGAGAAAAATTCATGCTCCACCTGTATAAAAAACATCATTTCAATATTAGCGAGTCAAAAATTTATCCAATAATTATCGTTTGATGATTCCAAGATTTAGTTTACACCATGGGCTTTCCATCAAGCCAAGTTTCATGATCAAACTATGTCCCTTCTAAAAGTTATGTACAAATTACTACTATTTTGAAAACAGTAAAAATCATGCGTTTTATCAGCATGTGTCTAAGAAAATTAAAATATTGCCTTGCAAAAGCTAAGAAAAGTGCAATTTAAAAAATCTCAAATTTTTTTTGGGTCTTGAGGAACATCTGTGGATGTTAAGCATTTCAAAACTCTTAATAGATTGCCCACAAAAATTCAAGAAAAATGCTAACTTTCAGGAAACTTTAGTGTCCTCAGGACACTTGTGTCCAATTACAGAACTAGTGTTAATCTAGTGGGATAATCATAGTTATGTTTAATTTTATGGTTAAAATTATGATTTAAATTCATAGCTTGATTTTAAGCATAAAAGAGGAACTTCTATCATATTTTCATTACAAGCTTTTATTCTTTTAGGAAAAATTGAGAATTATGAGTAATAGCAGAGCTATGGTAAAATTTTCAAAAAAAATACATATCTTATTTTTATGCATAATGATAAAAGAGGAATTCCTACCATATTCTAGGATTGGACATCCTATGCAAAAAGAATGATTTTCATCATATTCATGTGAAATAAACTTTTTTGTAATTGTCTATAATTAATTGATTATGAGAAAAGAGTAATTTTTGGTAAATTTATTTTTCTACAAAAAGAGGAATTTCCATGATATTTGATATCCAAGTAATTAAATGGTAAAAGAGGAATTTTTGACATAATTCAAATTATGAGTATTTATCAAAAGTGTAATTTTGAGTATTATTAATTTTATATTTTGGAAAATATGGGTAGAATTGATTTTTGTAAATCCCATGAATCTTTTACTCGAAAAGAAGAATATTGAATATATTTTACTTGAGACATTTGAGAAAGAACATGAAAATATCCATCGAGAAAACTTGGATAATTCTTATTCAAAAAAAGAGAATCTGGAATTACTGGGAAGATCGAGGATCCAATGAATAAATGGAAGTTTAGAAATTAGTTCTCATTAATCAAGCTTAAGGAATGAAAATACAACACGTAAATTCTCTTTCTGAGTTTTTACTATTCAATTGTGAGATAAGGTTTATTTTTCCTTTTTAAACCTTCAATAACACTCTGATAAGTAGATTCAATGAGATCGAGAAAAGGTACCTTTAAACTAGGCCAAGCAATTGGTAGAAACTTAGAAAAGTCCTATCAGAATATCGAAAGTAGAAAACAGTACTAAAAGTGGATGTGATAAGATGTGATGTGGATCTGAATAAATGTGATGGGATGTAAATGGATGTGATGTGAATGTGATAAGAGGAGATGTGAATGTGATGTGATGAGATGTGAGTGGATGTGAATGATATGTGAAAGGATGTGATGAGATGAAAATGGATGAGAATGAGATGTGATGTGATAGATGTGCATGTGAATGAATGAATGGATGTGGATGAATGTGATGAGCTGTGAATGGATGTGGTGTGATATGGATAGATGAGGATGTGATCTAATGTGGATGGAATGAATGTGATGTGATGTGGATGGATGTGAACAAGATGTGATAAGATGAGGATGGATGTGATGAGGTGTGAATGAATGTGGGATGTGAATGGCTGTGTGATGGATGTGATATGATGTGGATCTGGTTAGATATGAATGAATGAAATATGATGTGGATAGATGAGATGTGATGTGATCTGGATCTAGTTAAATATGAATGGATGAGATATGATGTGGACTTGGGTAGATGTGAATGGATGTGAAGTGACCTAAATAGATGTGAATGTGATGTGATGATATGTGGATGTGATGTGAATCTGCATGAATGCAGATGGATGTCATGTGAGATTGTGACGTGATGTGATGAGGATAGATGTGATGAGATGTAAAGAATGAAAATACAACACGTAAATGCTCTTTCTGAGTTTTTCCTATTCAATTCTGATAAGGTTTATTTTTCCTTTTTAAACCTTCAACAACACTCTGATAAGTAGATTCAATGAGATTGACAAAAAGTACCTTTAAACTAGGCTAAGCAATTGGCAGAAACTTAGAAAAGTCCTATCACAATCGAAAGTAGAAAACGGTACTAAAAGTGGATGTGGTAAGATGTGATGTGGATATGAATGAATGTAAATGAATGTGATGGGATGTAAATGGATGTGATGTGATTAAATGAGATGTGAATGTGATAAGAGGAGATGTGAATGTGATGTGATGAGATGTGAGTGGATGTGAATGATATGTGAAAGGATGTGATGTGATGAAATTGGATGAGAATGAGATGTGATGTGATGAGATGTGAGTGGATGTGAATGATATGTGAAAGGATGTGATGTGATGAAAATGGATGAGAATGAGATGTGATGTGAAAGATGTGCATGTGAATGAATGAATGGATGTGGATGAATGTGATGAGTTGTGAATGGATGTGGTGTGATATGGATAGATGTGGATGTGATCCAATGTGGATGGAATGAATGTGATGTGATGTGGATGGATGTGAACGAGATGTGATAAGATGAGGATGGATGTGATGAGGTGTGATTGAATGTGGGATGTGAATGGGTGTGATGGATGCGATGTGATGTGGATCTGGTTAGATATGAATGGATGAAATATGATGTGGATAGATGAGATATGATGTGATGTGGATCTGGTTAGATATGAATGGATGAGATATGATGTGGATAGATGAGATGTGATGTGATGTAGACTTGGGTAGATGTGAATGGATGTGAAGTGACATAAATAAATGTGAACGTGATGTGATGATATGTGGATGTGATGTGGATCTGAATGAATGCAGATGGATGTCATGTGATATTAATGGATGAGATGTGATGATATGTGGATGTGATGTGGATCTGAATGAATGGAGATGGATGTCATGTGATATTAATGGATGAGATGTGATGTGGATATGTTGTGACGTTATGTGATGACGATAGATGTGGATAGATGTGATGAGATGTAATATGATGTGATTGGATGAGAATGGATGAAGGACAATGGAAATACATATGATTGGATGTGGAATAAGCAATGTGAATTGATGTAGAAGAATGTGGAATAAGCAATGTGAATTGATGTAGAAGAATGTGGAAATACATATGATTGGATGTGGAATAAGCAATGTGAATTGATGTAGAAGAATGTGGAATAATGAGAAATGATGTGGAACAATGTGGAAAGATGAGAGTTCGTTAGAAACTGTATTTATGAAACCTGCTTTTAAATGACTGTTTTATGTCAAGAATGTTGGGGAAGCATTTTGACCATCTTGTGAATAAGGTCATGGAGACCTAAGTGATAAAGTTTCAACAACTAACACAGAGTCAATGGAGAATGTCTCGCATAGCAAGATCGACCGAGGTCTTGACCAGCCTCGGTTTGATTTAAATGGTGAGCTTCCAGTACAGTGGATGAGGGACCAAGGAAAAGTGGCCTATGAGTGAAGGCTAGGTGACCTGCGAAGGAGCCTAGAGGGTGATGATACGGTGCTCGGGCTGTAGGTCACACCCTGAAGATACCCACATGTGCGTCGAGGAAGAAAATGGAATAAGGAGTTAGAGTTGTTTTTTGAACTCGAGTATGGATCGGGTTGATTTGACTTGCTGGTCCTCCAACGAATGAGTCCATGACTCTTTTATATGGATCTGTTGGTTGATCTTGTTGATCTCCAACGGAGAGTCCATCTCGATTTTTATTATGTGAAAATATTTCCGAGTACTACGAGCTAGGAACTATTGAAAAGGCCCCTGAGTGAACATGTGGTGAACATTCTGGTTACCAATGATGCCATAGGTACGCCGATGAAGGAATGATTGGAAACTAGAATTCAAGCTGGATATTTTGGAGGATTATGATCAATGATACTATGGTTTCATTAAAAGATTGTTTTAAAGACAGCTCATATAATCTTCAAATTAGTGTAATTTTATTATTCCTCTATTTTGCCTCTACTTTAGGAAGCTTTGGAGCTTAACAAATCTCCATCCTCCCTTGGAGATTACCCTTCCCATCTTGGTGGTGAAGCTTTCCTTGTGGGCTTCACTTCTTTAAAAAAAAATCTAGCCTAAAACCAAAGGTAAGCCTCAATCCATTGTGTTTTTTCTATCTTTCTCAATGGTTATCTTCTTCCCAACCTCTCTAATGCTTGGGAAGCTTCTAAATTAATGGTTTCTTCTTGAAATCAAGCTTTTTAGTGATTCATAATGTTTAATTGGATCAATGCTAATCTTTTATGCTTCAATTTAATATTTTTGATTAGTAAATCTCTCTTTTTGAAAGATTAATCATCTTTTTGGGTGGATCCTTGTTCGAAGGATGGATCTTAGTGCTAATCTCATTATCTTAATCAAAACTCCGGGCTTGACAAGCTAGAGAAGAAGATTAAGTATTTTTATGATTTTAATCTAGATAAAAATGATGATTAATTCTTTTAAACTTGTTTATGATTAACAAAAATCATATTAATTCATTTTAAGATTGAAAAGGAGTTATGCTAACATTTTTGTAAGTACTTTCATATAGGAATGATAAATGGATATTTTTAAGATTAATCAAGAGGTTTAATTATAATGATGCTTATAATTATGTTTATATTTATGCTATGTATGCATGATAATTTTTTTAGTTTAAAAGAGGAATTCCCACCACATTTCATAGTTATGAGTATATATTTAGAAGTATAATTTTTGAGAATTCTCAAAAAATGTAGCAAAACTAGCGCAAAATGTTTGACAAAATGAATTTAATTTTATGCATAATTTTGTTAATACAAAAAGAGGAATTCTCATCATATTCTAGGCATAAACATTTTTATGCTAAAAGAATGATTTTTGTTACATTTATGAAAAATAATTTTATAGTATTTATGCATAATTGTTTAAATAGAGAAAAGAGGAGTTTTTATATTTATCTTTACATATGTACATGCATAAAAATTTGGATACAAAAAGAAAAATTTTCACGATATATTATGTACAAACATTTTAAATATTAAAAGAGGAATTTTGGTCATAATTCAAAATAGGTATATTCATATACACAGATATTGTTTTAGAGGAATTTTCATCGTACTTTAATTAGGAAAATGCCTAAAGTAATTTTGGTGTTAAAAGAGAAGGTTTCACCATAATTCTACATAGACATTTAGGGCATGTTGATGCTGTCGAGTTTCAATTGGAGAAAATAATAATTTAGAATAATTATATGAGAATAATTCAATAAAATGATTCATGTATATTCATAAATAGATCATTGGAAAAATAATTATCTTTATAGAATTCCATTATTCACGAATAGAATTATTTATAATTCTATTATGTCCTAGAAAGAATGAATTCTCATAATTTTGGATTTTCCCTTACAAATGGAAATCACAATTAATTTATCAGGAAAAAAATGAAGAATTATCTTTAGAAAATATCTTTAGGATTACATTCGAGTAATTTAGCGTTAGACTATGACCGCGTGAGAAAGGTGGGCTAGTAAGATGCTTATCCATCTCTCAAATCAGAAATTAAGCAAAACCTTGTGACCATTCCCATTTCTTCAGTACAAAGAATGGATTACCAATGATTTAGAGAACTTTTCCTTAGACCCGGAATCATCGAGAAATAAGTCAGAAGAATTGTGATTTTCATTATTAAGAAAGTCTAGATTCTAAGAAAAAGGAGCTTGTGGAATCAAACTCAACGATAAATTCTTACTTGAACAGAAACTCTATTTTTGAAAAAGGACTATTGTATGCCAGAATGCTAGAGGAAGCATTTGGCTTATGGTTTAATCTAAGGAGAGTTATGGGAGTAATCAAAGGACGTCTCCCGCACAAAGCTTGCCAAGGTCTTGACCAGTCTTGGTATGGTTAAAATGGTGCGCTTCCGGTTAGTATGATGGGCGAGGGCAGACGAAGCGGCCTTGAGTGAAGTGCTAGGACACCTAGGAGGATCCTAGAGGGTTCTGACCAGGCGATGCACTTACTCGTCGCGGATGCTAGGACACCCATGCATATGTCGAGGAAGATATGGATGGACTGGTAAGGAATTATCTATGTGAACTGGAACTCAGAATCGGATCTCGTTGGTTGACTACTGGGTCTTCAACAGAGTGTCCGGATGACATTTTGATTGAAAAACATTGGACTAGAATTTTGAGGATTGTGATGGAAACATTATGGTTTCATTCAAATTTTGTTTTAAAGATAGCTGAATCTGTGAAAAAGGCAATTTCATATTGGGTGTGTAAGTGGTGTGTCTATTTTGTATTTTGCTTGAGTGCCAGATAGGGGGCCTGGAAACTCTTTTCCTTGGCACTCGGGACAAACACAACCAAATTTTTATAAAAAGGGATCCCACCAATTAAGTGTTTGGGCAGTTGGCTAACCCATGGGTCAGTTGGGGTTAGGTGAGATCGGTGGATTCCTACAATAAATTTGGATATGTTCAAGTTATGCTAGTTAGAGTAAGGCTGAGGAAGATTCTTGTTCTATGGAAAAGAATCAATGATTATGCCTCGCTTAAGGGGAAAAAAGCAATGATTTCTATGAACCAAGTGCAAGTCCCTTCCTTGATCTGGCCATGTGACCTACGGGTTTGGTCAAAATAGAAAGGATAGTTAAGGCCTTGACCCGTTAGATAAAATTTTCGTTAGAAGATTTTTCCTTGTGGAATCGCCCAGGTTCTCTAGGCAAGGGAAGCTTTTCCACACGGTTTCGGAGGAACAGCCAGATTAGACTCTTGTCTGAACATTCGTGGGGTGAGGCCCCAAGTGGGAAGCTCTGCCCTGCGTGCAAGCCCTGCGCGCAAGGTTGCTACTTTCGCTACTCGAAATTTGAGGAGTGACCAGCAGTCTCAAAGATGCATTGGAAAACTAGAAACTTCGAGTAGGCATCTTCCTCTTCCTACAATCATTCAAACATCAATTCAACTTGTTTTTAGTAGGATGTTTTTATTAATTAACATTATGTTAGGTAAAACATACATTTCAAAATAGCCCTTAAATGGCAAGTCCTAGGAGAGCTAAGATGATCGGCTCTGATACCAATTGTAAGGTTCCCCCCTTCCAAAATAGGGGAAACACTTAAGATAGTCCACTAAGTCTTAACTTAGAGAAAATTTCCTATTCATCAACACCTTGACCATGCAAAGATTCAAGGATACGATTCACAAGTAAAACCTAGTCCTATCCCGTAGGGGGAGGGTGATCTTCTAAAAATCAAATCACCCATAGGTAATTGATAATAAATTGGAAAACTACTAGTCTTGATTTCTAGAGGCAATGCTTTTTTCCTCATCCATGCAAGGCACTGCTGCTCGCCTAGTCTTCTAGAATAGAATTGCCTGAGAACCTATTCATCTAGCGTAGGGCTTTTACTTAATCTGCTGGAAAGCTACCCGACTAATCGGGTCCACCCATCCTACGATGGTGCCTTCAGGACATTCCATCCTCCCACTTTCCACCCTAGTCACGCATCAATTTGCTTTCCAATTAATCCTACCACACTGTTTGACATAAATAAACATGTTCTTTAATTAAGGCCCTTTTCACAAGGTTCGTTTTAAAATAGCCTTTTTCTACAATATAATATTACCAAAGAAAAGATTTATAAAAAACGTTTATACATCAATCAATTCCATACAAGCCAAACCGGCTCTCTTATTCTTTTAATTTATACTACCGATGATCTAGAATTTGGCCTTCCAGCCTCTACATGCTGGGCAAAACCCTACGGGATAAAAAGATGCAGGGGGGAAGAGAGCTTGAGCTCTTGCAAGCACACACACACACTCACATACCCTAATAGAGAACACACAAGGTGAGAGGCTGAAAATCTTCTTCTTCTCTACTCAACACTCAACACACCATATACAAGAATAAGAGTACACATAATATGAAAGGTACTCAACCAATACATACACGGGTTCTCTATAGTGTGAACCCGACTAAATGAGCTGGCGCTATAACTATGCCAGTCTCTAGAATGGCTGTCACACAGCCTGTCATCCCACTGGCCGCATATCACCCAAGATCTCACCAACCATGCCAGTGGTGTAAGTGCGGGGCCTATCCCCCAGGCGGGTCATCAGTGTCCACCGCCTCACTAGAGCTCGATATCTCAACACTCCCCCTCGAGCTCAACTCCATCTCATGTACACCAAGCGAAGCTCTGAATCTGCGGAGCTTCTCTGTACCCAATGCTTTGGTGAAAATGTCAGCTACCTGATCCTCTGTGCTGACATAAACAAGGTCAAGATCTCCTGCCAAGACCTTCTCTCTGACGAAGTGGTAGTGGACCTCTATGTGCTTCGTACGAGCATGAAAGACTGGGTTCCTGGCCAACTGTATACTGCTAATGTTGTCACAGAAAATGACAACTTGTCTATCCACTGATAGACCCAAATCTGCAAGTAGCTTTCTCAACCCAAGCTACCTCACATGCTGCCATAGCAGCTCCTCTGTACTCGGCCTCCGTACTCGATAGAGCAACCGTAGGCTGCTTCTTGCTGCTCCAAGTCACAGCAGCACTCCCCAAAAAAACATGAATCCACTGGTAGATCTTCTATCTGAGATACTACCAGCCCAATCAGCATCTGTGTACCCATGTACACATATCTCTGTCCCAGTCTCATAGAATAGTCCACAATGCAAAGTAGACCTCACATACCTCAGTATGCGTCTGACTGCATCCAAATGCGGTTTCCGTGGAACCTGCATAAACTGACTCACCAACCCAACAGCATAGCTCAAATCTGGTCTGGTGATTGTCATGTAGATCAAACTTCCTACTATGCTCCTATACATAGTAGGATCCTCCAAGATCTCTCCTGAGTCTGCACTCAACTTGCCATTCTGATCCAATGGCACGGAAATAGGCTTACAGCCTGTCATACCATACTTGGACAACATGTCCAAGCCATACTGTCTCTGCAGTAATCCAATACCATGTGGTGACCTAATCACCTCAATGCCTAAGAAATATCTGAGCTCCCCCAGATCCTTCATCTCAAACTTCTGTCTTAGCAAGATCTTTACATCATGGTCCCCCGTAATGATCAAGTCATCTACATAGATGACAACAAGCACAACCCCTCTATCACCATGTCTCACATACAATGAGAAATCTGCATTGGCTACATGAAAGCCAATAGTGACAAGATATTCAGAAATCTTGTCAGACCATGCTCTTGGTGCTTGCTTTAAGCCATACAAGGCTTTCTTCAACCTGCAAACATGCTCGGGGTGACCCACATCCTCATATCCAGGTGGCTGCAACATATACACCTCTTCTTGCAAATCCCCATGCAAGAATGCATTCTTTACATCCATCTGATGTAAAGACCATTGCTTTGACGCAGCCACTGCTATCACAACTCTCACCGTTGCCATCTTGGCAACTGGGCTGAAAGTTTCCTCATAATCAATCCCATATGTCTGCGCATATCCTTTGGCTACCAATCTAGCCTTGTACCTGTTTATGCTACCATCACTGTTATGTTTAACTTTGTACACCCACTTGCATCCAATGGCTTTCTTGCCGTCTGGCAATTGCACTAAATCCCAAGTTTCATTTCCATATAGTGCATCCATCTCCTCATCCATAGCTTTCTCCCAACACACATTCCCAATAGCCTCATCAATGCATGTGGGCTCAACAACCTGCACAACCTTTGCCATATACGCATAGTGATGTGCCACATAACCATCATATGTAAATCTCTGCACAGGGTTCTTCACTCTCCCTGATCTTCGCAGCTTTTCATTCATGGCTTCCATAGCCTTCTTTACACCAGGTGTTCTCATAGCTGGGATCCCAAGCTCCTCATCAAGGCTCATATCCGAGCCACTAGACTCTCCATCAACATGAGAATGTCCTGCAGAAATGTCAGGCATACCAAGGGGCTCAACCACTTTCTCTTTTCCTTTACGTGATGTACTAATCACATTTGCAGGGCTGGTATTATGACGCAGCCTGCCACTCCATGGTCTATCAACAGACCCACTAGATGAGGACTCTCCTGGTCCACTCAAAGACTGTGATTGCTGACCTGCATTCTGTGCAACCACAGTTCCACTCACATCAGCCCCAACAGCTTCTTTTTGAGCAGCATACCAGCTGCTCATCTCATCAAACACAACATCCCTGCTTACCCTCAACTCACGTGTAGCAGGGTTATAACACCTGTATCCCTTTTGCTCAAGGGAATATCCAATAAACACACATTTTTCAGCTTTCGGATCCAGCTTAGTTCTCAGCTCATCTGGCACATGCACATATGCAATGCATCCAAAAACTTTTAGATGAGACAAATCTGGTTTTCTGCCAGTAAACCTCTCCTCTGGAGTTACATCATGTATGGCTGCAGTTGGAGTCCTGTTCATGATGTATACTGCTGTAGAAACAGCCTCAGCCCAATAGCAATGCGGCATTTTCTTCTCTTCCATCAATGCTCGCGCAATCTCAGCAATGTGCCTGTTTTTCCGCTCAGCAACTCCATTTTGTTGCGGAGTGTATCTGCATGTATACTGTCTCCGAATACCATTCTTCTTCAAATATTCAGAGAACTCATTGGAGAAGTACTCTCCCCCTCCATCTGACCTTAGGCACTTTACATATTTTCCTGTTTGCTTTTCAACCAAAAATCTGAAATTCTGAAAGTGAGTGAACACCTCACTCTTCTCCTTCATGAAATATACCCACACTTTCCTTGTGTGGTCATCAATGAAAGTGACATAGTACCTGCAGCCTCCCATAGACACGGTCTTCGTAGGACCCCATACATCTGAATGCACAACATCTAGTGCATTTCTGCTCACATATCTGTTACATGGAAACACATGCTTTGTTTGCTTCCCAAATTGGCATGCTTCACAGATTTTATGCATACCTTCCACTTTAAATTTTGGCAGCCCTGTCACAATTCCTTTTGTCTGCATACACTTCAATCTTTGCACATTTACATGTCCAATTCTTTTATGCCATATGTCTGTGTCTGCAACAACTCCTGAACCATTTGCAAACATCGCAGCACTCATTTCAGGCATGTCTACATTCAACGTAAACATTCTGCCCACTCTGTTGCCTTTTGCAACCAACCTGCACTTGTCTTTGAAATCTTCAACATAACACCCATCAGGGTTAAACCGAACCTGCAAACCCTGCTCAATCATCTGGCCAACTGAAACCAGATTCTTTGTTATGTTCGGTACATGAAGTACATCTGCAAGGTACTTCACTTTGCCATCCTGCATAGACAATGGCACATCTCCAACATGGGCAATTGGATGAGCAGTGTCATCCAATTGAAGTACATCTGCAAGGTACTTCACTTTGCCATCCTGCATAGACAATGGCACATCTCCAACGTGGGCAATTGGATGAGCAGTGTCATCCCCTGTTTCCACAAAACCTGGTCTTTCCGGGTTTTTCATCTCCTTGAACCACTCCCCATGACTTGTCATGTGGTTCGAAGCGCCTGAATCCACATACCATACATTATCTTTTTGTGCTGCATCAACATTTTCAGACATGGCATTCACGACATGCTGCATAACAAACAACCTTTCATTATCCTCATTGTTTCTGCTTGAGGATGCATAGTTGTTTTGCTACACTTTCCCATTTTGCATGTCAGCCTGCTTCTTATAACATTCTGCCTGCACATGTCCATTACCACAATAATAGCATTCACTTGCATCATTATATTGCCTTTGCCAATTTCCACGGCCTCTTTGACTCCCCCTGCCTCTAAATTTGCCTCTTCCACCTGCGTGTTGTTGTTGTTGTTGATTCTGGGACTGTTGTTGTTGCTGCTGCTGACCATAATTCTGATTACCTGTTCGGCCACCTCCTTGACCGCGTCCACGGCCTCCTCTACCTCGTCCTCTTCCTGAACTCGTGTAGAAGGCCTGTTGCTCTGAACTATTTTTGCTTTGTGAAGACTGTTGGTCTTTACCCAAGCTCTTCTCTTCGATAATCAGCATAGACACCAAATCTGTAAAGTTGGGAATGTTTTCCCGAGTCTGAATAGACGTCTTGAATGCCTTGTATTGTGGCCCGAGACCACGTAGACAGACTTCCACCTTGTCATCATCATCTACTGACACACCAATAGATGCAAGGGATTCCACAATACCCTTTATCTTCAATGCATAGTCATTCACAGACATGCTCTTTTTCTCCACAGTATGAAGTTCATTCTTCAATTGTATCTTACGTGCCTTGGTATTTGTTTCATAGAGCTTTATCAAGGTGTCCCACGCCTCCTTGGGGGACTTGGCATCCTGAATGTGCCCAATCATGGTGTCCTGTATACTAATGGAAAGCCAATACATAACCTTCCTGGCTCCTTGGTTCCAGTCTTTAAACTCTTTCACATCTGCAGCAGTCGGATTTATATCCGGTATCTCCGGCGCCTCTTCATGCTCACCTTCTATGTAGTCCCAATAGCCTTTTCCCATCAGGAAATTCGTCAACCTGAACCTCCAAGCATGGAAGTTATTCTTATCCAGCTTCTCAGCCACAATCTGTGTTATGCCATCATTAGACATCTTGCCAAACACACAATTTCACCAGAAACTGCACTCTGGTTTTTCTTGCACAAATGCTGTATTTTCTGCAGCGGTACTGTAGTACTCTCAAATGGCACAACCAGTGACTTCAATGCACATACATACACCCAATGGCAACTGTAGACCTCTTTGCAGCACCCACAGTGTCTGCACAGTCAATCTGTTTTCCTGCAGTTCTTAAAACAGAGTTCTGCAGAGAATTGATGACTTACCCACAGTGCTCGAAATCGCCTGCTTTCTGAAAAACGGAGGTCTAAACGCGCCCGAAACGCGTTTTCGGCCTGAAAATGCAATCCTTTACAGTCCAAAGGACTGTATAGTTGCCCTATAGCTTCACTCCCGCGAAGAAAGCTCCTCAATCGGAGATCGTTTGCCAGTGCCTCCCGTAGAGCTCCCGACAAGGGTGTAGTCACCAACACAATAGGGAAGAGTAGTTGAAGCTCTTACCACCGCTTCCTGTGGTTCTCTTGCTTGCAGCTCAGCCCTTAGCACGAACCAGGCTCTGATACCATAAAAAGATGCAGGGGGGAAGAGAGCTTGAGCTCTTGCAAGCACACACACACACTCACATACCCTAATAGAGAACACACAAGGTGAGAGGCTGAAAATCTTCTTCTTCTCTACTCAACACTCAACACACCATATACAAGAATAAGAGTACACATAATATGAAAGGTACTCAACCAATACATACACGGGTTCTCTATAGTGTGAACCCGACTAAATGAGCTGGCGCTATAACTATGCCAGTCTCTAGAATGGCTATCACACAGCCTGTCATCCCACTGGCCGCATATCACCCAAGATCTCACCAACCATGCCAGTGGTGTAAGTGCGGGGCCTATCCCCCAGGCGGGTCATCAGTGTCCACCACCTCACTAGAGCTTGATATCTCAACACGGGACCATACACCTCATCGTCTCGGCCGCACGCAAGGACTCAAGCCGGCCTGTCGGCTTGTCGCCCTCTTAGGCTCCATTGCTTGATCATCTCGCCCCTCAAAGGGATGTCTGCGCACTCGCGTCACTGCACTAGCCTGGGCCCTCAGGACTAGATAGCATCATAATCTCTTGCCTCAATCGCGGCGAACCTTATTCTCCCAATGGTATGAGGGATACCTTGGGCCATTCTCGGGCTTTGCTAATGATGCCGCCCAGCTACACAAGCACGGAACGGAGTTAGCGTCGAAGCCACAAAAAATTTACACTCTTTCTCTTAAAGCTAACAATCTCAATACAATTCATTCAATACAGCATCACTTCAAATCGTAGCTTCATACAATTTTATTTCATTATTTTAAAAAGAAAAGAAACACATTTATTGACACTAATATTTAAAAAAACTCTTACTTAAAAGATAACCAAGCTAACCTGGCCACCATTTCTGTGAGGAGCTTGTAGTAATGGGAGGGTTGGGGCTGCATTAGGAGCATCTTCTCTAATCTCATTGTTACGAGCTCCTCTCGAAATAATATTTTGACGTTTTTGGAATGGGACCATCTTGAACGTCGCCTTGTAGGGCTTGCTATCGCGGTCGAAACGCTCTAGTCAGATCTTAATTCTAAGATCGTTTGCTCACTGTATGAGCAAAAGGCCACAGCGCACTAAGGCCAAAACCTCTTCCTAAAGTCCATGCGAATGGGGGGGGGAGGGGAGGAATTGTGAGATGTCCTTAACAGAAAAATGTTTTGTTGAAGGGGAGAAGGGTGTTGATGTAAGTCTCTTTACGCGGGGGGGGGGGGGGTGGGGAGGGGAGAGAGAGAGAGAGAGAGAGAGAGAAGAGTTAAGGACACTGCCTTGTAACAAGGGGAAAGTAGAGGAAAGTTGCCTTATCTGAAAAGGTGATAACAAAGCTGAGTAAAATCGGTAAGGTGACAAAAATCATTGTCTCCAATATGGAGGAGAAGAAAAGCCATGTCAAGGATAGCTCATCCAAAAAGAAAAAGACCTCTGCCAAAGAGAAGAAGGAAAGAAAGAAGAGCCCTACTAAGAGCAGATCTTCCAAGGGGAAAAAGAGCACTACTAAAGAGAAGACCCATTCTAAAGGGAAGAGCCCTCAGGCTACAGAGAAAACCCCTAGCCCTCTTGCTAAAGAGAAGAGTCCTAGCCCTCCTACTAAAGAGAAGAGCTCTTCACTAGCTCAAGAGAAGACTCCTATCAAAGAGAAGACCCCTGTCAAAGAGAAGAGTGCTACTAAAGGTCTTCCGTTTCACTCACCAGTGAAATTTAAAATGCAGAAGCGTCGTTCATCCAACAAAGAAAGTAAGAGGGCAAATGTTGGCTCTCCATTTAATATCTTTTTCATGTCCCCCAAGAAGACTGCCAAGTCTCCAAAGCCAACCTCCAAAGAACCTTCTCCAAAACCAGACCCCACTACCAAATCTCTCTCGCCAACACCTAAAGATCTCAGAGAAGAGCCCAACTTACCACCAGTTGAGGAATCCACTGCAAAGTCTTCCTTTCCAACACCTCAAGAGCTCAAAACACTGGAACTTGAACCTCAATCAGCCAAATTTGATCAAAGCAAATAGAAGAGAGAAAGATTCTATAAAGATCCAGGGTCATCCCATGCCAAAAGAAAAGTTGATTTTGTTGAGTGATTCCACAAATTGGCTTTTGTTTTGTTCATTTTGTCCATATGAACACACCCTTTTTGGGACTATATTTTGTACTTAAATTCAGTATCAACAATTTGATATTCAACTGTTAAACCTTGTTTTGTGTTGCGAACAATATGTTGACCATTTTTGTGAAGAAGTCAAGACGAAATTTAGCAGAATATATTGATTACATTATTGGAGAAATCCTTTTCAGCTTAACAAACTTGCCCTTGCAAGTGGCTCAAATACAACTTTTTTTGGGGGAAGACATGTGATGCATGAGGTTACACTCTCCATCCTTGTACTGACAACAATATCATCTACTTTGAATCTATATTCAGGTGATGTTTCATCCAGAAACTCAAGCGACTCTCTTACATGTTGTAGTCTCCAGTTTGATGTTACTATAAGGTTCCTAGGATCTATGAATGGATGGACTATGATGTTAAATTCAAACTCTCGACAATTCTCTTCAGAATCCAAAGAGACCCAACTACCAAGCTTGCTTTTCCACCTCCTATAGTCATAGCCCAAAACTAGGGATTGACGACATAGTTGGTATGAGATAGACATAGAATTTGGGCTTTCTCTACAACTGATATTGTTGGTTGCCAATATGAAAAGTTTCCTTGGTAATCCATCCTTCTCCAAGTACAGTGTCCAAATCAGTCGTAGATAGTCTTCTATTAAGCCACATCGTTCTTGTCCTCTCCAATTCCATTGTATTGAAACATGCCACAAAGACATGTATAGGCAAGAACCATTGAATTTTTATCCTTCTTGAAATCCTTCCAGGAGACATAGCTTTAAGAATATCGTCTTTGATTTTGGATTTGAAGCTTGTTATGGTATTTGGATCAGGAACTTCCCATTCGAGTGACATTAATGTGGGAATAGGTATGTTATATAATTCTCCATGAACACCTTCTCTTGATGGAACCCTGTATTCTACAAAATACACAAATATATCCACTGATTTGTAAAATGAAGGTGGTTTGTCTACATACATTACATCTGCAATCCCCTTGTGAATTGCTTTGAATGTGCCACTTAAGCTCTCAACAGGCTGCCACTCCACAGCTGTTGATGGAAAGATAACTGAAATTAAACAAACAACAAATATATCAGAAGGAGAAATATTGTGTTGTATCAAATAGATAAAATTTTGTTAAATTACAGTAAGAATGGAGAATTGGATGTTCATCCAAGTTCAACACCATGTCTTTGGCCATGTAGACATGTTGAACTTTTACAAGCCAGCCATTGTCGGTCACTTTGAAGGCAAGAACACGACCTTTCCAATGGGATTTCACTTCATTTCGCTTGGTTCTTTTCACCCTATGGGCACCTTTGCAAGAGGGAAGCATTGTTACCCAATCATTCACACAAAAAGACATGGGTTTCCAAACACCATCCTCTCTGGTGTTACGAAAATCACAAGAAGTTATATTATGAGAAGGACGACGTGAGGACGCCATAGAAGCTCACAGATGAGAGAAAAATAGTGAGTCTTTTGAAAATGCAAAGAAAGGAGAATAAGCCATATGCCAAAATGGAGGGAAGGTGGAAAAGGGAATGAGCCATACCAAAATGGAGGGAAGGTGGAAAGTAGACGTTTGAAAAAATTTGGTGATTTGTCATTAATAGCGTTGCTTTCAGAGCCTGAAAAGAGAAGATTTTGTATCTTCCTGCTTGATTTTTTGAAATATAAAATGGAACAAGATGTCACTATTTTGGACCCAAACTTTAATGTTAGCCATCGTAAACATCTAAATTAAGCCGTTTTAGCCGTTCGCCACTAAAATAAAACCGTTAAGAAGACATTTAGAGGAGACAAGAATGCCATACTTTTGTATACGTGTCAATTCACAATTGGACAATTTTTTAATCCTTAGATTAACAAACAGCCCTTTTCTAGCCGTTTTTGGCCCTAATGATTAGCTTTGCATTGTTGCAAGAGTGCACCCAACTTTTCCATCTCCTCTTTTGCATTAGGATTCAACCCTTCTTGCTTTTGAATCATCATTGGCATATTCACTTTGTACCCATAGAGTGCCTCAAAAGGTGACATGCCAATGCTCTCATGATGTGTGCTATTATGAGCAAACTCAGCAAAAGCAACACAACCACTCATCCCAAACACCTTGCATATCATGGAAATAGTGTCTTAAGTACGTTTCCACCCATGTGTTTACCCTCTCGGTTTGTCCATCGGTTTTGGGGTGATAGGTGTCAAAACAGTCCCCATGATCTCAAACAATTTCCTCCAAAATGAGCTCATAAACTTCACATCTCAGTCACACAAGAAATTTGTTGTGGCACTCCATGCAACTTGAACACATGATTCACAAACTATTTTGCAACCATAGATGGTGAAAATTTGACTTTCGAAGGAACAAAATGTGCCACTTTTGTCAAGCGGTCTACCACCACATATATACTATCCCATCCCCTCCTTGTATGAGGAAGTCCCGTATGAAATCCATGGATATGTGTGTCCATTTGCCATCGGGAATAGGAAAAGGCTAAAACAAACCACTGATGGGCTTATGCGTGGGATCCTTGTTTTATTGACAAAGCAAGCAACTTGTCACAAAAGTACACACATCTTTCCACATTCCTTTCCAATAAAAATTCTTCCGCACCTTCTCAAAGGGCTTAAACAATCCCATGTTCCTCAATAATGGAGACGAATGCATCTCTTCTAACACCCTCTTCTTGTAGCTTGATGTAGGCACAAGGTAGACTTTTGCTTTGTAGTAGTAGATGAGTCCATTACAAAGTTCAAAATGTAGCAAATCATTAGGGGATCCTTGTTGTAGTTTTTGCCACATTGGTCCACTTCCTCATCCAATAGGTACTCTTCTTCGATATCCAAAATCCAATTTTTATGTACCTCCAATATTTCCAAGCATTTACATGCCCATATGCATGACATTGCATCTGCCACAACATTCTCTTTCCCTTTCATGTAAGAGATTTCAAAGTCATAATTTTACAATGTAGCCACCCACCTTCTTTACTTGGGAGAGAGTGTAGGTTGAGACAAGAAGTATTGAAGCACTCTATGATCACTCTTTACAAAGAAATGACTCCCATACAAGTAATGATGTCACTTCTTTATTGCATGAAGTATTGCCAACATCTCTTGATCATAGACATACATAACCATTTCCTTCTCATCAAGATTTTGAACTGTTTGTAAATGTTTTTGTAAATGGCTGTTTTATGTCAAGAATGCTGGGGAAGCATTTTGACTGTCTTGTGGATTAAGGTCATGAAGACCTAACTGTTAAAGTTGCAACTGCTTACAGAGAGTCAATGGAGGACCTCTCGCGTAGCAAGGTCGACCGAGGTCTTCACCAGCCTTGGTTCGATTAAAATGGTGAGCTTTCGGTATGGTGGATGAGGAACCAAGGAAGTGGCCTATGAGTGAAGCGCTAGGCCACCTGCTAGAGGGTGCTGACCATACGGTGCTCGGGCTCTGGGTCACCTAGGATACCCACGCGTGCGTCGAGGAAGATATCGGAACAAGGAGTAAGAGTTGTTTTCTAAAAACCGGGCATGGATCTGGTTGATTGACCTTGCTGGTCTTCAATGGATGAGTCCATAGCTCTTTTTATGGATCTGTTGGTTGATCTTGCTGATCTTCAACGAGAGTCCATCTTGATTTTTATAAGTGATTATATTGCCGAGTATTATGGGCTAGGAACTATTGAAAAGGCCCCTATGTGGATAGGTGGTGAGCGTTCTAGTTGCCGATGATGCCATAGATACTCTGATGAAGGAATGATGGGAAATTAAGAATCAACCGGATAATTTGGAAGACTGTGATCAGTGGTACTATGGTTTCATTAAAGGATTGTTTTAAAGTTAGCTGATGCTAAGAAAAAGGCAATTGCATATTGGGTGTGTAAGTGGTGTGGCTAGTTTTATGTTTGCATGAACTTCCGGCTAGGGGGCCTTGGAACTCTTTTCCTTGGTACCCGGGATAAAACCTAACCAAATTCTAAATTGGATCCCATCACTATAGTGGTTGGGCGGTTGGCTAACCCATGGGATCGGATGGGGTTAGGCTGGATAATATGTGATTAGATGCTTATCGGAAGTGATAAGATGTGATAAGAGGTGTATGAGATGTGATAAGATGTGTGTGAGATGTGATAGGATATGATAAGATGTATATGGAATGTGTAGGGCGAGAATGGATATAATATGGATGTATGGATGTAGGTACGGATATGTATGTATGAATGTGAATGTGGATGTGGATGTGTATGTATGAATGTGAATGTGGATGTGGATGTGGATGTATGGATATGAATGTGGATGTGGATGTATGGATGTAGATACGGATGTGGATGTATGTATGTGGAAGTGGATGTATGAATGAGGATGTGAAAATGGATGTATGCATGGATGTGTATGTAGAATAATGAATGTGAATGTGTATGGGAAATAATGTGAATGTGTATGGGAAATAATGTGTCGTCGATATGAGTGAATGGATGATGATGAATACATATGAATGGGATGTGGAATAAGTAATGTGGACTAAGGAGGATAAAATGGAAAGACCAGAGTTCGATATAGAAACTGTATTTTGTGAACTGTTTGTAAATGAATGTTTTATGTCAAGAATGCTGGGGAAGCATTTTGACCGTCTTGTAGATTAAGGTCAAGGAGACCTAACTGATAAAGTTGCAACTGCTGACGGAGAGTCAATGGAGGACGTCTCACGTAGCAAGGTCGGTCGAGGTCTTGACCAGCCTTGGTTCGATTTAAATGGTGAGCTTCCGGTACGGTGGATTAGGGACCAAGGAAGCGGCCTATGAGTGAAGCGCTAGGTCACGTGCTGCGAAGGATCCTAGAGGGTGCTGACCATACGGTGCTCGGGCTTTGGGTCGCCGAAGATACCCACACGTGCGTCGTGGAAGATATTGGAACAAGGAGTAAGAGTTGTTTTCTGAAACCGGGCATGGATCTGGTTGATTGACCTTGCTGGTCTTTAACGGATGAGTCCATGGCTCTTTTATATGGATCTGTGGGTTGATCTTGCTGATCTTCCACGGAGATTCCATTCTATTATATGAATATATTGCCAGTTACTATGAGCTAGGAACTATGGAAAAGGCCCCTGAATGAACAGGTGGTGAGTGTTCTGGTTGCCAATGATGCCATAAGTAAACCGATGAATGAATGATGGGAAATAAGGATTCAACCGGATACTTTGAGGATTGTCATCAGTGACATAATGGTTTCGTTAAAGGATTGTTTGAAAGTTAGTTGATGCTGAGAAAAAGGTAATTTCATATTAGATGTGTAAGTGGTGTGACTAGTTTTATGTTTTGCATGAACTTCTGGCTAGGGGGCCTAGGAACTCTTTTCCCTGGTACCCGGGACAAAACCTAACCAAATTCTTAATTGGATCCCATCACTACAGTGGTTGGGCGGTTGGCTAACCCATGGGACTGGATGGGGTTAGGCTGGACCGATGGATCCGTAAATCGAGATTTAATTTCTATATTTACGATAGATGAAGTAAATCCCGGATAGTAATTGTTCTATGGATAGGAATCAACGGCTGTGCCTCTTGATGGGGAAAAAGGCGTTGATCCCAATGATCCAAGTGCAAGTTTCTTCCTTGATCTGACCAAGTACCGTTAGAGGTGCAGTCAGATCAGTTTGATCAGTAATGATCTTGACTACGTTAGAGTAAAGAGTTATCCTGGTGGAATCGCCCGTGCTTTCCGGGTAAAGGAAGTTTTTCGGGTTTTGGTTTTGGATAAACCGACGGATTAGTCTCTTGTCCGGATATCTGAGGGCGAGGCCCCGAGTGTGAGACCCCTGCCCCGCGCACGATGTGCTACTTCCGCTGCTAGTACCCCGAATCCGTAGCACGGTGGAGACTGGGATCTTACAGTTGGTATTAGAGCCAAATTGAAAGCTAATAAAGATAATTAAATTCTTATCTGAAATTGATAATAAGAATTCAGAAACAGCATTTTCATAATGTATTTTCATTCAGTAAACTTCTTTAATGAAGAAATTTTAATCAAAGAAATTATTTTTATAGATGGAAGTTTCCCATTTATCTGGTATTCCCGACCTCACCCAGTCTCAAGATATGATTGCATTTGCCTTCGAGCATCTCATCTTTTTTGCTTCAACTCGAACAAGCCGAGCAAGACTTGCACGCCATTTCGAGGAATTATATTTTCCTAACCTAGTGGAGAGACAACAGCATAAGTGGTTTGCAGGGCTATATATCCACGCCTCTTGCAACCGGCGTGCAATGTTGAGGTAGAACCTCTCATTGGCCATGATTTTGATAAAGCTGAAAATGACGCGTGGTGTCATTCTATATCTTTCAACGCCTCAAAATTTCAGACTTGCTTGCCGAGTTTATAGACTCTTCAGTCGATTTATCCCTAAGGAGAAAATAATAGCTCCCTTCGCAACTAGAGAAATTATGTAACAGGGCATGACTATGGCCCAGTACCGTCGTCTTATGCGTCTCTCGAGGAGATTTTGAATTTTGGAGCCGAGCCACTCTATGTACTTATTACAACTTGTATATAAATATACAAATGTTTTTTTATTTAGGTGATTGTTTACGGACGATCGGATAAAGAAAAGTCTGTTTATCAGACTTATGTCATATATCTCCAATAAGATCACAATTGAGGAGCCAATTATGTCAAAAGTTATCAAGACGCACAAAAAGGTTGTAATTGTGTGATATAATTCATACAATTTGTTATTCAAACTGAAATTCGTAAATTAGTAATTAGGACTTCAATTGGAAGTACCGCAATTATATAGAACCCTGACTTGCTTGAGACCTAGACATGATGGTATTTACCTTATAGTTTCGAGTATCATGACTATCCGTAAATACCGAGGGTATAACTGCAGCTCTTTACCGACAGTATATACGAGTAAATCTAAGACTTGAAATTATAAGCATTAATGCTATCCAATTGATGAATTCGAATGTGGTTGATATGATTTTTAATTCTGTTGAGAATTGATGAATTGATTTGGATTCTGATTGAAAAATGTTGATTTCTGAAATTTAGCTGAAATATAATAACCTGAGCGAAACCACAATGAGGATGATTGGGACGAGTCCCTGTGATGATATTCATAACTAGAATCATGATAATGAATTCAGCAAATCACTATTAGATTAGTGGATTGTGCTGTCAAATTATTACTGTTAACACTTGACATGGTAGATCAAGTTAAGGGATGATAAATTGAGAACTTAACTGAAATTTCTGTGGAGGAATGTTCAGAAGAAAATTTTTTGATCTAATGGACCATTATCGTATGAATGATATGATCTAAATGAATTATTATTTAATGATGAGTTCTATATAAGAAATATTTATCCCAGTATTCTGTTGGGTTGACCAGAATATAAGGAACCCAGAATAAATTGGATCTTAAGAAAAAGAGTTGTCCTCTACTTTGCGAGATGAGGACATCTCGCACCTTTTTAAGTGGGGTAGAAGTTTGTAAGATTCCTCCCCCCAACCTTCGAGGTATACAGGAGTAAGAATCTCCTTTTTTGATCTTATAATTATTCCCTCTCTAAATAAAAGAAAGATTCTGTTTAAAAAGGGAAGACACTTTACCCAGATTACCTTCTCAGGAGCCCACCTATTTTAAAGATTCAGAACGATGATTTCAGAAGTGAGAACCAGTGTTTTGGATGCCAAGGTTTTGACCATCAGTTAAAAGGCTGCCTGAATCCTACCATAAAAAGGGCACAAGGAAGTCTAGAACCCAAATTCAGAGACCAACTTCTTCATACCAATCTAATCAGGATCCGTCTCGGACAAGATTGCTTAACTCCATTAACTAGGTCTCCGACCCATTGATTAGGGTCGAGATGACGAGTCAAATGCTTGGCGACTTAGAGCAACAGATGCAAGCAATTCATAAAGATATAAACGCTGCCCAGGATTGATAGAGACAATATACAGATAAGAAGAGGACAGTCTGAGAACTCAAAGAAGCAGTTATAGTCTTCATTTGAATACGGACCAAAAGAATTTCTTTATCTCTAGGGGAGTATAGGTAGTTATCCCCCAGCTATTGTGGATCAAAGAAAGTAAGTGACTTAACCTAAGAACTTCTTTTATCTCCTCATCTCAAAGTTCTTAATGCCTTCTATAGAAATATGTGCCAAACCCAAATCATGGAAAGACGGTAAAACTTCAGTGGCAATATACTGTTGGCTTCTAGGTTACACTAACTCCTTCCTTTATATAAGTCGTAACTTTTACTTATCGCTCACAGTAATCTTACTTCCATCGATCTCCCTTCTTCTGGCTTGGCAACAGGAATTAGTTTTATCCATGATGATTTCTCACCTTCAAGACGCAAGCGAGTCTGTGAAGAAGGATTTTTTAGAACAGTATGAGCGCTCACTTTTTCCTCACTTGGGAACTTCTGTAGCTCAGACCAAATGGCGGACCTATCAAGACATAACTAGGGTAACACCCTGGGGTCAGCAGCACTTTCGTAACAACGTCCGCTTGGCCATGGTTATTGAAGCTTTGGGTTTGGGTCCCCGATATTACTGCGTCATGAGATCAAGATATCTTGGGTTTTCTGAGCGGGTCTTCTTACTAGCGTGTTTTCTTCCTCATCAGAAGATATGCCTTTATCCCATTTTTGGCTTGCCTCTCAGAGGTCCTTTTGCTAGATCACCTCATACCACTGAGATAGGTGCGACAATAACCAACAGAATTATTCCCATAGATGAGTTACCTTATACGTGCGCAGCTTGTGAGTGCTGCTTTTGTGATCATATGATGGACGGGCTTATGGAAGTGTAAAGAGTTCTTCTATCCTTACTTACTGTATATGTTCCAAGAATGAATAAAGTTTAAATCTTGTTCTTGTCTTGACCCTTACTCTCTTTGAGACTTTTTTAATTAGTGGTTAATCTTAATTAAATTTTTCTCTAAGTCTCATGTTCGTGCATTTTGCGAAATTATCCCAAGTTTGCGAGATGAGGACATCTCGCGTTTTTCAAGTGGAAGAGAATGTAAGATTCCTCCCCAATCTCTCAAAATGTCCAACATATTTCCATGCAATCAATTGCCTCTTCAGAAATATAAGAGATCTTGTCTTTGACTGTTTTGGCATAGAGAGAGAAAATATTCTAGAGAGAGAATATTCAGATTTTTAATATTTTTGGATGGAAAATTATCTCATCTTATTAAAATAAGTTCCCCTGAAACAGAAATTCAAAAAGAACTTTCCAATGTGCAATTGGAATTAATTGGAAATGGGTATAAAGGACCTTAGCCTAAGGGTCTAGATTTTCAGAAATTTTTGGATTATGGTCCAATTAAGGTTCCTATGGGCCAATAGCATCAATCCATGTGTAGGGAGGAGATAAATCCAATTTGTAAAAGAAGATACCCAAAAATGAGTAAATGCTCACATAAGATGAAGAGTTGAAAATGTAGAAGGTTTATTAGTAAAAAACTATGAGCAATATTAAAAATATGAGATATTTTGGGTATCCTAAAATGAGTAAATGCTCACACAAGATGAAGAGTTGAAAATGTACAAGGTTTATTAGTAAAAAAACTATGAGCAATATTAAAAATATGAGATATTTTGGGTATAATGATTCCATTTTGACACATATGTAAGGAAGGGGAGTTCTTTAAAGGAGGTGTATATTTCACATAAGATGAAGAGTTGAAAATGTACAAGGTTTATTAGTAAAAAACTATGAGCAATATTAAAAATATGAGATATTTTGGGTATAATGATTCCATTTTGACACATATGTAAGGAAGGGGAGTTTTTTAAAGGAGGTGCATATTTCACATGCTTGAATGAGTTTTAAACTCATAAAATTTGAGATATTTCATCTCTCCTCTCTCCTAATTCAAGTCTAGTTACAAAAAGTTAGCTCAACTGACCTAAAAATGGTCAAAAATTGACCAAACTGAGTTGGAAAATTCTAGAATCAGTTTGTTTGGTTAGGAACTCACTTTTTCCTATAAATAGAGGCCTTCCCCTTTGTTGAAGCTCAACAATGTTTAATGCATTGTTACTCTACTTCACCTAAGCCAAGAACTGTGAATTCATAAAAATTCACTAGTTTTTGACACTTCCCTCTTTCTTCAATCCCCATTGGTGGCTCCATCAACATACTAAACCAATTGATTGGTTGGGGGCCTCTACCGTGAACAAAGAGTCAAGCAATTTGTAAGCTAATTAGTGAATTTTGATCATTTTCTATAATTTCTCAATGTTTCTCTCTTCTCAATCCCTCTCAAGCTTGAGAAGCTTAATTGGAATGGTTTTTAAATGCTATTGAGGTTAATTGATTAATGATAGTTAAGAATTACATAAATTTCTATTTATGCTTAATTTAAAAGTTTTTTATGTAAATGCTCTCTCTCACTCAAGAAATAATCATACTCATGACCCATTCTCAATCCAAATGAAGCTTTTCATAAAGCTTTTCCTTAATCCAAGATTAAGCTATGCTTGAGGCCAAATTAATGACTTTTTTCTATGCTTTTAGTTTATGTATATTGATGATTCAATCCATTATGGATTAATGATCCAATTAGAGATCATTCTAATTATTTCATTAATGATAAGCTTTATCTCTTAGAGAAATTGAGATTTATCAGTCATAGTAGCGCAGCTATGGCAAAATTTTTATAAAAATTACGCATAAAATAATTTCATTCAAAGCATAAAAAGAGGACTTCCTACCATATTCTAGGAATTATCATCCTAGATTAATTGGAAGAATTTCATTGTAATCATGGAGAAATCAAATTTTTATATTATGTATAAAGGATAAGTATTTATATCAAAAGTGTTACTTTTATCATTTTTATTTTCATGCATAGAAGTATGCATAATGGATAGCATGAAATTCAATTATGATAAAAGTAACAATTTTATATTAAAATAATAATCTTTTATGCATACCTCTTTGCATGAAATCTAATTATGATAAAAGTAACACTTTTATGTTAAAATAATAATCTTTTATGCATACCTCTATGCATGAAAATCAATTATGCATAATAAAAAATCAATTTCTCTAGGATTACAATGAATATCTTTCAATTAATCTAGGATGATAATTCCTAGAATATGGTAGGAAGTCCTCTTTTCATGCTTTGAATGAAATTATTTTATGTGTAATTTTTATAAAAATTTTGCCATAGCTCCGCTACTATGACTGATAAATCTCAATTTATTTTGAAGGATAAAGCTTATCATTAAGGGAATGATTAGAATGATCCCTAATTGGATCATTAATCCAATAATGGATTGAATCATCAATATTCATGAAATACATAAACTAAAAGCATAGAAAAAAGCTGATTTGGCCTCAAGCATAGATTAATCTTGGATTAAGGAAAAGCTTTATGAAAAGCTTCATTTGGATTGAGAATGGGTCATGAGTATGACCATTTCTTGAGTGAGAGAGAGAAATTACATAAAAACCATTAGAATTAAGCATAAATGGAAATTTATGTAATTCTTTACTATCATTAATCAATTAACTTCAATAGCATTCAAAAACCATTCCAATTAAGCTTCTCAAGCTTGAGAGGGGTTGAGAAGAGAGAAACATTGAGAGATTATAGAAAAGAATCAAAATTCACCATTTACCTTACAAATTGCTTGATTCTTTGTTCACGGTAGAGGCCCCCAACCAATCAATTGGTTAAGTATGTTGATGGAGCCACCAATGGGGATTGAAGAAAGAGGGAAGCTCCAATTTCTTCAATTTGGAGAGAATTTTAGAGAATAGTAGAAATTAGCATTATTTCAGCATAACTCTAGTATAGTAAAATTCTTCTATGTTTTTTTCAAAGGACTCATGTTCTATTTATAGGAGAGGGAAGCTCTAACCAAAGCTAACTGAATTTTAGAATTTTCCAAATTCAATTAAATTGGTTGAATTTGGACTAGATTTGGACCTAGTTTGGTTACTTTTTGATTCAGTTTGGTTCCATTTTGATTTGGTTTGGTTCAAGAGAGAGGAGAGATAAAAATATCACATTATTTTTGAGTTTAAAACTCATTCAAGCATGTGAAATATGCACCTCCTTTAAAGAACTCCCCTTCCTTACATATGTGTCAAAATGGAATCATTATACCCAAAATATCTCATATTTTTAATATTGCTCATAGTTTTTTTACTAATAAACCTTGTACATTTTCAACTCTTCATCTTGTGTGAGCATTTACTCATTTTAGGATACCCAAAATATCTCATATTTTTAATATTGCTCATAGTTTTTTACTAATAAACCTTGTACATTTTCAACTCTTCATCTTATGTGAGCATTTACTCCTTTTTGGATACCCAAAATATCTCATATTTTTAATATTGCTCATAGTTTTTTACTAATAAACCTTGTACATTTTCAACTCTTCATCTTATGTGAGCATTTACTCATTTTTGGATACCCAAAATATCTCATATTTTTAATATTTCTCATAGTTTTTTACTAAACCTTGTACATTTTCAACTCTTCATCTTATGTGAGCATTTACTCATTTTTGGGTATCTTCTTTTACAAATTGGATTTATCTCCTTCCTACACATGGATTGATGCTATTGGTCCATATGAACCTTAATTGGACCATAATCCAAAAATTTGTGAAAATCTAGACCCTCAGGCTAAGGTCCTTTATACCTATTTCCAATTAATTCCAATTGCACATTGAAAAGTTCTTTTTGAATTTTTGTTTCAGGGGAACTTATTTTAATAAGATGAGATAATTTTCTATCCAAAAATATTAAAAATCTGAATATTCTCTCTCTAGAATATTTTCTCTCTCTAGGTTAAAACAGTTAGAAACAAGGTCTTTTATATTTCTGAAGAGGGATTGATTACATGGGAAGATGCTGGACATTTTGAGAGGCTGGGGAGGAATCTTACATTCTCTCCCACTTAAAAAACGTGAGATACCCTCATCTCGCAAACTGGGGGTAATTTCGCAAGATGCACAAATATGAGACTGAGAGAAATTTTTTAATTAAGATTAACCACCAAGAAAAGTCTCAAAGAGAGCAAGACTCAAGACAAGAATAAGATTTCAACTTTATTCATTCTTCGAACATATACAGTAAAGATAGAAGAACTCTTTACACTTCCATAAGCCCGTCCATCATATGGTCACAAAAGCAGCACTCACAAGCTGCACACGTATAAGGTAACTCATCTATGGGAATAATTCAGCTGGTTATTGCAGCACCTATCTCAGTGGTATGAGGTGATCTAACAAAAGGATCTCTAAGAGGCAAGCCAAAAATGGGATAAAGGCATATCTTCTGGTGAGGAAGAAGGCACGGTAGTAAGAAGACCCGCTCAGAAAATCCACCATGCCTTGATCTCATCATGCAGTAGTATCGGGGACCCAAACCTAAAGATTCAATAACCATAGCCAAGCAGACATTGTTACGGAAGTGCTGTCGCCCCCACGGTGTTACCCTAGTTATATCTCGACAGGTCCGCCATTTGGTCTGAGCTACAGAAGTTCCCAAGTGAGGAAAAAGTGAGCGCTCATACAGTTCTATAAAATCCTTCTTCACAGACTCGCTTGCATCTTGAAGGTGAGAAATCATCATGGATAAAACCAATTCGTGCTGCCAAGCCATAAAGGAGATTAAGAAAGAAGGTGACAAGTAAGCGTTACGACTTATATAAAGGAAGGAGCTAGCGTAACCTAGAAGCCAACGGGGTATCTTGCCACTGAAGTTTTACCGTCTTTCCATGATTTGGTTTTGGCACATATTCCTATAGAAGGCTGACATGAGATACATTATGAACTTTGAGATGAGGAGATAAAAGAAGCTCGTAGGCTAAGTCACCTACTTTCTTTGAATTCAGATAAGGTCCACAATATCTGGGGGATAATTTCTTATACTTCCTAGGAGATAAAGAACTTCTTTTGGGCTGTACTCGAATGAAGACCAAAACCTTGATATCCAAACATCGATTTTCACTTCTGAACTCATTGTTCTGAATCCCTAAAACAGGTGGGACTCCTGAGAAGTATTCTAGGGAAAGGGTCTTCCTTTTTTAAACAAAATCTTTTTTTTATTTTAGAGAGAGAATAATTATAAGATAAAAAAGGGAGATTCTTACTCTTGTATACCTTGAAGGCTGGAGAGGAATCTTACATTCTATCCCACTTAAAAAAGTGCGAGATTTCCTCATCTCGCAAGGTAGAGGATAACTCTTTTTCTTAAGCTCCAATTTTATTCTGGGGTTCCTTATATTCTGGTCAACCCAACAGAATACTGGGATAAATATCCCTCATATAGAACTCATCATTAAATAACAATTCATTCAGATCATATCATTCATATCTTTAACATGATAATGGTCCATTAGACCAAAAAATTTTCTTTTGAACATTCCTCCCCCCAACCTTCGAGGTATACAGGAGTAAGAATCTGCTTTTCTGATCTTATAATTATTCCCTCTCTAAATAAAAGAAAGATTCTGTTTAAAAAGAGAAGACACTTTACCCAGAATACCTTCTCAGGAGCCCACCTATTTTAAAGATTCAGAACGATGAGTTCAGAAGTGAGAACCAGTGTTTTGGATGCCAAGGTTTTGACCATCAGTTAAAAGACTGCCTAACTCCTACCATAAAAAGGACACAGGGAAGTCTAGAATCCAAATTCAGAGACCAACTCCTTCATACCAATCTAATAAGGACAAGATTGCTTAACTCCATTAACTAGGTCCGACCCATTGATTAGGGTTGAGATGACCAGTCAAATGCTTGGCGACTTAGAGCAACAGATGCAGGCAATTCATAAAGATATAAACGCTGCCCAGGATCACCAGAGACAATATACAGATAAGAAGAGGACAGTCTGAGAATTCAAAGAAGTAGTTATAGTCTTCATTTGAATACGGACCAAAAGAATTTCTTTATCTCTAGGGGAGTATAAGTAGTTATCCCCCAGCTATTGTGGATCAAAGAAAGTGACTTAACCTAAGAACTTCTTTTATCTCCTCATCTCAAAGTTCTTAATACCTTCTATAGAAATATGTGCCAAACCCAAATCATGGAAAGACGGTAAAACTTTAGTGGCAAGATACCGTTGGCTTCTAGGTTACGCTAACTCCTTCCTTTATATAAGTCGTAACTTTTACTTATCGCTCACAGTAATCTTACTTCCATATATCTCCCTTCTTCTGGCTTGGCAATAGGAATTAGTTTTATCCATGATGATTTCTCACCTTCAAGATGCAAGCGAGTCTGTGAAGAAGGATTTTTTAGAACAGTATGAGCGCTCACTTTTTCCTCACTTGGGAACTTCTGTAGCTCAGACCAAATGGCGGACCTATCAAGACATAACTAGGGTAACACCCTGGGGTCAGCAGCACTTTCGTAACAACGTTCGCTTGGCCATGGTTATTGAAGCTTTTGGTTTGTGTCCCTGATACTACTGCATCATGAGATCAAGACATCTTGGGTTTTCTGAGCGGGTCTTCTTACTGGCGTGTTTTCTTCCTCCTCAGAAGATATGCCTTTATCCCATTTTTGGCTTGCCTCTCAGAGGTCCTTTTGTTAGATCACCTCATACCACTGAGATAGGTGTGGCAATAACCAACATAATTATTCCCATAGATGAGTTACCTTATTCGTGCGCAGCTTGTGAGTGCTATTTTTGTGATCATATGATGGACGGGCTTATGGAAGTGTGAAGAGTTCTTCTATCCTTACTGTATATGTTCCAAGAATGAATAAAGTTTAAATCTTGTTCTTGTCTTGACCCTTACTCTCTTTGAGACTTTTTTAATTAGTGGTTGATCTTAATTAAATTTTTCTCTAAGTCTCATGTTCGTGCATTTTGCGAAATTATCCCAAGTTTGCGAGATGAGGACATCTCGCGTTTTTCAAGTGGGAGAGAATGTAAGATTCCTCCCCAGCCTCTCAAAATGTCCAGCATATTCCCCTGTAATCAATTCCCTCTTCAGAAATATAAGAGATCTTGTCTCTAACTATTTTGGCATAGAGAGAGAAAATATTCTAGAGAGAGAATATTTAGATTTTTAATATTTTTAGATAGAAAATTATCTCATCTTATTAAAATAAGTTCCCCTAAAACAAAAATTCAAAAAGAACTTTCCAATGTGCAATTGGAATTAATTGGAAATGGGTATAAAGGACCTTAGCCTAAGGGTCTAGATTTTCAGAAATTTTTGGATTATGGTCCAATTAAGGTTTCTATGGGCCAATAGCATCAATCCATGTGTAGGAAGGAGATAAATCCAATTTGTAAAAGAAGATACCAAAAAATGAGTAAATGCTCACATAAGATGAAGAGTTGAAAATGTAGAAGGTTTATTAGTAAAAAACTATGAGCAATATAAAAAATATGAGATATTTTGGGTATCCAAAAATGAGTAAATGCTCACATAAGATGAAGAGTTGAAAATGTACAAGGTTTATAAGTAAAGAAACTATGAGTAATATTTAAAATATGAGATATTTTGGGTATATTGATTCCATTTTGACACATATGTAAGGAAGGGGAGTTCTTTAAAGGAGGTGCATACTTCACATAAGATGAAGAGTTGAAAATGTACAAGGTTTATTAGTAAAAAACTATAAGCAATATTAAAAATATGAGATATTTTGGGTATAATGATTCCATTTTGACACATATGTAAGGAAGGGAAGTTTTTTAAAGGAGGTGCATATTTCACATGCTTGAATGAGTTTTAAACTCATAAAAATTGAGATATTTCATCTCTCCTCTCTCCTAATTCAAGTCTAGTTACAAAAAGTTAGCTCAACTGACCTAAAAATGGTCAAAAATTGACCAAACTGAGTTGGAAAATTCTAGAATCAGTTTGTTTGGTTAGGAACTCACTTTTTCCTATAAATAGAGGCCTTCCCCTTTGTTGAAACTCAACAATGTTTAATGCATTGTTACTCTACTTCACCTAAGCCAAGAACTGTGAATTCATAAAAATTCACTAGTTTTTGACACTTCCCTCTTTCTTCAATCCCCATTGGTGGCTCCATCAACATACTAAACCAATTGATTGGTTGGGGGCCTCTACCGTGAACAAAGAATCAAGCAATTTGTAAGGTAATTAGTGAATTTTGATCATTTTCTATAATTTCTCAATGTTTCTCTCTTCTCAATCCCCCTCAAGCTTGAGAAGCTTAATTGGAATGGTTTTTAAATGCTATTGAGGTTAATTGATTAATGATAGTTAAGAATTACATAAATTTCTATTTATGCTTAATTCAAAAGGTTTTTATGTAAATGCTCTCTCACTCAAGAAATGGTCATACTCATGACCCATTCTCAATCCAAATGAAGCTTTTCATAAAGCTTTTCCTTAATCCAAGATTAAGCTATGCTTGAGGCCAAATTAATGGCTTTTTTCTATGCTTTTAGTTTATGTATATTGATGATTCAATCCATTATGGATTAATGATCCAATTAGAGATCATTCTAATTATTTCATTAATGATAAGCTTTATCCCTTACAAAAATTGAGATTTATCAGTCATAGTAGCGGAGCTATGGCAAAATTTTAATAAAAATTACGCATAAAATAATTTCATTCAAAGCATAAAAAGAGGACTTCCTACCATATTCTAGGAATTATCATCCTAGATTAATTGGAAGAATTTCATTATAATCATGGAGAAATTAAATTTTTATATTATGTATAAAGGATAAGTATTTATATCAAAAGTGTTACTTTTATCATTTTTATTTTCATGCATAGAAGTATGCATAATGGATAAATTTTTATATCAAAAGTGTTACTTTTATCATTTTTATTTTCATGCATAGAAGTATGCATAATGGATAAATTTTTATATCAAAAGTGTTACTTTTATCATTTTTATTTTCATGCATAGGAGTATGCATAATGGATAAATTTTTATATCAAAAGTGTTACTTTTATCATTTTTATTTTCATGCATAGGAGTATGCATAATGGATAAATTTTTATATCAAAAGTGTTACTTTTATCATTTTTATTTTCATGCATAGGAGTATGCATAATGGATAAATTTTTATATCAAAAGTGTTACTTTTATCATTTTTATTTTCATGCATAGAAGTATGCATAATGGATAAATTTTTATATCAAAAGTGTTACTTTTATCGTTTTTATTTTCATGCATAGAAGTATGCATACTGGATAAATTTCTATATCAAAAGTGTTACTTTTATCATTTTTATTTTCATGCATAGAAGTATGCATAATGGATAAATTTTTATATCAAAAGTGTTACTTTTATCATATTTGGATTTCATGCATAGAGGTATGCATAAAAGTTGATTATTTTATTATAAAAGTGTGACTTTTATCAAATTTGAAATTCATGGATAGAGGTATGCATAAAAGTTGATTATTTTATTATAAAAGTGTGACTTTTATCATTTTTGAATTTCATGCATAGAGGTATACATAAAAGTTGATTATTTTATTGTAAAAGTGTTACTTTTATCATATTGGATTTCATGTATAGAGGTATGCATAAAAGATATTCTTTTTATACTAAAAGTGTGATTTTCATCATAAATGGATTTTATGCATAACTTAGATGCATAAGAGAAATTCTTTTATTCTAAAAATGTAATTCCTACCAAATTAAATTTATGCATAGGAAGATGCATAAAAGATTGAATTTTAAATTCAAAGTGTCATTCTCATCTAAATTGAATTTATGCATATAGGAAGATGCATAAAAGAATGGAATTTCAATTCAAAAGTGTTATTCTCATCCAAATTGAATTTATGCATAGGAAGATGCATAAAAGATGGATTTTTAATTCAAAAGTGTCAATTCTCATCTAAATTGAGTTTATGCATAGGAAGATGCATAAGAGATGGAATTTTAATTCAAAAGTGTCATTTTTATTTAAAATGAATTTATGCATAGGAAGATGCATAAAAGATTGATTTTTTATTTCGAAAATGTTAGTCTCCTTAAATGGAATTTATGCATAAATAAATGTGTAGAGAAATCTTATATCAAATACAAGAATTCTCTTGTATTCTATAAAAAGATATGAAATGTGATAAGACGTGATAAGAGGTGTATGAGATGTGATAATATGTGATAAGATGCTTATGGGAAGTGATAAGATGTGATAAGAGGTGTATGAGATGTGATAAGATGTGTATGAGATGTGATAGGATATGATAAGATGTATATGGAATGTATAGGGCGAGAATGGATGTAATATGGATGTATGGATGTAGGTACGGATATGTATGTATGAATGTGAATGTGGATGTGGATGTGTATGTATGAATGTGAATGTGGATGTGGATGTGGATGTATAGATATGAATGTGGATGTGGATGTATGGATGTATGGATGTAGATACGGATGTGGATGTATAGATATGGATGTGGATGTGGATGTATGGATGTAGATACGGATGTGGATGTATGTATGTGGAAGTGGATGTATGATTGAGGATGTGAAAATGGATGTGTATGTAGAATAATGAATGTGAATGTGTATGGAAAATAATGTGTCGTCGATATGAGTGAATGGATGATGATGAATACATATGAATGGGATGTGGAATAAGTAATGTGGACTAAGGAGGATAAAATGGAAAGACCAGAGTTTGATATAGAAACTTTATTTTGTGAAGTGTTTGTAAATGAATGTTTTATGTCAAGAATGCTAGGGAAGCATTTTGACCGTCTTGTAGATTAAGGTCAAGGAGACCTAACTGATAAAGTTGCAACTGCTGACGGAGAGTCAATGGAGGACATCGCACGTAGCAAGGTCGGCCAAGGTCTTGATCAATTTAAATGGTGAGCTTCCGGTACGGTGGATTAGGGACCAAGGAAGCGGCCTATGAGTGAAGCGCTAGGTCACCTGCGAAGGATCCTAGAGAGTGCTGACCATACGGTGCTCGGGTTCTAGGTCACCGAAGATACCCACACGTGTGTCGTGAAAGATATTGGAACAAGGAGTAAGAGTTATTTTCTGAAACCGGGCATGGATCTGGTTGATTGACCTTGCTGGTCCTCAAACGGATGAGTCCATGGCTCTTTTATATGGATGTGTGGGCTGATCTTGCTAATCTTCCACGGAGATTCCATTCTGTTATATGAATATATTACCGGTTACTATGAGCTAGGAACTATGGAAAAGGCCCCTGAGTGAACAGGTGGTGAGTGTTCTGGTTGCCAATGATGCCATAAGTAAACTGATGAATGAATGACGGGAAATAAGGATTCAACCAGATACTTTGGGGATTGTCATCAGTGACATAATGGTTTCATTAAAGGATTGTTTGAAAGTTAGTTGATGCTGAGAAAAAGGTAATTTCATATTGGGTGTGTAAGTGGTGTGACTAGTTCTATGTTTTGCATAAACTTCCGGCTAGGGGGCCTAGGAACTCTTTTCCCTGATACACCCGGGACAAAACCTAACCAAATTCTTAATTGGATCCCATCACTACAGTGGTTGGGCGGTTGGCTAACCCATGGGACTCGATGGGGTTAGGCTAGACTGATGGAGATGGATCCGTAAATCAAGATTTAATTTCTATATTTACGATAGATGAAGTAAATCCCAGATAGTAATTGTTCTATGGATAGGAATCAACGGCTGTGCGTCTTGATGGGGAAAAAGCGTTGATCCCAATGATCCAAGTGCAAGTTTCTTCCTTGATCTGACCAAGTACCATTAGAGGTGCAGTCGGATCAGTTTGATCAGTAATGATCTTGACTACGTTAGAGTAAAGAGTTATCCTGGTGGAATCGCCTGTGCTTTCCGGGTAAAGGAAGTTTTTCGAGTTTCGGTTTTGGATAAACTGACGGATTAGTCTTTTGTCCGGATATCCGAGGGCGAGGCCCCGAGTGTGAGACCCCTGCCCCGCGCACGATGTGCTACTTCCACTGCTAGTACCCCGAATCCGTAGCGTGGTGGAGACCACTTACAACTAATGCAAAACATTAGTTCTATGTACCTTTAACATGCATCCTCGTGCATACTCCCATTCTTCCGCCGTGATATGCAGCCCCTCGTCGTTCTCTGCTCTTTCCATTTCCTCACGCAACCAATCAACATGGATATCATTCGGAAGTGTTGCTAGATGCTTAGGGTACGCCTTACGAGAGCCATGTTGCCTCCGAAAGGGAGCTCTTTCTGCTTGCCTTTTTGTCTTTGCATCCTCATATCTTGTAACCCATCTGCTCATCACATCACTATTAAGGATGCAAGTGAAATTGAGATCATCCATCAATGTTCTGTCAATTACTTTACTCTGTCCTCTTCCTTGAGGCACAATAGAGGTCATCCTCAAGTCCTCTTCATTGCTCCATAGTCGTGGCAAAGAGCTGTCCACCTGACCAAGAAATTCTGAAATATATACAAGAGACTCTTGTATCAACCAACCCTCGGCCATGCTTCCTTCAGGCCTTGCACTTTGCCTCACAAAGTCTTTTAAGGCCTTCATGAAGCGCTCTAGGAAGAACATCCAACGTGCATGCACAGTGCCACATAAAGCGATTTCGTCCACTAAATGCACAATGAGATGTAGTTGACTTGTGAGAATGGTTCGCGGAAAAGTCTCCTCTACCAAACAAACCACCTCCACTGCCATAACACGCGCATCATCCAACGTGGCTGGATCAATTGCTTTGGAACTAACATATCTGAAAAATAAAAAAATAGTACGTTATACCTCATGCACGTTCATTTTGCAAGATATAATGAAGGGTAATCTGACATGGGTTTTACATACCTCACAAGCTCGCCTATCTTATAAATACATTTTTTCAAACTCTTATTTGCACAATGGTCGATGCTAGTAGGTAGTATGAACTGCGCACATAAGAGCACATGTATGTATGGTTTATGGCATTACAAAATTTAATTTCAACGTACAAGACTTGGAAAACACTTACTTGGAACATCTTGTGCCAATCGTGGGACTTCAACCCATATAGTTGCTCAACGCCTCTTTTCTTAGTGGTTGTAAAGGCTCCCTTCAATGATCTCATGCATCCAGTGGGAGTACGCAAAGTGGTGATGGCCTGCTTTACCTGCTTCTCCTCTTTCTTTGATATAATCCATGGTGCACGCGGAAGACGAACGTGCCCACCCTCCTCTTGTGGCCAAGCTTGACGCATACGTCCTGCGACCTGCAAGTCCTCACATACGCTAACATTGTCTTGTTTACCAATAACATGTTCCCAAATACCAGATCCCACATTCTTGAAGATGTGCATGGGATCAAGAAGATGGTTGATCTTAAGATGGGTCCAATATGGTAGTCGAAAAAAAATGGAGTACCTACACAAGGGATTGCTCTATGTGACCTTTAATCCAATTAGAGACTACACAAAATAAGATTGAAAAACATTACTATACCTGTTCATGCCATCTGGAGGAAGAATATTTGTAGACTCTTCCATCTTTTGCACGAAGTGTTTGTGGAGGAATGTTACTCTTACTAGCAACATATTTAGGATGATCTGAGGGGAGAAATCGATGATGATTATTGAATATAGTCTTACACAAACCGTCAGCATACTCATGTACTAACGAAGGGCCACAAACAGGACATGCATGTTTACCCGATGTTTTCAAACCTATTAAAATATAAATAAAAGTTAGAATAATAAAGTCAATATTTATAATTAATATAGCCAATAGTATTAGAGTAGGGAGGTAATTAGAATTCTTACCAGAACAATCGTTGTATCCTGGAAAGTCATGCATTGTCCACATCAACACTGCTTTTAAGTCAAAGTGTCGAGAGGAGGGAGGCCTACTAATGTCCACCACCGCAACACCTCTCCATAGTTCCTCCAACTCATCAATAAACGGTTCGCGATAAACATCCATATGCTTGACTTTATGTTTCCCTGGAATTAGAAGGGATAACATAAGATGTCCCTTCTTGATCGCCATTGATGGTGGAAGGTTGTAATTCACCAACACAACTGGCCACACGCTGTATGTGGTGCTTTTGAAACCAAATGGATTCACTCTATCCATACCTAGGCCAAGTCTCAAGTTTCTGGGCTCTGTTTTAAAGCTGGGCCACTCATCTTCAATATGCTTCCAAGCAGGAGTGTCTGCGGGAATTCTCCACATGCCATCATCCGCCGATCGATGTGAGGAATGCCATGACATGAGCTCTGCTATGGATTTGCACTTGAACATGTGTTTGATGCAAGGAATTATAGGAAAGTGTCGCAAGACTTTACGAGGTACATCAAAACTCTTCACATCTGTTCTATACCTTGCTTCACCACAAGTGGGACAATGTCGAGCCTCCTTATGCGTCCCACGAAAGAGAATGCAATCATTGACGCATGCATGTATGCGATCATAATCCAATCCTCCAAGAGATGTCACATAGCGCCTCGCTATGTCTCTTGAGGGTGGGTAGTCTATTTTCCTTTGGAAGCATGTTTGATAATAGCCTGCATCCAATATCATCAATTAGTCCTAAATCCTAAACCTTAAACCACTAATTCAAATTTGCAAGTTAGAATGCTTACTTCAATAATGCGTCAAGACTTGCATTGCTCCATCCATAAACTGTTTGTATATTGAGTAGTTAAAGTGAAGCACGTAAAATAGAGAATGTGCACCCTTCAAAAACTGGTGTCGATGAAGCCTTGTAAAGATGCTCTTGTTCCATATCATCGTCGTCCATACCTTTGGGATCATCCTTAAAAAGATTCCGCACCATATCATCAAACACTTTCTCTTCCATAACTTCGTGGGGTGTAGGGCTATTGTCATCCCTTTTCCACTCATCTCTGACAATAGATCCCGAAGCTCCAGCATCATCTCGTTCGACGCTTTGCGTGCTCTCGCCGTGCGTAGGGCACCATGTTAGGGTGTGGTACTGCATCCTGCTTCAATTAGAGTTTATATATTACAACTCCATTAATTTAATTTGGATACCATGAGTCATTTCAATTTACATCTACTCACCTCTAAACCTGTTTGATTCCATTCTCCATACATGGAGATGTGATTCAAGGTAATTCGACGTGCTCGTACAATACATCCTTGACATCGATTACACATACATTTGATCCGTTGTCCCAACCACACATCGCGATTACGATGACGCATTGTCTCATCTTCCCCAAACTTGCTTGAGGAGGTTGATGATATCCTATGTACAAACCAGAAAACACAAAATCATAATATGTTTTTAATGAAAGTATAAAAATCGCGTGTATTAACACGGCTATTTCCTAAAAATTGCATGTATTAACGCGGCTATTTCCTTAAAATCGTGTGTATTAACGTGGGTACTTCTTGAAAATCACGTGTATAAACGGGTCTAGATCTTTAAAATCGCGTGTATAAACGCGGCTAATTTATCATACACGCAAAAATACACGCGTTTTTACATGCGACGGCCTATTTAAACTAAAAATAACCCGCCTTCCCCAAATAAACATTTTGAACTAACATATCTGCTCTCTTTCGTTTTCGCCTCTTTGAACAGACACTAAACCTAAGTGCAAGGAGTGAGCAAAGAAGGAGCACACAAACACGGGTGAAGGAAACCGACCAAGAAAGAAGACTCACTTTTTCAGAGGTGAGTCAGTTTGTCCTTTGCCTTGTCTCCTTCCTCAGATTTGTTTATGCTATTTTCTCTTTGCTTTTTGGGTTTGTCTCCGTCCTTTTGCTTGTCTGGTTGCGATTTTGGGTGAACAATTCTGATAGGGGCGACAGTGGGCCTTTTATAAGGACACATTTTCGGAGGTCGGTATATCTGTGTATATTCTGTCTACACAGACTGTTCACGCGGATATACATGCATTTTATGACGGGTGTATACACGCCTTTTTGGATGGGTGTATACACGCGTTTCTAGACGGTGTATACACGGGTTTCTGGATGGGTGTATACACGAGACTGTGTTTCCTCTTTCTATGGTTTGCAGACTGATAGGTGACTTGGATGATGATATTTGTGTGAGTCAAGAGACTGCCCTTGATGTACATGAGGATTATTTTTTCAAATTCTTTATGGATATTCCAGGTTCTTCATCCGATCCATTTGCGTACAGCAATTGGCTGATGGAGATGCTAAATCATTTTGGGCTCCATCCTGGTCCAGTTGAGCTTACAGAGTACATGTATGCCCATCCCCCTCCTTCCATGCCTGGTGTCTATACCCCTACCGCGAGTGTCACGTAAGGGCTCACAGCCACCGTCACGTAGACAATCCCCCAGTCATGACTCCACCCCGCAGCAGTAGGAAGAGTGGGAGTGGAGGATGCGGCGGGTGCTTTGGTGGGGGAGGTAGTAGGGCACGTGGTGAGAGAGGAGATAGAGGGAGAAGAGTTAGAGGAGACAGTTTGGTGGAAGAGGAGGAGATGAGAGAGGTGGAGGGAGTGATCTGCTATGATGTGACGGATAGGGGCAGGATAGTGATGGATGCGAGGGGGAAAGAGGTAATGGAGTACATGCGTGGGGTAGTATCAAACTTGTATAGAAATTATTTTATTAAATTTAAAGATCAAAATAGCCGATTAGTTGGGGAGGTGATAGAGGCTGTACATAGTCGGTACCCCAATCCCCCACATGCTACATTCTCGGATGTATGGGGAAGGACGCGAATAAGGGAGATCTTAAGTAATAAAAGATCTCACCTTAAAAAACTCGCGTACGATGATGGGCTAAATGTAGCTGCGGGTGGCTATCCTGCCGAGAAACCTGCCACCACCACTGCGCACAAACGCGAGTGAAAGGAGGCAAAGAAACGAGCAGAGGGTGGCGTGAAGAGCAGGCAGCATGTGGAGGCACGACGGATCCAGATGGAGACCATTGGATCTTCGCATTTCGGATCTGGCGGCGTCGAGTCATGGGAGGCAGAGTTCGTAAGTATCTTGCCACTTTATTTGATTGTTTACTTAATTCATTGATTCTATGATTGTTTTAATCTTACAAATTGTGTTGATTATGATACAGCGACGGGGCGGCGGGGTGGAAGCCCACAACCCACGATACTGCGTATGCTTGCCGGCATAGCAGACGTGACACGTGGGCCATCTTCAAAGCCAAGGGACGTATTACGGACGTGTAGTTTGAGATGGCCATGAGACCATACGGTCGACAGGTACTTGAAAACTCTAAACGAATGATTTTGGTTTATTGAATTACATATATATATATACTTATATACTATATATTACTTGAACAGGCACAAGCTGCTGATGATCCACCCGCTGCCACTAGAGAGGGTGGACGTGAGCACTACTCATCAGACATTCCGACCGATGTGAGCTCATTTGAGCATGGAGGGAGCACCGAGTCATCATCTGGGTCTGAGTAGTACTCAGACTTATAGTATCACATTCCATATTAAGGATGTGGTTGTATATATTTTTTTGTAAACTGAAGCCATGGGCTACTTCGACATATGGACTCCCTTGTATATATGTGTGAAATTTTGATAGTAATATTGAATCGTGAATCGATAGTATTGCATTCATGTCTATCTTGAATCGTGTATTGAATCGTGAATCGATAGTATTGCATTCATGTCTATCTTGAATCGTGTATTGACAATGTATGCATTCATGTCGTTCTTGTCTTAATCTTCCTCATGGATATGTTCTTCGTGGATGGTCTAATGCACAAAAAAAATAATCCAGAGAGTGTTATTGGGTGCTGGAATGCTCAATTGCTACATAGATATGTCCTTTCTCTTCCTCCACTTCCTCAGCTATGGTGACTGCTATGGCTGCTACTACAGTCTGAGGTGGAACTCTCTCTCTTTGGTTATTCCAATTTTGGGAGGGAGTTTGGAGACTACTTTGCATGGAGGCTACAGGCTGAGTTGGCACTCTTCTGGGGTTACCTTGATTTTGGCGCTGGGGACCCTGATTGGACTGATATGAAGGAGTCTGTCTCGAAATTTTGGGACCTTGGGTTCCTTGGCGGCCCACAGAAGGAGATGGGCAATCCTTGAGCTGGTGCCCAAGTCCCTGACATCTGAAGCATATAATCTCCCTTTAAAGGTCTTCCCTTTGCATTCTGGAGAGAGACGGAGTTCCTGAGAATGTACTTCGGGGAAAAATGAGATGTGGATATGGGTAGATGCGAACTCGTGGATGAGATCTGATGAGGATAAATTGAGAAAAGATGTGATGAGATGAAAGTTATGTGATTGGATGAGAATAGGAATACTTATGAAAATTATGTGATTGGATAAGAATAGGAATACTTATGAAAATAATGTGATTGGATGAGAATAGGAATACTTATGAAAATAATGTGATTGGATGAGAATAGGAATACTTATGAAATGGTTGTGGAATTAATTAATGTGGTTTGATGTGGAGCAATGTGGAAAGACGAGAGTTCGTTATAGAAACTATATTTTTGAAATGTTTTTAAATGAATGTTTTATGTCAAGAATGCTAGAGAAGCATTTTGACCATCTTGTGATGAGGTCGTGGAGACCTAATTTCATAAATTTACAACAAATGGAGAGTCTTTGGAGGACGTCTCGCGTAGCAAGGTTGGCCAAGGTCTTGACCAGCCTCGGTTCGATTAAAATGGTGAGCTTCCAGTACGGTGGATGAGGGACCAAGGAAGCGGCCTATGAGTGAAGCGCTAGGTCACGTGCGAAGGATCCTAGAGGGTGCTGACCATATGGTGCTCAGGCTCTAGGTCACCGACGACGATACCCACACATGCATCGTGGAAGATATTGGAACAAGGAGTAAGAGTTATTTTCTAAATTCGGGCATGAATCTGGTTAATTGACCTTGCTGGTCCTCACAACGGATGAGTCCATGGTTTTTTTATATGGATCTGTTGGTTAATCTTGCTGATCTTCAATGAAGATTCCATTTTGATATGTGAATATTGCCGAGTACTATGAGCTAGGAACCATCAAAAAGACCCCTAAGTAGAGAGGTGGTGAGCATTCTGGTTTGCCAATGATGCCATAGGTACATTGAGGAAGGAATGATTGGAAATCAGAATTCAACCAAAATTTTTTGGAGGATTATGATCAGTGACTATGATTTCATTAAATGATTTTTTTAAAGACAATTGAATCTCTGAAAAAGGTAATTTCATATTGGATGTGAAAGTGGTGTGACTAGTTTTTTGGGTCATCCCTTAACTTGATCCACTGGGTCGTGTTAACAGTAGCAATTTTGTCAGCACAATCCACTAATCTCATAGTGATTTGCTGAAGTCATTATCGTCATTCTAGTTAAGAACATCATTTGCAGGGACTCATTCCATTCATCCTCATTGTCGTCTTGTTCGGCTTATTACATTTCAACCAAAATTCAGGAATCATCATTTTTCAATCAAAATCCAAATCAATTCATCAGTTCTCAACCAGAATTTTAAAATCATATCAACCACATTCGAATTCATCATCTGAATAGCATTTTTGCTTATAATTTCAAGATCTTAGATTTACTCGTATATACTTCCAGTAAAGAGCTACAGCTATACCCTTGGTATATACGGGTAGTCACGATCCTTGGAATTATAAGGTAAATACCATCATGTCTAGGCCTCAAGCAAGTCAGGGATTCCATATAATTGCGGTACTTCCATCTGAAGGCTCAATTACCAATTTATGAATTTCAGTCTGAATAACAATTTGTATGATTTTATCACACAATTTCAAGCTTTTACTACTACTTCATCAATTTTTAACATTTTTGGCTTCTCAGTTGATCCACTTTAGCCAATTTTGCTCTAATACCAGCTGTAAGATCCCTGTCCCCATCGCACGACGAATTCAGGGGGTGCTAGTTAGCAAGCAAAATTTGCACGGGATAGGGTCCCACACTCAGGGCCTCGCCCACGGTTATCGAGACAAGAGACTAATCCATCGGTTCTTCCAAAACCGAACCCGAAAAAACTTCCCTTGCCCAAAAAGCTCGGGCGATTCCTCCAGGATAAAAAAGATTCTGAAGAGATATTTAGAGGAAATGATGCATTTCTGACACCTCAGTGTGGGGAATTCCCCTCATGAAGGAGGCACCTATTTCACATGTGTGGATGAGTTTTAAACTCACAAATAATGAGATATTTTCATCTCTCCTCTCTCCTGTTTTAACTAGATCCAAAAAGTAAGCTAAACTGACCTAAAAATGGTAAAAAAAGTGACCAAACTGATCTGGAAAATTCTAGAATCAGTTTGCTTGGTTAGAGGTTCACTTTTTCCTATAAATAGAAGCCTCCCCCTTTGTAAAAGCTTAATGGTGTTTATGCACTGTTACTCTACTTCTGTCTTGAGCCATTTAACAATGATTAACCACCAAGAAAAGTCTCAAAGAGAGCAAGACTCAAGACAAGAACAAGATTTCAACTTTATTCATTCTTCGAACATATACAGTAAAGATAGAAGAACTCTTTACACTTCCATAAGCCCGTCCATCATATGGTCACAAAAGCAGCACTCACAAGCTGCACACGTATAAGGTAACTCATCTATGGGAATAATTCAGCTGGTTATTGCAGCACCTATCTCAGTGGTATGAGGTGATCTAACAAAAGGACCTCTAAGAGGCAAGCTAAAAATGGGATAAAGGCATATCTTCTGGTGAGGAAGAAGGCACGCTAGTAAGAAGACCCGCTCAGAAAACCCAAGATATCTTGATCTCATGATGCAGTAGTATCAGGGACACAAACCCAAAGCTTCAATAACCATGGCCAAGCGAACGTTGTTACGAAAGTGCTGCTGACCCCAGGGTGTTACCCTAGTTATGTCTTGATAGGTCCGCCATTTGGTCTGAGCTACAGAAGTTCTCAAGTGAGGAAAAAGTGAGCGCTCATACAGTTCTATAAAATCCTTCTTCACAGACTCGCTTGCATCTTGAAGGTGAGAAATCATCATGGATAAAACCAATTCGTGCTGCCAAGCCATAAAGGAGATTAAGAAAGAAGGTGACAAGTAAGCATTACGACTTATATAAAGGAAGGAGCTAGCGTAACCTAGAAGCCAACGGGGTATCTTGCCACTGAAGTTTTACCGTCTTTCCATGATTTGGTTTTGGCACATATTCCTATAGAAGGCTAACATGAGATACATTATGAACTTTGAGATGAGGAGATAAAAGAAGCTCGTAGGCTACATTACCTACTTTCTTTGAATTCAGATAAGGCCCACAATATCTGGGGGATAATTTCTTATACTTCCTAAGAGATAAAGAACTTCTTTTGGGCCGTACTCGAATGAAGACCAAAACCTTGATATCCAAACACCGATTTTCACTTCTGAACTCATTGTTCTGAATCCCTAAAACAGGTGGGACTCCTGAGAAGTATTCTAGGAAAAGGGTCTTCCTTTTTTAAACAAAATCTTTCTTTTATTTTAGAGAGAGAATAATTATTTATAAGATAAAAAAGGAAGATTCTTACTCTTGTATACCTTGAAGGCTGGAGAGGAATCTTACATTCTATCCCACTTAAAAAAGTGCGAGATTTCCTCATCTCGCAAGGTAGAGGATAACTCTTTTTCTTAAGCTCCAATTTTATTCTGGGGTTCCTTATATTCTGGTTAACCCAACAGAATACTGGGATAAATATCCCTCATATAGAACTCATCATTAAATAATAATTCATTCAGATCATATCATTCATATCTTTAACATGATAATGGTCCATTAGACCAAAAAATTTTCTTTTGAACATTCCTCCCCCCAACCTTCGAGGTATACAGGAGTAAGAATCTGCTTTTCTGATCTTATAATTATTCCCTCTCTAAATAAAAGAAAGATTCTGTTTAAAAAGAGAAGACACTTTACCCAGAATACCTTCTCAGGAGCCCACCTATTTTAAAGATTCAGAACGATGAGTTCAGAAGTGAGAACCAGTGTTTTGGATGCCAAGGTTTTGACCATCAGTTAAAAGACTGCCTAACTCATACCATAAAAAGGACACAGGGAAGTCTAGAATCCAAATTAAGAGACAAACTCCTTCATACCAATCTAATCAGGACAAGATTGCTTAACTCCATTAACTAGGTCCGACCCATTGATTAGGGTCGAGATGACCAGTCAAATGCTTGGCGACTTAGAGAAACAGATGCAGGCAATTCATAAAGATATAAACGCTGCCCAGGATCGCCAGAGACAATATACAGATAAGAAGAGGACAGTCTGAGAATTCAAAGAAGTAGTTATAGTCTTCATTTGAATATGGACCAAAAGAATTTCTTTATCTCTAGGGGAGTATAAGTAGTTATCCCCCAGCTATTGTGGATCAAAGAAAGTGACTTAACCTAAGAACTTCTTTTATCTCCTCATCTCAAAGTTCTTAATACCTTCTATAGAAATATGTGCCAAACCCAAATCATGAAAAGACGGTAAAACTTTAGTGGCAAGATACCGTTGGCTTCTAGGTTACGCTAACTCCTTCCTTTATATAAGTCGTAACTTTTACTTATCGCTCACAGTAATCTTACTTCCATCGATCTCCCTTCTTCTGGCTTGGCAATAGGAATTAGTTTTATCCATGATGATTTCTCACCTTCAAGATGCAAGCGAGTCTGTGAAGAAGGATTTTTTAGAACAGTATGAGCGCTCACTTTTTCCTCACTTGGGAACTTCTGTAGCTCAGACCAAATGGCGGACCTATCAAGACATAACTAGGGTAACACCCTGGGGTCAGCAGCACTTTCGTAACAACGTTCGCTTGGCCATGGTTATTGAAGCTTTGGGTTTGTGTCCCTGATACTACTGCATCATGAGATCAAGACATCTTGGGTTTTCTGAGCGGGTCTTCTTACTGGCGTGTTTTCTTCCTCCTCAGAAGATATGCCTTTATCCCATTTTTGGCTTGCCTCTCAGAGGTCCTTTTGTTAGATCACCTCATACCACTGAGATAGGTGTGGCAATAACCAACAGAATTATTCCCATAGATGAGTTACCTTATACGTGCGCAGCTTGTGAGTGCTATTTTTGTGATCATATGATGGACGGGCTTATGGAAGTGTGAAGAGTTCTTCTATCCTTACTGTATATGTTCCAAGAATGAATAAAGTTTAAATCTTGTTCTTGTCTTGACCCTTACTCTCTTTGAGACTTTTTTAATTAGTGGTTGATCTTAATTAAATTTTTCTCTAAGTCTCATGTTCGTGCATTTTGCGAAATTATCCCAAGTTTGCGAGATGAGGACATCTCGCGTTTTTCAAGTGGGAGAGAATGTAAGATTCCTCCCCAGCCTCTCAAAATGTCCAGCATATTCCCCTGTAATCAATTCCCTCTTCAGAAATATAAGAGATCTTGTCTCTAACTGTTTTGGCATAGAGAGAGAAAATATTCTAGAGAGAGAATATTTAGATTTTTAATATTTTTAGATAGAAAATTATCTCATCTTATTAAAATAAGTTCCCCTAAAACAAAAATTCAAAAAGAACTTTCCAATGTGCAATTGGAATTAATTGAAAATGGGTATAAAGGACCTTAGCCTAAGGGTCTAGATTTTCAGAAATTTTTGGATTATGGTCCAATTAAGGTTTCTATGGGCCAATAGCATCAATCCATGTGTAGGAAGGAGATAAATCCAATTTGTAAAAGAAGATACCCAAAAATGAGTAAATGCTCACATAAGATGAAGAGTTGAAAATGTAGAAGGTTTATTAGTAAAAAACTATGAGCAATATAAAAAATATGAGATATTTTGGGTATCCAAAAATGAGTAAATGCTCACATAAGATGAAGAGTTGAAAATGTACAAGGTTTATTAGTAAAGAAACTATGAGTAATATTTAAAATATGAGATATTTTGGGTATAATGATTCCATTTTGACACATATGTAAGGAAGGGGAGTTCTTTAAAGGAGGTGCATACTTCACATAAGATGAAGAGTTGAAAATGTACAAGGTTTATTAGTAAAAAACTATAAGCAATATTAAAAATATGAGATATTTTGGGTATAATGATTCCATTTTGACACATATGTAAGGAAGGGACGTTTTTTAAAGGAGGTGCATATTTCACATGCTTGAATGAGTTTTAAACTCATAAAAATTGAGATATTTCATCTCTCCTCTCTCCTAATTCAAGTCTAGTTACAAAAAGTTAGCTCAACTGACCTAAAAATGGTCAAAAATTGACCAAACTGAGTTGGAAAATTCTAGAATCAGTTTGTTTGGTTAGGAACTCACTTTTTCCTATAAATAGAGGCCTTCCCCTTTGTTGAAACTCAACAATGTTTAATGCATTGTTACTCTACTTCACCTAAGCCAAGAACTGTGAATTCATAAAAATTCACTAGTTTTTGACACTTCCTTCTTTCTTCAATCCCCATTGGTGGCTCCATCAACATACTAAACCAATTGATTGGTTCGGGGCCTCTACCGTGAACAAAGAATCAAGCAATTTGTAAGGTAATTAGTGAATTTTGATCATTTTCTATAATTTCTCAATGTTTCTCTCTTCTCAACCCCTCTCAAGCTTGAGAAGCTTAATTGGAATGGTTTTTAAATGCTATTGAGGTTAATTGATTAATGATAGTTAAGAATTACATAAATTTCTATTTATGCTTAATTCAAAAGGTTTTTATGTAAATGCTCTCTCACTCAAGAAATGGTCATACTCATGACCCATTCTCAATCCAAATGAAGCTTTTCATAAAGCTTTTCCTTAATCCAAGATTAAGCTATGCTTGAGGCCAAATTAATAGCTTTTTTCTATGCTTTTAGTTTATGTATATTGATGATTCAATCCATTATGGATTAATGATCCAATTAGAGATCATTCTAATTAGTTCATTAATGATAAGCTTTATCCCTTACAAAAATTGAGATTTATCAGTCATAGTAGCGGAGCTATGGCAAAATTTTAATAAAAATTACGCATAAAATAATTTCATTCAAAGCATAAAAAGAGGACTTCCTACCATATTCTAGGAATTATCATCCTAAATTAATTGGAAGAATTTCATTATAATCATGGAGAAATTAAATTTTTATATTATGTATAAAGGATAAGTATTTATATCAAAAGTGTTACTTTTATCATTTTTATTTTCATGCATAGAAGTATGCATAATGGATAAATTTTTATATCAAAAGTGTTACTTTTATCATTTTTATTTTCATGCATAGAAGTATGCATAATGGATAAATTTTTATATCAAAAGTGTTACTTTTATCATTTTTATTTTCATGCATAGGAGTATGCATAATGGATAAATTTTTATATCAAAAGTGTTACTTTTATCATTTTTATTTTCATGCATAGGAGTATGCATAATGGATAAATTTTTATATCAAAAGTGTTACTTTTATCATTTTTATTTTCATGCATAGGAGTATGCATAATGGATAAATTTTTATATCAAAAGTGTTACTTTTATCATTTTTATTTTCATGCATAGAAGTATGCATAATGGATAAATTTTTATATCAAAAGTGTTACTTTTATCGTTTTTATTTTCATGCATAGAAGTATGCATACTGGATAAATTTCTATATCAAAAGTGTTACTTTTATCATTTTTATTTTCATGCATAGAAGTATGCATAATGGATAAATTTTTATATCAAAAGTGTTACTTTTATCATATTTGGATTTCATGCATAGAGGTATGCATAAAAGTTGATTATTTTATTATAAAAGTGTGACTTTTATCAAATTTGAAATTCATGCATAGAGGTATGCATAAAAGTTGATTATTTTATTTTAAAAGTGTGACTTTTATCATTTTTGAATTTCATGCATAGAGGTATACATAAAAGTTGATTATTTTATTGTAAAAGTGTTACTTTTATCATATTGGATTTCATGTATAGAGGTATGCATAAAAGATATTCTTTTTATACTAAAAGTGTGATTTTCATCATAAATGGATTTTATGCATAACTTAGATGCATAAGAGAAATTCTTTTATTCTAAAAATGTAATTCCTACCAAATTAAATTTATGCATAGGAAGATGCATAAAAGATTGAATTTTAAATTCAAAGTGTCATTCTCATCTAAATTGAATTTATGCATATAGGAAGATACATAAAAGAATGGAATTTCAATTCAAAAGTGTTATTCTCATCCAAATTGAATTTATGCATAGGAAGATGCATAAAAGATGGATTTTTAATTCAAAAGTGTCAATTCTCATCTAAATTGAGTTTATGCATAGGAAGATACATAAGAGATGGAATTTTAATTCAAAAGTATCATTTTTATTTAAAATGAATTTATGCATAGGAAGATGCATAAAAGATTGATTTTTTATTTCGAAAATGTTAGTCTCCTTAAATGGAATTTATGCATAAATAAATGTGTAGAGAAATCTTATATCAAATACAAGAATTCTCTTGTATTCTATAAAAAGATATGAAATGTGATAAGACGTGATAAGAGGTGTATGAGATGTGATAATATGTGATAAGATGCTTATGGGAAGTGATAAGATGTGATAAGAGGTGTATGAGATGTGATAAGATGTGTATGAGATGTGATAGGATATGATAAGATGTATATGGAATGTGTAGGGCGAGAATGGATGTAATATGGATGTATGGATGTAGGTACGGATATGTATGTATGAATGTGAATGTGGATGTGGATGTGTATGTATGAATGTGAATGTGGATGTGGATGTGGATGTATAGATATGAATGTGGATGTGGATGTATGGATGTATGGATGTAGATACGGATGTGGATGTATAGATATGGATGTGGATGTGGATGTATGGATGTAGATACGGATGTGGATGTATGTATGTGGAAGTGGATGTATGATTGAGGATGTGAAAATGGATGTGTATGTAGAATAATGAATGTGAATGTGTATGGGAAATAATGTGTCGTCGATATGAGTGAATGGATGATGATGAATACATATGAATGGGATGTGGAATAAGTAATGTGGACTAAGGAGGATAAAATGGAAAGACCAGAGTTTGATATAGAAACTTTATTTTGTGAAGTGTTTGTAAATGAATGTTTTATGTCAAGAATGCTAGGGAAGCATTTTGACCGTCTTGTAGATTAAGGTCAAGGAGACCTAACTGATAAAGTTGCAACTGCTGACGGAGAGTCAATGGAGGACGTCGCACGTAGCAAGGTCGGCCGAGGTCTTGATCAATTTAAATGGTGAGCTTCCGGTACGGTGGATTAGGGACCAAGGAAGCGGCCTATGAGTGAAGCGCTAGGTCACCTGCGAAGGATCCTAGAGAGTGCTGACCATACGGTGCTTGGGCTCTAGGTCACCGAAGATACCCACACGTGTGTCGTGGAAGATATTGGAACAAGGAGTAAGAGTTATTTTCTGAAACCGGGCATGGATCTAGTTGATTGACCTTGCTGGTCCTCAAACGGATGAGTCCATGGCTCTTTTATATGGATGTGTGGGCTGATCTTGCTAATCTTCCACGGAGATTCCATTCTGTTATATGAATATATTACCGGTTACTATGAGCTAGGAACTATGGAAAAGGCCCCTGAGTGAACAGGTGGTGAGTGTTCTGGTTGCCAATGATGCCATAAGTAAACTGATGAATGAATGACGGGAAATAAGGATTCAACCAGATACTTTGGGGATTGTCATCAGTGACATAATGGTTTCATTAAAGGATTATTTGAAAGTTAGTTGATGCTGAGAAAAAGGTAATTTCATATTGGGTGTGTAAGTGGTGTGACTAGTTCTATGTTTTGCATAAACTTCCGGCTAGGGGGCCTAGGAACTCTTTTCCCTGATACACCCGGGACAAAACCTAACCAAATTCTTAATTGGATCCCATCACTACAGTGGTTGGGCGGTTGGCTAACCCATGGGACTCGATGGGGTTAGGCTAGACTGATGGAGATGGATCCGTAAATCAAGATTTAATTTCTATATTTACGATAGATGAAGTAAATCCCAGATAGTAATTGTTCTATGGATAGGAATCAACGGCTGTGCGTCTTGATGGGGAAAAAGCGTTGATCCCAATGATCCAAGTGCAAGTTTCTTCCTTGATCTGACCAAGTACCGTTAGAGGTGCAGTCGGATCAGTTTGATCAGTAATGATCTTGACTACGTTAGAGTAAAGAGTTATCCTGGTGGAATCGCCTGTGCTTTCCGGGTAAAGGAAGTTTTTCGGGTTTCGGTTTTGGATAAACTGACGGATTAGTCTTTTGTCCGGATATCTGAGGGCGAGGCCCCGAGCGTGAGACCCCTGCCCCGCGCACGATGTGCTACTTCCACTGCTAGTACCCCGAATCCGTAGCGTGGTGGAGACCACTTACAACTAATGCAAAACATTAGTTCTATGTACCTTTAACATGCATCCTCGTGCATACTCCCATTCTTCCGCCGTGATATGCAGCCCCTCGTCGTTCTCTGCTCTTTCCATTTCCTCACGCAACCAATCAACATGGATATCATTCGGAAGTGTTGCTAGATGCTTAGGGTACGCCTTACGAGAGCCATGTTGCCTCCGAAAGGGAGCTCTTTCTGCTTGCCTTTTTGTCTTTGCATCCTCATAACTTGTAACCCATCTGCTCATCACATCACTATTAAGGATGCAAGTGAAATTGAGATCATCCATCAATGTTCTGTCAATTACTTTACTCTGTCCTCTTCCTTGAGGCACAATAGAGGTCATCCTCAAGTCCTCTTCATTGCTCCATAGTCGTGGCAAAGAGCTGTCCACCTGACCAAGAAATTCTGAAATATATACAAGAGACTCTTGTATCAACCAACCCTCGGCCATGCTTCCTTCAGGCCTTGCACTTTGCCTCACAAAGTCTTTTAAGGCCTTCATGAAGCGCTCTAGGAAGAACATCCAACGTGCATGCACAGTGCCACATAAAGCGATTTCGTCCACTAAATGCACAATGAGATGTAGTTGACTTGTGAGAATGGTTCGCGGAAAAGTCTCCTCTACCAAACAAACCACCTCCACTGCCATAACACGCGCATCATCCAACGTGGCTGGATCAATTGCTTTGGAACTAACATATCTGAAAAATAAAAAAATAGTACGTTATACCTCATGCACGTTCATTTTGCAAGATATAATGAAGGGTAATCTGACCTGGGTTTTACATACCTCACAAGCTCGCCTATCTTATAAATACATTTTTTCAAACTCTTATTTGCACAATGGTCGATGCTAGTAGGTAGTATGAACTGCGCACATAAGAGCACATGTATGTATGGTTTATGGCATTACAAAATTTAATTTCAACGTACAAGACTTGGAAAACACTTACTTGGAGCATCTTGTGCCAATCATGGGACTTCAACCCATATAGTTGCTCAACGCCTCTTTTCTTAGTGGTTGTAAAGGCTCCCTTCAATGATCTCATGCATCCAGTGGGAGTACGCAAAGTGGTGATGGCCTGCTTTACCTGCTTCTCCTCTTTCTTTGATATAATCCATGGTGCAGGCGGAAGACGAACGTGCCCACCCTCCTCTTGTGGCCAAGCTTGACGCATACGTCCTGCGACCTGCAAGTCCTCACATACGCTAACATTGTCTTGTTTACCAATAACATGTTCCCAAATACCAGATCCCACATTCTTGAAGATGTGCATGGGATCAAGAAGATGGTTGATCTTAAGATGGGTCCAATATGGTAGTCGAAAAAAAATGGAGTACCTACACAAGGGATTGCTCTATGTGACCTTTAATCCAATTAGAGACTACACAAAATAAGATTGAAAAACATTACTATACCTGTTCATGCCATCTGGAGGAAGAATATTTGTAGACTCTTCCATCTTTTGCACGAAGTGTTTGTGGAGGAATGTTACTCTTACTAGCAACATATTTAGGATGATCTGAGGGGAGAAATCGATGATGATTATTGAATATAGTCTTACACAAACCGTCAGCATACTCATGTACTAACGAAGGGCCACAAACAGGACATGCATGTTTACCCGATGTTTTCAAACCTATTAAAATATAAATAAAAGTTAGAATAATAAAGTCAATATTTATAATTAATATAGCCAATAGTATTAGAGTAGGGAGGTAATTAGAATTCTTACCAGAACAATCGTTGTATCCTGGAAAGTCATGCATTGTCCACATCAACATTGCTTTTAAGTCAAAGTGTCGAGAGGAGGGAGGCCTACTAATGTCCACCACCGCAACACCTCTCCATAGTTCCTCCAACTCATCAATAAACGGTTCGAGATAAACATCCATATGCTTGACTTTATGTTTCCCTGGAATTAGAAGGGATAACATAAGATGTCCCTTCTTGATCGCCATTGATGGTGGAAGGTTGTAATTCACCAACACAACTGGCCACACGCTGTATGTGGTGCTTTTGAAACCAAATGGATTCACTCTATCCATACCTAGGCCAAGTCTCAAGTTTCTGGGCTCTGTTTTAAAGCTGGGCTACTCATCTTCAATATGCTTCCAAGCAGGAGTGTCTGCGGGAATTCTCCACATGCCATCATCCGCCGATCGATGTGAGGAATGCCATGACATGAGCTCTGCTATGGATTTGCACTTGAACATGTGTTTGATGCGAGGAATTATAGGAAAGTGTCGCAAGACTTTACGAGGTACATCAAAACTCTTCACATCTGTTCTATACCTTGCTTCACCACAAGTGGGACAATGTCGAGCCTCCTTATGCGTCCCACGAAAGAGAATGCAATCATTGACGCATGCATGTATGTGATCATAATCCAATCCTCCAAGAGATGTCACATAGCGCCTCGCTATGTCTCTTGAGGGTGGGTAGTCTATTTTCCTTTGGAAGCATGTTTGATAATAGCCTGCATCCAATATCATCAATTAGTCCTAAATCCTAAACCTTAAACCACTAATTCAAATTTGCAAGTTAGAATGCTTACTTCAATAATGCGTCAAGACTTGCATTGCTCCATCCATAACATGTTTGTATATTGAGTAGTTAAAGTGAAGCACGTAAAATAGAGAATGTGCACCCTTCAAAAACCGGTGTCGATGAAGCCTTGTAAAGATGCTCTTGTTCCATATCATCGTCGTCCATACCTTTGGGATCATCCTTAAAAAGATTCCACACCATATCATCAAACACTTCCTCTTCCATAACTTCGTGGGGTGTAGGGCTATTGTCATCCCTTTTCCACTCATCTCTGACAATAGATCCCGAAGCTCCAGCATCATCTCGTTCGACGCTTTGCGTGCTCTCGCCGTGCGTAGGGCACCATGTTAGGGTGTGGTACTGCATCCTGCTTCAATTAGAGTTTATATATTACAACTCCATTAATTTAATTTGGATACCGTGAGTCATTTCAATTTACATCTACTCACCTCTAAACCTGTTTGATTCCATTCTCCATACATGGAGATGTGATTCAAGGTAATTCGACGTGCTCGTACAATACATCCTTGACATCGATTACACATACATTTGATCCGTTGTCCCAACCACACATCGCGATTACGATGACGCATTGTCTCATCTTCCCCAGAATTGCTTGAGGAGGTTGATGATATCCTATGTACAAACCAGAAAACACAAAATCATAATATGTTTTTAATGAAAGTATAAAAATCGCGTGTATTAACACGGCTATTTCCTAAAAATTGCATGTATTAACGCGGCTATTTCCTTAAAATCGTGTGTATTAACGCGGGTACTTCTTGAAAATCACGTGTATAAACGCGGCTAGATCTTTAAAATCGCGTGTATAAACGCGGCTAATTTATCATACACGCAAAAATACACGCGTTTTTACATGCGACGGCCTATTTAAACTAAAAATAACCCGCCTTCCCCAAATAAACATTTTGAACTAACATATCTGCTCTCTTTCGTTTTCGCCTCTTTCAACAGACACTAAACCTAAGTGCAAGGAGTGAGCAAAGAAGGAGCACACAAACACGGGTGAAGGAAACCGACCAAGAAAGAAGACTCACTTTTTCAGAGGTGAGTCAGTTTGTCCTTTGCCTTGTCTCCTTCCTCAGATTTGTTTATGCTATTTTCTCTTTGCTTTTTGGGTTTGTCTCCGTCCTTTTGCTTGTCTGGTTGCGATTTTGGGTGAACAATTCTGATAGGGGCGACAGTGGGCCTTTTATAAGGACACATTTTCGGAGGTCGGTATATCTGTGTATATCCTGTCTACACAGACTGTTCACGCGGATATACACGCATTTTATGACGGGTGTATACACGCGTTTTTCGATGGGTGTATACACGCGTTTCTAGACGGTGTATACACGGGTTTCTGGATGGGTGTATACACGAGACTGTGTTTCCTGTTTCTATGGTTTGCAGGCTGATAGGTGACTTGGATGATGATATTTGTGTGAGTCAAGAGACTGCCCTTGATGTACATGAGGATTATTTTTTCAAATTCTTTATGGATATTCCAGGTTCTTCATCCGATCCATTTGCGTACAGCAATTGGCTGATGGAGATGCTAAATCATTTTGGGCGCCATCCTGGTCCAGTTGAGCTTACAGAGTACATGTATGCCCATCCCCCTCCTTCCATGCCTGGTGTCTATACCCCTACCGCGAGTGTCACGTAAGGGCTCACAGCCACCGTCACGTAGACAATCCCCCAGTCATGACTCCACCCCGCAGCAGTAGGAAGAGTGGGAGTGGAGGATGCGGCGGGTGCTTTGGTGGGGGAGGTAGTAGGGCACGCGGTGAGAGAGGAGATAGAGGGAGAAGAGTTAGAGGAGACAGTTCGGCGGAAGAGGAGGAGATGAGAGAGGTGGAGGGAGTGATCTGCTATGATGTGACGGATAGGGGCAGGATAGTGATGGATGCGAGGGGGAAAGAGGTAATGGAGTACATGCGTGGGGTAGTATCAAACTTGTATAGAAATTATTTTATTAAATTTAAAGATCAAAATAGCCGATTAGTTGGGGAGGTGATAGAGGCTGTACATAGTCGGTACCCCAATCCCCCACATGCTACATTCTCGGATGTATGGGGAAGGACGCGAATAAGGGAGATCTTAAGTAATAAAAGATCTCACCTTAAAAAACTCGCGTACGATGATGGGCTAAATGTAGCTGCGGGTGGCTATCCTGCCGAGAAACCTGCCACCACCACTGCGCACAAACGCGAGTGAAAGGAGGCAAAGAAACGAGCAGAGGGTGGCGTGAAGAGCAGGCAGCATGTGGAGGCACGACGGATCCAGATGGAGACCATTGGATCTTCGCATTTCGGATCTGGCGGCGTCGAGTCATGGGAGGCAGAGTTCGTAAGTATCTTGCCACTTTATTTGATTGTTTACTTAATTCATTGATTCTATGATTGTTTTAATCTTACAAATTGTGTTGATTATGATACAGCGACGGGGCGGCGGGGTGGAAGCCCACAACCCACGATACTGCGTATGCTTGCCGGCATAGCAGACGTGACACGTGGGCCATCTTCAAAGCCAAGGGACGTATTACGGACGTGTAGTTTGAGATGGCCATGAGACCATACGGTCGACAGGTACTTGAAAACTCTAAACGAATGATTTTGGTTTATTGAATTACATATATATATATACTTATATACTATATATTACTTGAACAGGCACAAGCTGCTGATGATCCACCCGCTGCCACTAGAGAGGGTGGACATGAGCACTACTCATCGGACATTCCGACCGATGTGAGCTCATTTGAGCATGGAGGGAGCACCAAGTCATCATCTGGGTCTGAGTAGTACTCAGACTTATAGTATCACATTCCATATTAAGGATGTGGTTGTATATATTTTTTTGTAAACTGAAGCCATGGGCTACTTCGACATATGGACTCCCTTGTATATATGTGTGAAATTTTGATAGTAATATTGAATCGTGAATCGATAGTATTGCATTCATGTCTATCTTGAATCGTGTATTGAATCGTGAATCCATAGTATTGCATTCATGTCTATCTTGAATCGTGTATTGACAATGTATGCATTCATGTCGTTCTTGTCTTAATCTTCCTCATGGATATGTTCTTCGTGGATGGTCTAATGCACAAAAAAAATAATCCAGAGAGTGTTATTAGGTGCTGGAATGCTGGAACAGCAACAGCATTCAGATACCAAATAGCACTCTCTGGATTATTTTGTTGCTCTCTGTTCGCGTGTATAAACGCGTCAAAAATGCAAAAAGTCGCGTGTATATACGCGGACAATCTGTAAAACACGCGTGTATAAACGCGTCAAATCTGAGAAATACGCGTGTATAAGTGCATCTAAAGTCACAAAACGCATGTATAGACGCTTGTATCAGCGCGTCTATACAGTCCTATACACGCGCTTTTACACGCATGTCTCTGGCCGCGATGATACACGCGCTGATACACGGGCCCGCTACTTTTTTTCACGTCATTTTTAGCGGCTAGGAGTACGGGTATGAGCCCGATCCCTTGTAGTGAGTGAAGATATGTCGGTGCCCAGCTACCAAACCCGCTAGTGATGTAAATGTTGAACGGTCATGCAAGTGACTCGTGAGTGTCAACTCATATTAAGCTTGACATCTCAACAGCTATACATAAATCCCTTAATTATAAAGGATTCATACAATATGCCCTCTATGCATAAGCCATTCTCGATAGACGCTTAAGCCATAATACACATGCAGAATGCATTAAGGATCTATGCACAAAGGCTTCATGCAAAGATCCATAGTGTGAAAGCAAGAATTGGTGTCATTTTTGTGTGGTTTTAAGCATTAAAAAACAAGAACCTAATCAAAGGTATGGAAGTTATAAGTATAAAGTGAGTTTAAAGTATAAAGCAAGTTTACAATATTTACATAAAAACTACATTTAAAAAATCCTTTGTTTATTCACGTTTCAAGTTATGATTAGGAGTGGTGGGTAAGGCGAGTCGAAGTGTGGTGGGTAAGACAAGTCGGAGTGGTGGGTTGTAATTGAATTGCTAGTCAAATGAATTGATTTTCTTTGTATAGTTTGGACCCTTGTGTGCAATCGCTCTACATTCCTTGTCTCCTTGCCTATCCTCACCATACTTGGCCAGCTGTGTAGGCTTGTCTCTAATCAGCCCAACTGTGTAGGCATGTCTCTACTTTGTGTAGCCTCCATCTACTTCATCCCCTTCTGAAGGAGAAATCTTGTATCTACTTTATCCCCTTCCCTACAAGCAAGCTTGTATCTGTTTTATCCCCTTCCGAGCTAGTAAAACAAGTAGCTAGGTGCCATGCTAGAGACACCACCTCATATAAAGGTGAGGGTAAGGTGGGGTTTGAGCCACCAATCGAAGGTTGGTTGATGCTTCACATACTTTGTAAACACATATATTACAATGTTGTAAAGCACCAATAGACTCTGCAAAAACATATGTATCATACTCCATGTGCTGTGAATGTATTATGTTGTGCTTGATAGAGCATGTGCTTTAAGCTCTATTGTGCCTGATATAATTATCTGTATGCTTTCGAGAACAAGATGAGAGTGCATGAAGCATCTACATTATGATATAAAGCATTTTATGTGTCTTATTTGCTTTTTATAAAATGAATTTTAGTTTATAGCATGTGTTTAAAATGTTTTATGCTTCCTACCCACAACTAATGTGCTTGAAAGCACAGGTGTATGGTATAAAACACTCATGTGGAACTTGTGTTTTTTCTATTTGTGCATCTTTCTTGTATACAGTTATGATGTAAAGCATAATACGTGCTCTTAAATCATGACAATATTGTGTGGTTGATCTTTTTCTTGGGTCCACAAACTACCTACAGAGTATCATGAGTCTTATACTTATACTAGCTATTTATTATCGTAATTAAACTTGTAAATACCTAAATTACAAAGAAGAGGTAGACTTTTCAAGTATTTGTTTGCTTCTAAAGGACATGGTTGAACACGGGAACCTTTGTGATCCTCATGCACTCCCTCCAATTTACTGAGTTGGTACATGATACATGGTAACAATAGGTGGCTATGAAGCCTATATTGGTTGTGGGTTCACTTTTTATACAGGAGTGTTGCAATGCTTCTCTCTACCTTGTGGTCATGTCTGCCACTACCTATGCTTTGTGTTATTGTGCTCTCGGTTTGTTGAGTGTAGAAGGCATGGGATTCGAAAAAGGTTTCAGCAATATCTACCAAATTTCCTACCGATTGGGTCCTACTTTCCTACGGTCTAGAAGGTGCCCTAGACCCTATGGCACTGTCTATATGACGTCCCCGACCGCAAGTGCATAAGGTCAAATTTTTAGTTTTTTTTTAAAAAAAATCCAAAATTTTTCAAGTTGGTTCAAACTTTGCCAGAACCCATTTTGACCCCCCTCGAACACGTTAGGCCAAAAAAATAGCATATTTTTAGGATAAAAAATCGCCTAAAATTTACCAGTTTCCCATACTGAACTCACTATGGGAAAATGGTTCCGGGACCAAAATTTTGATGATGGGTGTTTTCTAACTCCTCTCGGAAAGTAAGAAAACCTCCCAATTTTTTGCGACAAAAAATGAAAATTTTTCCAGACTCTTTTTTTTTGCACCTCTTTATCCTGTGCACTGGCAGTCTTTATGGTGCGGCAGGCTATGCTGAGATCCAAGAAAGTTCCTACTACTTCAAAGAATGTAGTCCAAAATTTCGATGTGAATTTGGGATCTCGGTCACTTACTATCCTCCTGGGTAAACTATGCAATCTGAAGATCTCCTTAAGGAAAACTTTGGCAACATCCACTGTAGAGTATGTTTCTTTCACTGGAATCAGATGGGTAACTTTGGTTAGCCTGTCAAACTACCACAAAAATGGAGTTGTAACCTGATTGCACTGAAGGTAATCTAGTGACAAAGTCCATACTGATGCATTCCCGCTTCATCTATGGAACGTCTAGAGGCTGCAATTTCCCTGGCATCTTGACTCTCTCTGCCCGCCTTGACTCTTTGGCACATTAAGCATTTTCTTACATGATCAAGTACATCCTTTTTGAGTCCTGGCCAGAAGAAGCTTTTCTTCACAGACATATAGGTTTTTATAGACCCTGGATGTCCAGCTATCAAGCTATCATGGGCTTCTCTTAGAATTCTTCCCTTTATTCCCGCATCATTGGGGATACATATCCGATTATTATAATACATGCATCCTTCATCCAGTTTGTATCCAAGAACTCGACTCATTTCTTGAGGAGTCTTGCTTTCCTGCATCAGAAGGGTAGCAATAGGGGCAAAGAATTTGTCCTGCATGATTTTCTCCTTTACTTCATTGATCAATGGATTTGACACCACTGTATTTGCAAGCAAGGAGGCTTTTCTGCTGAGCGCATCTGCAACCACATTTTCTTTCCCCAATCGATACTTTATTTCGAAATCAAATTCCTATAGGGTCTGCATCCATCTCCTTTGACACTTGTTGAGATCCCTTTGGGTGAAGATCCACTTCAAACTTTGATGATCTATCATCAAGGTGAATCTTTGTCCCAAAAGATAATGTCTCCACCACAACTTCAGAGCATACACTACGGAGAGTAACTCCAAGTCATGGATGGCATAACTCCTCTCATGTGTTCTGAGTTTTTTGGATTCATAGGCCACTACATGACTTCCTGAATTAGAGCACTGCCTAAGGCAAATCCACTAGCATCAGTAATACCTCAAAGGGATTGGTAAAATCTGGCAATTTAAGCATAGGGTTGGTTACTAAGGCTGCCTTCAGCTTATCAAAGGCACTCTGACACATTGCAGTCCATTGGAAAAGTGTACTTTTCTTGAGAAGGTTAGTTAAAGGGGATGCTATCTGAGCATACCTAGGTATAAAGATCTTATACCATCCGGTTAACCCTAGGAATCCTTTGAATTTCTTTACTGACTTGGGTTCTGGCCATTCAACTACTCCCTAGATCTTTGCGGGGTCAGGAGAAATCCCATCCTTTGACACTACCTGGTCAACAGAGAAGGAACACTTGCTCTTCTTTGCAAAGAGTTAGTGTTTCCTTAGGATTTCCAGGACTTTACGCACATGGTCTTCATGGTCTACAACATTCTTTGAGTATACTAAGATTGGCATCAAAGAAGACAAGAACAAAATCATCCAAGTATTCTCTGAGAATATCTTGCATAAGATGATTGAATGTCGTCGGGGCATTAGTTAATCCAAACGGCATGACTGTGAACTCATAATGCCCAAGCGAGTATTGAATGTTGTCTTTGGGATGTCTTGCTCCTTGATTATGATCTGGTAGTACCCGGATTTGGCATCTATCTTTGTAAACATTTGGGTACCGCTTAACCGATCCAGAAGTTCATTAATCCTAGGAATAGGATACTTATTCTTAATTGTTAATTGATTCCGTCCTCTGTAGTCAATATAGAGTCTTAACATTCCATATTTCTTCTTTTGAAAGAGAATGGGCGCTCCCCAAGGTGAGACACTGTGGGGTGTGACGAATCCCTACTCTAACAGTTGTCTTAACTGCTCCTTCAGTTCTATGGCTTCAGGGACTGGCATTTTGTATGCACATTGAGCTACTGGTGGCTGAGCTCTGAGGGTTAATTCAATCTCATGATCTACTTCACGAGATGGAGGAATCTCAGTCAGCTCTTCAGGAAATACATCTGCATACTCACTTAACCACTCTGGTTCTTTAGCCTTGCATTTTATGTCTACCGAATTCATTTTAACGACATACACAGCTTGCCTTTTTCTGAGCCCTTTTAATAATTTGGAAGCCTTGACTAATTGCAGCACTAGGGATCCGAAAATTCCAATTCCTTGAACTTTATTCTCGTGAAGGTCTAGGAAAGAGATGGTTCCTTTGTGAAAATGAATGTCAGCCTGATTCTTTTGGAGCCAATCCATTCCAAGTATTCCATCATATATTCCCAGGGGTAGGACTCTGAATTAGCACTCTGTTACGTTCCCATATAAGCTAAACTGAATACGGTCAGTCTCAAGGTGAGTGAAAAGAATCTTCCCACTAGCTAATTCCACTTGTATAGGCTCCCTGATTTTTGATTTAGGACTAATTTACGCAGACATCCTGGGGAAATAAAAGAATGAGTACTGCCTGAATCAATCAAAAGCTTGAATTTCTTACCCTGGTACTCTGCTAGAGTTTGGAGGACTGCGAATTGACGGGTATTCCCTTGATGCTCAATTGCTACATAGATATGTCCTTTCTCTTCCTCCACTTCCTCAGCTATGGTGACTGCTATGGCTGCTACTACAGTCTGAGGTGGAACTCTCTCTCTTTGGTTATTCCAATTTTGGGAGGGAGTTTGGAGACTACTTTGCATGGAGGCTGCAGGCTGAGTTGGCACTCTTCTGGGGTTACCTTGATTTTGGCGCTGGGGACCCTGATTGGACTGATATGAAGGAGTCTGTCTCAAAATTTTGGGACCTTGGTTCCTTGGCGGCCCACAGAAGGAGATGGGCAATCCTTGAGCTGGTGCCCAAGTCCCTGACATCTGAAGCATATAATCTCCCTTTAAAGGTCTTCCCTTTGCATTCTGGAGAGAGCCGGAGTTCCTGAGAATGTACTTCGGGGAAAAATGAGATGTGGATATGGGTAGATGCGAACTCGTGGATGAGATCTGATGAGGATAAATTGAGAAAAGATGTGATGAGATGAAAGTTATGTGATTGGATGAGAATAGGAATACTTATGAAAATTATGTGATTGGATAAGAATAGGAATACTTATGAAAATAATGTGATTGGATGAGAATAGGAATACTTATGAAAATAATGTGATTGGATGAGAATAGGAATACTTATGAAATGGTTGTGGAATTAATTAATGTGGTTTGATGTGGAGCAATGTGGAAAGACGAGAGTTCGTTATAGAAACTATATTTTTGAAATGTTTTTAAATGAATGTTTTATGTCAAGAATGCTAGAGAAGCATTTTGACCATCTTGTGAATGAGGTCGTGGAGACCTAATTTCATAAATTTACAACAAATGGAGAGTCTTTGGAGGACGTCTCGCGTAGCAAGGTTGGCCAAGGTCTTGACCAGCCTCGGTTCGATTAAAATGGTGAGCTTCCAGTACGGTGGATGAGGGACCAAGGAAGCGGCCTATGAGTGAAGCGCTAGGTCACGTGCGAAGGATCCTAGAGGGTGCTGACCATATGGTGCTCAGGCTCTAGGTCACCGACGACGATACCCACACATGCATCGTGGAAGATATTGGAACAAGGAGTAAGAGTTATTTTCTAAATTCGGGCATGAATCTGGTTAATTGACCTTGCTGGTCCTCACAACGGATGAGTCCATGGTTTTTTTATATGGATCTGTTGGTTGATCTTGCTGATCTTCAATGAAGATTCCATTTTGATATGTGAATATTGCCGAGTACTATGAGCTAGGAACCATCAAAAAGACCCCTAAGTAGAGAGGTGGTGAGCATTCTGGTTTGCCAATGATGCCATAGGTACATTGAGGAAGGAATGATTGGAAATCAGAATTCAACCAAAAATTTTTGGAGGATTATGATCAGTGACTATGATTTCATTAAATGATTTTTTTAAAGACAATTGAATCTCTGAAAAAGGTAATTTCATATTGGATGTGAAAGTGGTGTGACTAGTTTTTTGGGTCATCCCTTAACTTGATCCACTGGGTCGTGTTAACAGTAGCAATTTTGTCAGCACAATCCACTAATCTCATAGTGATTTGCTGAAGTCATTATCGTCATTCTAGTTATGAACATCATTTGCAGGGACTCATTCCATTCATCCTCATTGTCGTCTTGTTCGGCTTATTACATTTCAACCAAAATTCAGGAATCATCATTTTTCAATCAAAATCCAAATCAATTCATCAGTTCTCAACCAGAATTTTAAAATCATATCAACCACATTCGAGTTCATCATCTGAATAGCATTTTTGCTTATAATTTCAAGATCTTAGATTTACTCGTATATACTTCCAGTAAAGAGCTACAGCTATACCCTTGGTATATACGGGTAGTCACGGTCCTTGGAATTATAAGGTAAATACCATCATGTCTAGGCCTCAAGCAAGTCAGGGATTCCATATAATTGCGGTACTTCCATCTGAAGGCTCAATTACCAATTTATGAATTTCAGTCTGAATAACAATTTGTATGATTTTATCACACAATTTCAAGCTTTTACTACTACTTCATCAATTTTTAACATTTTTGGCTTCTCAGTTGATCCACTTTAGCCAATTTTGCTCTAATACCAGCTGTAAGATCCCTGTCCCCACCGCACGACGAATTCAGGGGGTGCTAGTTAGCAAGCGAAATTTGCACGGGATAGGGTCCCACACTCAGAGCCTCGCCCACGGTTATCGAGACAAGAGACTAATCCATCGGTTCTTCCAAAACCGAACCCGAAAAAACTTCCCTTGCCCAAAAAGCTCGGGCGATTCCTCCAGGATAAAAAAGATTCTGAAGAGATATTTAGAGGAAATGATGCATTTCTGACACCTCAGTGTGGGGAATTCCCCTCATGAAGGAGGCACCTATTGCACATGTGTGGATGAGTTTTAAACTCACAAATAATGAGATATTTTCATCTCTCCTCTCTCCTGTTTTAACTAGATCCAAAAAGTAAGCTAAACTGACCTAAAAATGGTCAAAAAAGTGACCAAACTGATCTGGAAAATTCTAGAATCAGTTTGCTTGGTTAGAGGTTCACTTTTTCCTATAAATAGAAGCCTCCCCCTTTGTAAAAGCTTAATGGTGTTTATGCACTGTTACTCTACTTCTGTCTTGAGCCATTTAACAATGATTAACCACCAAGAAAAGTCTCAAAGAGAGCAAGACTCAAGACAAGAACAAGATTTCAACTTTATTCATTCTTCGAACATATACAGTAAAGATAGAAGAACTCTTTACACTTCCATAAGCCCGTCCATCATATGGTCACAAAAGCAGCACTCACAAGCTGCACACGTATAAGGTAACTCATCTATGGGAATAATTCAGCTGGTTATTGCAGCACCTATCTCAGTGGTATGAGGTGATCTAACAAAAGGACCTCTAAGAGGCAAGCTAAAAATGGGATAAAGGCATATCTTCTGGTGAGGAAGAAGGCACGCTAGTAAGAAGACCCGCTCAGAAAACCCAAGATGTCTTGATCTCATGATGCAGTAGTATCAGGGACACAAACCCAAAGCTTCAATAACCATGGCCAAGCGAACGTTGTTACGAAAGTGCTGCTGACCCCAGGGTGTTACCCTAGTTATGTCTTGATAGGTCCGCCATTTGGTCTGAGCTACAGAAGTTCTCAAGTGAGGAAAAAGTGAGCGCTCATACAGTTCTATAAAATCCTTCTTCACAGACTCGCTTGCATCTTGAAGGTGAGAAATCATCATGGATAAAACCAATTCGTGCTGCCAAGCCATAAAGGAGATTAAGAAAGAAGGTGACAAGTAAGCGTTACGACTTATATAAAGGAAGGAGCTAGCGTAACCTAGAAGCCAACGGGGTATCTTGCCACTGAAGTTTTACCGTCTTTCCATGATTTGGTTTTGGCACATATTCCTATAGAAGGCTAACATGAGATACATTATGAACTTTGAGATGAGGAGATAAAAGAAGCTCGTAGGCTAAGTCACCTACTTTCTTTGAATTCAGATAAGGCCCACAATATCTGGGGGATAATTTCTTAAACTTCCTAAGAGATAAAGAACTTCTTTTGGGCCGTACTCGAATGAAGACCAAAACCTTGATATCCAAACACCGATTTTCACTTCTGAACTCATTGTTCTGAATCCCTAAAACAGGTGGGACTCCTGAGAAGTATTCTAGGAAAAGGGTCTTCCTTTTTTAAACAAAATCTTTCTTTTATTTTAGAGAGAGAATAATTATAAGATAAAAAAGGGAGATTCTTACTCTTGTATACCTTGAAGGCTGGAGAGGAATCTTACATTCTATCCCACTTAAAAAAGTGCGAGATTTCCTCATCTCGCAAGGTAGAGGATAACTCTTTTTCTTAAGCTCCAATTTTATTCTGGGGTTCCTTATATTCTGGTTAACCCAACAGAATACTGGGATAAATATCCCTCATATAGAACTCATCATTAAATAATAATTCATTCAGATCATATCATTCATATCTTTAACATGATAATGGTCCATTAGACCAAAAAATTTTCTTTTGAACATTCCTCCCCCCAACCTTCGAGGTATACAGGAGTAAGAATCTGCTTTTCTGATCTTATAATTATTCCCTCTCTAAATAAAAGAAAGATTCTGTTTAAAAAGAGAAGACACTTTACCCAGAATACCTTCTCAGGAGCCCACCTATTTTAAAGATTCAGAACGATGAGTTCAGAAGTGAGAACCAGTGTTTTGGATGCCAAGGTTTTGACCATCAGTTAAAAGACTGCCTAACTCATACCATAAAAAGGACACAGGGAAGTCTAGAATCCAAATTAAGAGACAAACTCCTTCATACCAATCTAATCAGGACAAGATTGCTTAACTCCATTAACTAGGTCCGACCCATTGATTAGGGTCGAGATGACCAGTCAAATGCTTGGCGACTTAGAGAAACAGATGCAGGCAATTCATAAAGATATAAACGCTGCCCAGGATCGCCAGAGACAATATACAGATAAGAAGAGGACAGTCTGAGAATTCAAAGAAGTAGTTATAGTCTTCATTTGAATATGGACCAAAAGAATTTCTTTATCTCTAGGGGAGTATAAGTAGTTATCCCCCAGCTATTGTGGATCAAAGAAAGTGACTTAACCTAAGAACTTCTTTTATCTCCTCATCTCAAAGTTCTTAATACCTTCTATAGAAATATGTGCCAAACCCAAATCATGAAAAGACGGTAAAACTTTAGTGGCAAGATACCGTTGGCTTCTAGGTTACGCTAACTCCTTCCTTTATATAAGTCGTAACTTTTACTTATCGCTCACAGTAATCTTACTTCCATCGATCTCCCTTCTTCTGGCTTGGCAATAGGAATTAGTTTTATCCATGATGATTTCTCACCTTCAAGATGCAAGCGAGTCTGTGAAGAAGGATTTTTTAGAACAGTATGAGCGCTCACTTTTTCCTCACTTGGGAACTTCTGTAGCTCAGACCAAATGGCGGACCTATCAAGACATAACTAGGGTAACACCCTGGGGTCAGCAGCACTTTCGTAACAACGTTCGCTTGGCCATGGTTATTGAAGCTTTGGGTTTGTGTCCCTGATACTACTGCATCATGAGATCAAGACATCTTGGGTTTTCTGAGCGGGTCTTCTTACTGGCGTGTTTTCTTCCTCCTCAGAAGATATGCCTTTATCCCATTTTTGGCTTGCCTCTCAGAGGTCCTTTTGTTAGATCACCTCATACCACTGAGATAGGTGTGGCAATAACCAACAGAATTATTCCCATAGATGAGTTACCTTATACGTGCGCAGCTTGTGAGTGCTATTTTTGTGATCATATGATGGACGGGCTTATGGAAGTGTGAAGAGTTCTTCTATCCTTACTGTATATGTTCCAAGAATGAATAAAGTTTAAATCTTGTTCTTGTCTTGACCCTTACTCTCTTTGAGACTTTTTTAATTAGTGGTTGATCTTAATTAAACTTTTCTCTAAGTCTCATGTTCGTGCATTTTGGAAATTATCCCAAGTTTGCGAGATGAGGACATCTCGCGTTTTTCAAGTGGGAGAGAATGTAAGATTCCTCCCCATCCTCTCAAAATGTCCAGCATATTCCCCTGTAATCAATTCCCTCTTCAGAAATATAAGAGATCTTGTCTCTAACTGTTTTGGCATAGAGAGAGAAAATATTCTAGAGAGAGAATATTTAGATTTTTAATATTTTTAGATAGAAAATTATCTCATCTTATTAAAATAAGTTCCCCTAAAACAAAAATTCAAAAAGAACTTTCCAATGTGCAATTGGAATTAATTGGAAATGGGTATAAAGGACCTTAGCCTAAGGGTCTAGATTTTCAGGAATTTTTGGATTATGGTCCAATTAAGGTTTCTATGGGCCAATAGCATCAATCCATGTGTAGGAAGGAGATAAATCCAATTTGTAAAAGAAGATACCCAAAAATGAGTAAATGCTCACATAAGATGAAGAGTTGAAAATGTAGAAGGTTTATTAGTAAAAAACTATGAGCAATATAAAAAATATGAGATATTTTGGGTATCCAAAAATGAGTAAATGCTCACATAAGATGAAGAGTTGAAAATGTACAAGGTTTATTAGTAAAGAAACTATGAGTAATATTTAAAATATGAGATATTTTGGGTATAATGATTCCATTTTGACACATATGTAAGGAAGGGGAGTTCTTTAAAGGAGGTGCATACTTCACATAAGATGAAGAGTTGAAAATGTACAAGGTTTATTAGTAAAAAACTATAAGCAATATTAAAAATATGAGATATTTTGGGTATAATGATTCCATTTTGGGTATAATGATTCCATTTTGACACATATGTAAGGAAGGGAAGTTTTTTAAAGGAGGTGCATATTTCACATGCTTGAATGAGTTTTAAACTCATAAAAATTGAGATATTTCATCTCTCCTCTCTCCTAATTCAAGTCTAGTTACAAAAAGTTAGCTCAACTGACCTAAAAATGGTCAAAAATTGACCAAACTGAGTTGGAAAATTCTAGAATCAGTTTGTTTGGTTAGGAACTCACTTTTTCCTATAAATAGAGGCCTTCCCCTTTGTTGAAACTCAACAATGTTTAATGCATTGTTACTCTACTTCACCTAAGCCAAGAACTGTGAATTCATAAAAATTCACTAGTTTTTGACACTTCCCTCTTTCTTCAATCCCCATTGGTGGCTCCATCAACATACTAAACCAATTGATTGGTTGGGGGCCTCTACCGTGAACAAAGAATCAAGCAATTTGTAAGGTAATTAGTGAATTTTGATCATTTTCTATAATTTCTCAATGTTTCTCTCTTCTCAACCCCTCTCAAGCTTGAGAAGCTTAATTGGAATGGTTTTTAAATGCTATTGAGGTTAATTGATTAATGATAGTTAAGAATTACATAAATTTCTATTTATGCCTAATTCAAAAGGTTTTTATGTAAATGCTGTCTCACTCAAGAAATGGTCATACTCATGACCCATTCTCAATCCAAATGAAGCTTTTCATAAAGCTTTTCCTTAATCCAAGATTAAGCTATGCTTGAGGCCAAATTAATGGCTTTTTTCTATGCTTTTAGTTTATGTATATTGATGATTCAATCCATTATGGATTAATGATCCAATTAGAGATCATTCTAATTATTTCATTAATGATAAGCTTTATCCATTACAAAAATTGAGATTTATCAGTCATAGTAGCGGAGCTATGGCAAAATTTTAATAAAAATTACGCATAAAATAATTTCATTCAAAGCATAAAAAGAGGACTTCCTACCATATTCTAGGAATTATCATCCTAGATTAATTGGAAGAATTTCATTATAATCATGGAGAAATTAAATTTTTATATTATGTATAAAGGATAAGTATTTATATGAAAAGTGATACTTTTATCATTTTTATTTTCATGCATAGAAGTATGCATAATGGATAAATTTTTATATGAAAAGTGTTACTTTTATCATTTTTATTTTCATGCATAGAAGTATGCATAATGGATAAATTTTTATATCAAAAGTGTTACTTTTATCATTTTTATTTTCATGCATAGGAGTATGCATAATGGATAAATTTTTATATCAAAAGTGTTACTTTTATCATTTTTATTTTCATGCATAGGAGTATGCATAATGGATAAATTTTTATATCAAAAGTGTTACTTTTATCATTTTTATTTTCATGCATAGAAGTATGCATAATGGATAAATTTTTATATCAAAAGTGTTACTTTTATCATTTTTATTTTCATGCATAGAAGTATGCATAATGGATAAATTTTTATATCAAAAGTGTTACTTTTATCGTTTTTATTTTCATGCATAGAAGTATGCATACTGGATAAATTTCTATATCAAAAGTGTTACTTTTATCATTTTTATTTTCATGCATAGAAGTATGCATAATGGATAAATTTTTATATCAAAAGTGTTACTTTTATCATATTTGGATTTCATGCATAGAGGTATGCATAAAAGCTGATTATTTTATTATAAAAGTGTGACTTTTATCAAATTTGAAATTCATGCATAGAGGTATGCATAAAAGTTGATTATTTTATTATAAAAGTGTGACTTTTATCATTTTTGAATTTCATGCATAGAGGTATACATAAAAGTTGATTATTTTATTGTAAAAGTGTTACTTTTATCATATTGGATTTCATGTATAGAGGTATGCATAAAAGATATTCTTTTTATACTAAAAGTGTGATTTTCATCATAAATGGATTTTATGCATAACTTAGATGCATAAGAGAAATTCTTTTATTCTAAAAATGTAATTCCTACCAAATTAAATTTATGCATATGAAGATGCATAAAAGATTGAATTTTAAATTCAAAGTGTCATTCTCATCTAAATTGAATTTATGCGTATAGGAAGATGCATAAAAGAATGGAATTTCAATTCAAAAGTGTTATTCTCATCCAAATTGAATTTATGCATAGGAAGATGCATAAAAGATGGATTTTTAATTCAAAAGTGTCAATTCTCATCTAAATTGAGTTTATGCATAGAAAGATACATAAGAGATGGAATTTTAATTCAAAAGTGTCACTTTTATTTACAATGAATTTATACATAGGAAGATGCATAAAAGATTGATTTTTTATTTCGAAAATGTTAGTCTCCTTAAATGGAATTTATGCATAAATAAATGTGTAGAGAAATCTTATATCAAATACAAGAATTCTCTTGTATTCTATAAAAAGATATGAAATGTGATAAGACGTGATAAGAGGTGTATGAGATGTGATAATATGTGATAAGATGCTTATGGGAAGTGATAAGATGTGATAAGAGGTGTATGAGATATGATAAGATGTGTATGAGATGTGATAGGATATGATAAGATGTATATGGAATGTGTAGGGCGAGAATGGATGTAATATGGATGTATGGATGTAGGTACGGATATGTATGTATGAATGTGAATGTGGATGTGGATGTGTATGTATGAATGTGAATGTGGATGTGGATGTGGATGTATAGATATGAATGTGGATGTGGATGTATGGATGTATGGATGTAGATACGGATGTGGATGTATAGATATGGATGTGGATGTGGATGTATGGATGTAGATACGGATGTGGATGTATGTATGTGGAAGTGGATGTATGATTGAGGATGTGAAAATGGATGTGTATGTAGAATAATGAATGTGAATGTGTATGGGAAATAATGTGTCGTCGATATGAGTGAATGGATGATGATGAATACATATGAATGGGATGTGGAATAAGTAATGTGGACTAAGGAGGATAAAATGGAAAGACCAGAGTTTGATATAGAAACTTTATTTTGTGAAGTGTTTGTAAATGAATGTTTTATGTCAAGAATGCTAGGGAAGCATTTTGACCGTCTTGTAGATTAAGGTCAAGGAGACCTAACTGATAAAGTTGCAACTGTTGACGGAGAGTCAATGGAGGACGTCGCACGTAGCAAGGTCGGCCGAGGTCTTGATCAATTTAAATGGTGAGCTTCCGGTACGGTGGATTAGGGACCAAGGAAGCGGCCTATGAGTGAAGCGCTAGGTCACCTGCGAAGGATCCTAGAGAGTGCTGACCATACGGTGCTCGGGCTCTAGGTCACCGAAGATACCCACACGTGTGTCGTGGAAGATATTGGAACAAGGAGTAAGAGTTATTTTCTGAAACCGGGCATGGATCTAGTTGATTGACCTTGCTGGTCCTCAAACGGATGAGTCCATGGCTCTTTTATATGGATGTGTGGGCTGATCTTGCTAATCTTCCACGGAGATTCCATTCTGTTATATGAATATATTACCGGTTACTATGAGCTAGGAACTATGGAAAAGGCCCCTGAGTGAACAGGTGGTGAGTGTTCTGGTTGCCAATGATGCCATAAGTAAACTGATGAATGAATGACGGGAAATAAGGATTCAACCAGATACTTTGGGGATTGTCATCAGTGACATAATGGTTTCATTAAAGGATTGTTTGAAAGTTAGTTGATGCTGAGAAAAAGGTAATTTCATATTGGGTGTGTAAGTGGTGTGACTAGTTCTATGTTTTGCATAAACTTCCGGCTAGGGGGCCTAGGAACTCTTTTCCCTGATACACCCGGGACAAAACCTAACCAAATTCTTAATTGGATCCCATCACTACAGTGGTTGGGCGGTTGGCTAACCCATGGGACTCGATGGGGTTAGGCTAGACTAATGGAGATGGATCCGTAAATCAAGATTTAATTTCTATATTTACGATAGATGAAGTAAATCCCAGATAGTAATTGTTCTATGGATAGGAATCAACGGCTGTGCGTCTTGATGGGGAAAAAGCGTTGATCCCAATGATCCAAGTGCAAGTTTCTTCCTTGATCTGACCAAGTACCGTTAGAGGTGCAGTCGGATCAGTTTGATCAGTAATGATCTTGACTACGTTAGAGTAAAGAGTTATCCTGGTGGAATCGCCTGTGCTTTCCGGGTAAAGGAAGTTTTTCGGGTTTCGGTTTTGGATAAACTGACGGATTAGTCTTTTGTCCGGATATCTGAGGGCGAGGCCCCGAGTGTGAGACCCCTGCCCCGCGCACGATGTGCTACTTCCACTGCTAGTACCCCGAATCCGTAGCGTGGTGGAGACCACTTACAACTAATGCAAAACATTAGTTCTATGTACCTTTAACATGCATCCTCGTGCATACTCCCATTCTTCCGCCGTGATATGCAGCCCCTCGTCGTTCTCTGCTCTTTCCATTTCCTCACGCAACCAATCAACATGGATATCATTCGGAAGTGTTGCTAGATGCTTAGGGTACGCCTTACGAGAGCCATGTTGCCTCCGAAAGGGAGCTCTTTCTGCTTGCCTTTTTGTCTTTGCATCCTCATAACTTGTAACCCATCTGCTCATCACATCACTATTAAGGATGCAAGTGAAATTGAGATCATCCATCAATGTTCTGTCAATTACTTTACTCTGTCCTCTTCCTTGAGGCACAATAGAGGTCATCCTCAAGTCCTCTTCATTGCTCCATAGTCGTGGCAAAGAGCTGTCCACCTGACCAAGAAATTCTGAAATATATACAAGAGACTCTTGTATCAACCAACCCTCGGCCATGCTTCCTTCAGGCCTTGCACTTTGCCTCACAAAGTCTTTTAAGGCCTTCATGAAGCGCTCTAGGAAGAACATCCAACGTGCATGCACAGTGCCACATAAAGCGATTTCGTCCACTAAATGCACAATGAGATGTAGTTGACTTGTGAGAATGGTTCGCGGAAAAGTCTCCTCTACCAAACAAACCACCTCCACTGCCATAACACGCGCATCATCCAACGTGGCTGGATCAATTGCTTTGGAACTAACATATCTGAAAAATAAAAAAATAGTACGTTATACCTCATGCACGTTCATTTTGCAAGATATAATGAAGGGTAATCTGACATGGGTTTTACATACCTCACAAGCTCGCCTATCTTATAAATACATTTTTTCAAACTCTTATTTGCACAATGGTCGATGCTAGTAGGTAGTATGAACTGCGCACATAAGAGCACATGTATGTATGGTTTATGGCATTACAAAATTTAATTTCAACGTACAAGACTTGGAAAACACTTAATTGGAGCATCTTATGCCAATCGTGGGACTTCAACCCATATAGTTGCTCAACGCCTCTTTTCTTAGTGGTTGTAAAGGCTCCCTTCAATGATCTCATGCATCCAGTGGGAGTACGCAAAGTGGTGATGGCCTGCTTTACCTGCTTCTCCTCTTTCTTTGATATAATCCATGGTGCAGGCGGAAGACGAACGTGCCCACCCTCCTCTTGTGGCCAAGCTTGACGCATACGTCCTGCGACCTGCAAGTCCTCACATACGCTAACATTGTCTTGTTTACCAATAACATGTTCCCAAATACCAGATCCCACATTCTTGAAGATGTGCATGGGATCAAGAAGATGGTTGATCTTAAGATGGGTCCAATATGGTAGTCGAAAAAAAATGGAGTACCTACACAAGGGATTGCTCTATGTGACCTTTAATCCAATTAGAGACTACACAAAATAAGATTGAAAAACATTACTATACCTGTTCATGCCATCTGGAGGAAGAATAGTTGTAGACTCTTCCATCTTTTGCACGAAGTGTTTGTGGAGGAATGTTACTCTTACTAGCAACATATTTAGGATGATCTGAGGGGAGAAATCGATGATGATTATTGAATATAGTCTTACACAAACCGTCAGCATACTCATGTACTAACGAAGGGCCACAAACAGGACATGCATGTTTACCCGATGTTTTCAAACCTATTAAAATATAAATAAAAGTTAGAATAATAAAGTCAATATTTATAATTAATATAGCCAATAGTATTAGAGTAGGGAGGTAATTACAATTCTTACCAGAACAATCGTTGTATCCTGGAAAGTCATGCATTGTCCACATCAACACTGCTTTTAAGTCAAAGTGTCGAGAGGAGGGAGGCCTACTAATGTCCACCACCGCAACACCTCTCCATAGTTCCTCCAACTCATCAATAAACGGTTCGAGATAAACATCCATATGCTTGACTTTATGTTTCCCTGGAATTAGAAGGGATAACATAAGATGTCCCTTCTTGATCGCCATTGATGGTGGAAGGTTGTAATTCACCAACACAACTGGCCACACGCTGTATGTGGTGCTTTTGAAACCAAATGGATTCACTCTATCCATACCTAGGCCAAGTCTCAAGTTTCTGGGCTCTGTTTTAAAGCTGGGCCACTCATCTTCAATATGCTTCCAAGCAGGAGTGTCTGCGGGAATTCTCCACATGCCATCATCCGCCGATCGATGTGAGGAATGCCATGACATGAGCTCTGCTATGGATTTGCACTTGAACATGTGTTTGATGCGAGGAATTATAGGAAAGTGTCGCAAGACTTTACGAGGTACATCAAAACTCTTCACATCTGTTCTATACCTTGCTTCACCACAAGTGGGACAATGTCGAGCCTCCTTATGCGTCCCACGAAAGAGAATGCAATCATTGACGCATGCATGTATGCGATCATAATCCAATCCTCCAAGAGATGTCACATAGCGCCTCGCTATGTCTCTTGAGGGTGGGTAGTCTATTTTCCTTTGGAAGCATGTTTGATAATAGCCTGCATCCAATATCATCAATTAGTCCTAAATCCTAAACCTTAAACCACTAATTCAAATTTGCAAGTTAGAATGCTTACTTCAATAATGCGTCAAGACTTGCATTGCTCCATCCATAAACTGTTTGTATATTGAGTAGTTAAAGTGAAGCACGTAAAATAGAGAATGTGCACCCTTCAAAAACCGGTGTCGATGAAGCCTTGTAAAGATGCTCTTGTTCCATATCATCGTCGTCCATACCTTTGGGATCATCCTTAAAAAGATTCCGCACCATATCATCAAACACTTCCTCTTCCATAACTTCGTGGGGTGTAGGGCTATTGTCATCCCTTTTCCACTCATCTCTGACAATAGATCCCGAAGCTCCAGCATCATCTCGTTCGACGCTTTGCGTGCTCTCGCCGTGCGTAGGGCACCATGTTAGGGTGTGGTACTGCATCCTGCTTCAATTAGAGTTTATATATTACAACTCCATTAATTTAATTTGGATACCGTGAGTCATTTCAATTTACATCTACTCACCTCTAAACCTGTTTGATTCCATTCTCCATACATGGAGATGTGATTCAAGGTAATTCGACGTGCTCGTACAATACATCCTTGACATCGATTACACATACATTTGATCCGTTGTCCCAACCACACATCGCGATTACGATGACGCATTGTCTCATCTTCCCCAGAATTGCTTGAGGAGGTTGATGATATCCTATGTACAAACCAGAAAACACAAAATCATAATATGTTTTTAATGAAAGTATAAAAATCGCGTGTATTAACACGGCTATTTCCTAAAAATTGCATGTATTAACGCGGCTATTTCCTTAAAATCGTGTGTATTAACGCGGGTACTTCTTGAAAATCACGTGTATAAACGCGGCTAGATCTTTAAAATCGCGTGTATAAACGCGGCTAATTTATCATACACGCAAAAATACACGCGTTTTTACATGCGACGGCCTATTTAAACTAAAAATAACCCGCCTTCCCCAAATAAACATTTTGAACTAACATATCTGCTCTCTTTCGTTTTCGCCTCTTTCAACAGACACTAAACCTAAGTGCAAGGAGTGAGCAAAGAAGGAGCACACAAACACGGGTGAAGGAAACCGACCAAGAAAGAAGACTCACTTTTTCAGAGGTGAGTCAGTTTGTCCTTTGCCTTGTCTCCTTCCTCAGATTTGTTTATGCTATTTTCTCTTTGCTTTTTGGGTTTGTCTCCGTCCTTTTGCTTGTCTGGTTGCGATTTTGGGTGAACAATTCTGATAGGGGCGACAGTGGGCCTTTTATAAGGACACATTTTTGGAGGTCGGTATATCTGTGTATATCCTGTCTACACAGACTGTTCACGCGGATATACACGCATTTTATGACGGGTGTATACACGCGTTTTTGGATGGGTGTATACACGCGTTTCTGGACGGTGTATACACGGGTTTCTGGATGGGTGTATACACGAGACTATGTTTCCTGTTTCTATGGTTTGCAGGCTGATAGGTGACTTGGATGATGATATTTGTGTGAGTCAAGAGACTGCCCTTGATGTACATGAGGATTATTTTTTCAAATTCTTTATGGATATTCCAGGTTCTTCATCCGATCCATTTGCGTACAGCAATTGGCTGATGGAGATGCTAAATCATTTTGGGCGCCATCCTGGTCCAGTTGAGCTTACAGAGTACATGTATGCCCATCCCCCTCCTTCCATGCCTGGTGTCTATACCCCTACCGCGAGTGTCACGTAAGGGCTCACAGCCACCGTCACGTAGACAATCCCCCAGTCATGACTCCACCCCGCAGCAGTAGGAAGAGTGGGAGTGGAGGATGCGGCGGGTGCTTTGGTGGGGGAGGTAGTAGGGCACGCGGTGAGAGAGGAGATAGAGGGAGAAGAGTTAGAGGAGACAGTTCGGCGGAAGAGGAGGAGATGAGAGAGGTGGAGGGAGTGATCTGCTATGATGTGACGGATAGGGACAGGATAGTGATGGATGCGAGGGGGAAAGAGGTAATGGAGTACATGCGTGGGGTAGTATCAAACTTGTATAGAAATTATTTTATTAAATTTAAAGATCAAAATAGCCGATTAGTTGGGGAGGTGATAGAGGCTGTACATAGTCGATACCCCAATCCCCCACATGCTACATTCTCGGATGTATGGGGAAGGACGCGAATAAGGGAGATCTTAAGTAATAAAAGATCTCACCTTAAAAAACTCGCGTACGATGATGGGCTAAATGTAGCTGCGGGTGGCTATCCTGCCGAGAACCCTGCCACCACCACCACTGCGCACAAACGCGAGTGAAAGGAGGCAAAGAAACGAGCAGAGGGTGGCGTGAAGAGCAGGCAGCATGTGGAGGCACGACGGATCCAGATGGAGACCATTGGATCTTCGCATTTCGGATCTGGCGGCGTCGAGTCATGGGAGGCAGAGTTCGTAAGTATCTTGCCACTTTATTTGATTGTTTACTTAATTCATTGATTCTATGATTGTTTTAATCTTACAAATTGTGTTGATTATGATACAGCGACGGGGCGGCGGGGTGGAAGCCCACAACCCACGATACTGCGTATGCTTGCCGGCATAGCAGACGTGACACGTGGGCCATCTTCAAAGCCAAGGGACGTATTACGGACGTGTAGTTTGAGATGGCCATGAGACCATACGGTCGACAGGTACTTGAAAACTCTAAACGAATGATTTTGGTTTATTGAATTACATATATATATATACTTATATACTATATATTACTTGAACAGGCACAAGCTGCTGATGATCCACCCGCTGCCACTAGAGAGGGTGGACGTGAGCACTACTCATCGGACATTCCGACCGATGTGAGCTCATTTGAGCATGGAGGGAGCACCGAGTCATCATCTGGGTCTGAGTAGTACTCAGACTTATAGTATCACATTCCATATTAAGGATGTGGTTGTATATATTTTTTTGTAAACTGAAGCCATGGGCTACTTCGACATATGGACTCCCTTGTATATATGTGTGAAATTTTGATAGTAATATTGAATCGTGAATCGATAGTATTGCATTCATGTCTATCTTGAATCGTGTATTGAATCGTGAATCGATAGTATTGCATTCATGTCTATCTTGAATCGTGTATTGACAATGTATGCATTCATGTCGTTCTTGTCTTAATCTTCCTCATGGATATGTTCTTCGTGGATGGTCTAATGCACAAAAAAAATAATCCAGAGAGTGTTATTAGGTGCTGGAATGCTGGAACAGCAACAGCATTCAGATACCAAATAGCACTCTCTGGATTATTTTGTTGCTCTCTGTTCGCGTGTATAAACGCGTCAAAAATGCAAAAAGTCGCGTGTATATACGCGGACAATCTGTAAAACACGCGTGTATAAACGCGTCAAATCTGAGAAATACGCGTGTATAAGCGCATCTAAAGTCACAAAACGCATGTATAGACGCTTGTATCAGCGCGTCTATACAGTCCTATACACGCGCTTTTACACGCATGTCTCTGGCCGCGATGATACACGCGCTGATACACGGGCCCGTTACTTTTTTTCACGTCATTTTTAGCGGCTAGGAGTACGGGTATGAGCCCGATCCCTTGTAGTGAGTGAAGATATGTCGGTGCCCAGCTACCAAACCCGCTAGTGATGTAAATGTTGAACGGTCATGCAAGTGACTCGTGAGTGTCAACTCATATTAAGCTTGACATCTCAACAGCTATACATAAATCCCTTAATTATAAAGGATTCATACAATATGCCCTCTATGCATAAGCCATTCTCGATAGACGCTTAAGCCATAATACACATGCAGAATGCATTAAGGATCTATGCACAAAGGCTTCATGCAAAGATCCATAGTGTGAAAGCAAGAATTGGTGTCATTTTTGTGTGGTTTTAAGCATTAAAAAACAAGAACCTAATCAAAGGTATGGAAGTTATAAGTATAAAGTGAGTTTAAAGTATAAAGCAAGTTTACAATATTTACATAAAAACTACATTTAAAAAATCCTTTGTTTATTCACGTTTCAAGTTATGATTAGGAGTGGTGGGTAAGGCGAGTCGAAGTGTGGTGGGTAAGACAAGTCGGAGTGGTGGGTTGTAATTGAATTGCTAGTCAAATGAATTGATTTTCTTTGTATAGTTTGGACCCTTGTGTGCAATCGCTCTACATTCCTTGTCTCCTTGCCTATCCTCACCATACTTGGCCAGCTGTGTAGGCTTGTCTCTAATCAGCCCAACTGTGTAGGCATGTCTCTACTTTGTGTAGCCTCCATCTACTTCATCCCCTTCTGAAGGAGAAATCTTGTATCTACTTTATCCCCTTCCCTACAAGCAAGCTTGTATCTGTTTTATCCCCTTCCGAGCTAGTAAAACAAGTAGCTAGGTGCCATGCTAGAGACACCACCTCATATAAAGGTGAGGGTAAGGTGGGGTTTGAGCCACCAATCGAAGGTTGGTTGATGCTTCACATACTTTGTAAACACATATATTACAATGTTGTAAAGCACCAATAGACTCTGCAAAAACATATGTATCATACTCCATGTGCTGTGAATGTATTATGTTGTGCTTGATAGAGCATGTGCTTTAAGCTCTATTGTGCCTGATATAATTATCTGTATGCTTTAGAGAACAAGATGAGAGTGCATGAAGCATCTACATTATGATATAAAGCATTTTATGTGTCTTATTTGCTTTTTATAAAATGAATTTTAGTTTATAGCATGTGTTTAAAATGTTTTATGCTTCCTACCCACAACTAATGTGCTTGAAAGCACAGGTGTATGGTATAAAACACTCATGTGGAACTTGTGTTTTTTCTATTTGTGCATCTTTCTTGTATACAGTTATGATGTAAAGCATAATACGTGCTCTTAAATCATGACAATATTGTGTGGTTGATCTTTTTCTTGGGTCCACAAACTACCTACAGAGTATCATGAGTCTTATACTTATACTAGCTATTTATTATCGTAATTAAACTTGTAAATAGCTAAATTACAAAGAAGAGGTAGACTTTTCAAGTATTTGTTTGCTTCTAAAGGACATGGTTGAACACGGGAACCTTTGTGATCCTCATGCACTCCCTCCAATTTACTGAGTTGGTACATGATACATGGTAACAATAGGTGGCTATGAAGCCTATATTGGTTGTGGGTTCACTTTTTATACAGGAGTGTTGCAATACTTCTCTCTACCTTGTGGTCATGTCTGCCACTACCTATGCTTTGTGTTATTGTGCTCTCGGTTTGTTGAGTGTAGAAGGCATGGGATTCGAAAAAGGTTTCAGCAATATCTACCAAATTTCCTACCGATTGGGTCCTACTTTCCTACGGAGGTACTCTAGAAGGTGCCCTAGACCCTATGGCACTGTCTATATGACGTCCCCGACCGCAAGTGCATAAGGTCAAATTTTTAAGTTTTTTTTTAAAAAAAATCCAAAATTTTTCAAGTTGGTTCAAACTTTGCCAGAACCCATTTTGACCCCCCTCGAACACGTTAGGCCAAAAAAATAGCATATTTTTAGGATAAAAAATCGCCTAAAATTTACCAGTTTCCCATACTGAACTCACTATGGGAAAATGGTTCCGGGACCAAAATTTTGATGATGGGTGTTTTCTAACTCCTCTCGGAAAGTTAGAAAACCTCCCAATTTTTTGCGACAAAAAATGAAAATTTTTCCAGACTCTTTTTTTTTTGCACCTCTTTATCCTGTGCACTGGCAGTCTTTATGGTGCGGCAGGCTATGCTGAGATCCAAGAAAGTTCCTACTACTTCAAAGAATGTAGTCCAAAATTTCGATGTGAATTTGGGATCTCGGTCACTTACTATCCTCCTGGGTAAACTATGCAATCTGAAGATCTCCTTAAGGAAAACTTTGGCAACATCCACTGTAGAGTATGTTTCTTTCACTGGAATCAGATGGGTAACTTTGGTTAGCCTGTCAAACTACCACAAAAATGGAGTTGTAACCTGATTGCACTGAAGGTAATCTAGTGACAAAGTCCATACTGATGCATTCCCGCTTCATCTATGGAACGTCTAGAGGCTGCAATTTCCCTGGCATCTTGACTCTCTCTGCCCGCCTTGACTCTTTGGCACATTAAGCATTTTCTTACATGATCAAGTACATCCTTTTTGAGTCCTGGCCAGAAGAAGCAAGTTTCTTCACAGACATATAGGTTTTTATAAACCCTGGATGTCCAGCTATCAGGCTATCATGGGCTTCTCTTAGAATTCTTCCCTTTATTCCCGCATCATTGGGGATACATATCCGATTATTATAATACATGCATCCTTCATCCAGTTTGTATCCAAGAACTCGACTCATTTCTTGAGGAGTCTTGCTTTCCTGCATCAGAAGGGTAGCAATAGGGGCAAAGAATTTGTCCTGCATGATTTTCTCCTTTGCTTCATTGATCAATGGATTTGACACCACTGTATTTGCAAGCAAGGAGGCTTTTCTGCCGAGCGCATCTGCAACCACATTTTCTTTCCCCAATCGATACTTTATTTCAAAATCAAATTCCTATAGGGTCTGCATCCATCTCCTTTGACACTTGTTGAGATCCCTTTGGGTGAAGATCCACTTCAAACTTTGATGATCTATCATCAAGGTGAATCTTTGTCCCAAAAGATAATGTCTCCACCACAACTTCAGAGCATACACTACGGAGAGTAACTCCAAGTCATGGATGGCATAACTCCTCTCATGTGTTCTGAGTTTTTTGGATTCATAGGCCACTACATGACTTCCTGAATTAGAGCACTGCCTAAGACAAATCCACTAGCATCAGTAATACCTCAAAGGGATTGGTAAAATCTGGCAATTTAAGCATAGGGTTGGTTACTAAGGCTGCCTTCAGCTTATCAAAGGCACTCTGACACATTGCAGTCCATTGGAAAAGTGTACTTTTCTTGAGAAGGTTAGTTAAAGGGGATGCTATCTGAGCATACCTAGGTATAAAGATCTTATACCATCCGGTTAACCCTAGGAATCCTTTGAATTTCTTTACTGACTTGGGTTCTGGCCATTCAACTACTGCCTAGATCTTTGCGGGGTCAGGAGAAATCCCATCCTTTGACACTACCTGGTCAACAGAGAAGGAACACTTGCTCTTCTTTGCAAAGAGTTAGTGTTTCCTTAGGATTTCCAGGACTTTACGCACATGGTCTTCATGGTCTACAACATTCTTTGAGTATACTAAGATATCATCAAAGAAGACAAGAACAAAATCATCCAAGTATTCTCTGAGAATATCTTGCATAAGATGATTGAATGTCGTCGGGGCATTAGTTAATCCAAACGGCATGACTGTGAACTCATAATGCCCAAGCGAGTATTGAATGTTGTCTTTGGGATGTCTTGCTCCTTGATTATGATCTGGTAGTACCCGGATTTGGCATCTATCTTTGTAAACATTTGGGTACCGCTTAACCGATCCAGAAGTTCATTAATCCTAGGAATAGGATACTTATTCTTAATTGTTAATTGATTCCGTCCTCTGTAGTCAATACAGAGTCTTAACATTCCATATTTCTTCTTTTGAAAGAGAATGGGCGCTCCCCAAGGTGAGACACTGTGGGGTGTGACGAATCCCTACTCTAACAGTTGTCTTAACTGCTCCTTCAGTTCTATGGCTTCAGGGACTGGCATTTTGTATGCACATTGAGCTACTGGTGGCTGAGCTCTGAGGGTTAATTCAATCTCATGATCTACTTCACGAGATGGAGGAATCTCAGTCAGCTCTTCAGGAAATACATCTGCATACTCACTTAACCACTCTGGTTCTTTAGCCTTGCATTTTATGTCTACCGAATTCATTTTAACGACATACACAGCTTGCCTTTTTCTGAGCCCTTTTAATAATTTGGAAGCCTTGACTAATTGCAGCACTAGGGATCCGAAAATTCCAATTCCTTGAACTTTATTTTCGTGAAGGTCTAGGAAAGAGATGGTTCCTTTGTGAAAATGAATATCAGCCTGATTCTTTTGGAGCCAATCCATTCCAAGTATTCCATCATATATTCCCAGGGGTAGGACTCTGAATTAGCACTCTGTTACGTTCCCATATAAGCTAAACTAAATACGGTCAGTCTCAAGGTGAGTGAAAAGAATCTTCCCACTAGCTAATTCCACTTGCATAGGCTCCCTGATTTTTGATTTAGGACTAATTTACGCAGACATCCTGGGGAAATAAAAGAATGAGTACTGCCTGAATCAATCAAAAGCTTGAATTTCTTACCCTGGTACTCTGCTAGAGTTTGGAGGACTGCGAATTGACGGGTATTCCCTTGATGCTCAATTGCTACATAGATATGTCCTTTCTCTTCCTCCACTTCCTCAGCTATGGTGACTGCTATGGCTGCTACTACAGTCTGAGGTGGAACTCTCTCTCTTTGGTTATTCCAATTTTGGGAGGGAGTTTGGAGACTACTTTGCATGGAGGCTGCAGGCTGAGTTGGCACTCTTCTGGGGTTACCTTGATTTTCGCGCTGGGGACCCTGATTGGACTGATATGAAGGAGTCTGTCTCGAAATTTTGGGACCTTGGGTTCCTTGGCGGCCCACAGAAGGAGATGGGCAATCCTTGAGCTGGTGCCCAAGTCCCTGACATCTGAAGCATATAATCTCCCTTTAAAGGTCTTCCCTTTGCATTCTGGAGAGAGCCGGAGTTCCTGAGAATGTACTTCGGGGAAAAATGAGATGTGGATATGGGTAGATGCGAACTCGTGGATGAGATCTGCTGATGAGGATAAATTGAGAAAAGATGTGATGAGATGAAAGTTATGTGATTGGATGAGAATAGGAATACTTATGAAAATTATGTGATTGGATAAGAATAGGAATACTTATGAAAATAATGTGATTGGATGAGAATAGGAATACTTATGAAAATAATGTGATTGGATGAGAATAGGAATACTTATGAAATGGTTGTGGAATTAATTAATGTGGTTTGATGTGGAGCAATGTGGAAAGACGAGAGTTCGTTATAGAAACTATATTTTTGAAATGTTTTTAAATGAATGTTTTATGTCAAGAATGCTAGAGAAGCATTTTGACCATCTTGTGAATGAGGTCGTGGAGACCTAATTTCATAAATTTACAACAAATGGAGAGTCTTTGGAGGACGTCTCGCGTAGCAAGGTTGGCCAAGGTCTTGACCAGCCTCGGTTCGATTAAAATGGTGAGCTTCCAGTACGGTGGATGAGGGACCAAGGAAGCGGCCTATGAGTGAAGCGCTAGGTCACGTGCGAAGGATCCTAGAGGGTGCTGACCATATGGTGCTCAGGCTCTAGGTCACCGACGACGATACCCACACATGCATCGTGGAAGATATTGGAACAAGGAGTAAGAGTTATTTTCTAAATTCGGGCATGAATCTGGTTAATTGACCTTGCTGGTCCTCACAACGGATGAGTCCATGGTTTTTTTATATGGATCTGTTGGTTGATCTTGCTGATCTTCAATGAAGATTCCATTTTGATATGTGAATATTGCCGAGTACTATGAGCTAGGAACCATCAAAAAGACCCCTAAGTAGAGAGGTGGTGAGCATTCTGGTTTGCCAATGATGCCATAGGTACATTGAGGAAGGAATGATTGGAAATCAGAATTCAACCAAAAATTTTTGGAGGATTATGATCAGTGACTATGATTTCATTAAATGATTTTTTTAAAGACAATTGAATCTCTGAAAAAGGTAATTTCATATTGGATGTGAAAGTGGTGTGACTAGTTTTTTGGGTCATCCCTTAACTTGATCCACTGGGTCGTGTTAACAGTAGCAATTTTGTCAGCACAATCCACTAATCTCATAGTGATTTGCTGAAGTCATTATCGTCATTCTAGTTATGAACATCATTTGCAGGGACTCATTCCATTCATCCTCATTGTCGTCTTGTTCGGCTTATTACATTTCAACCAAAATTCAGGAATCTCTAAATTGAAACTTACAACATTACTATTGGATTTTTAGATGGTTGTTTCATACCTATCTAGGATCCCCGAACTTATGAGTGCATTCACATTAAGGCACATGTGGTTGGTCATATTGGCAAATCCATGTGACATGTAAGAATGAGATGATGATCCTTAAACTTGATGAGACTAGAGGTTGTGAGGAAGCTTGTAATTTATCATCTTCCCCAACCCCATAACGTTAGAGCTCATCGTCGATTGTTTAGGCTCATTAGTCAGTTTATCCCTCGTTAAAGGATTATGGTCCCTAGGTGCTGATCCTATCTAAATATCATGACATGTATGTATATGCATATGAATGCACCATGTGAGAAAGAGTTTAAGCTTGTACATCACACCTCTACCCCATTGTATTAAAAAAATGAATAAGGATATGTTTCGGTTTGATAAATATTTTATCCTTAAACCTTGGACTAGTAAGAGGAAATCAGATAATTAAAAATGTTTCCTGTGAAATTTGAGGAGCCATGACGATTAAGAACAATGATAATCATAATGAAAATCTTGAAGAGGAGCCATGAGAACAATGATAATCATAAAATGAAGATCTTGAAGAGAAGATAGCTAGACAAATAGAGTGGTACCTAAGTATTCTATGAAGAACTCTTTGAAGGCTAATAATGGTCATATATATAGTAGTGCCAAAATTCGGATGAGCAGTATAACTCTTGTGTGATTGTGAAAAACCAATTTGGGACATTGAAATTTTAACCCAAAACATAATCATTTGTCATGAGCTAAAAGATGCTACTGTGGTAGACTATTGGGTTGTAAACATAGACAATGCCTCAAAGGACGTTGAATTTTGTCAAGAAGTCTTGGATCTCAGATAGCTTCTACCTACTCACAAGGATACTTATACCAAGGGAACCTTGTTGATTTCTAAAAAGCTATAGTAGGTCAAATTCTTATACATATAATTAACTAATCGAAATCTTTTTAGAAACTTGTACACATATTATATTTACTATTTCGAGTATGTCTTTTCATGAATATAACCTTTTATAAAATCAAAACATGGATATTTGACTTGTGTACATAAATGAAATTTCTATAAGAGAGATTGAAAAGATGAAGCCTTATATAAAAATGACAACTTTGGGGTTTTTCTTGAATTATGTCATTACTCTATAAATTAACTTTAGAGAAAGTTCTAAAGCCTATTGCCTTTTCCATGAATAACTACTTTAATGGGAAACTCTCACATCACCTTGTTGAGAGGACTAACTTAATGCTTAATAATATGAGGAAATGTGGAAAGTTAATAGAGCTTACCACTTTCTAAGAAATTCTCTTAAGGAAAAACAAGAGAATAGGAAAGTAATCCTAGTGCTGGTAAGATGAAAATTGTAATATTGTTCTCAAGTGAATTGTATTTAGTTCATACATATGAATTCGATTACAATAACAAATAAGAATGTCTTTCATTTAGAGCCTAAAATGAGGGAACTTGGGGTTCAGTAAGTGAATAATTATAAATAAATCAATTAACCATATACGATGTCAGTAGAATTTATCCAAAACCAATTATTTTTCTTAGGACATAATGAATCATTGAGGTAGATAGCTACAATACCTTTAGAGGAAGAACTTGATATGAATGTAAGGGATGCGGTTCACACGTTTGAACTTGATCCTTTCTTCAAAGTTGAAGGAAAAGACTTTGGAGAAATAGTAGAGACTTGGATTGATTTTATGGAAAAATACTTTGAGGTATAGCTAGATAAAGTAAAAGGAGTAAGATGGCACTTACTTAACTCAAGGTCCTTGTAATAGCTCGTATAGAATGGAAGAATTACTATGAGTCCAATCAGCTTGAGCAGGGATAGTTAAGATGGGGTGACATGAAAGTATACCTCCACCAACTATGGAAGTGTTGGAGCTATCATCCATATCCACACTAGTTGATCTTGATATCTTAACACTTCCCCCATGGATCAATGCTACCCTATATGGCAAAGATCTTAGCTGCACTCAATGACTATGTTAGTGATACCTATGACAAACTATGGCAGTGGTAGAGCTATCATCCTTGCATGTTATCCATATCTTAAATAGTTGAGCTCGATATCTCAACACTTCCCTCGGGTCGGTGTGCTGCCCCTATATGGCAAAGATCATGGCTCCACTCAATGACTATGTTAGTGATACCTTTGAGAGACGAGAGTTACTGGTCTCTTGACAATCAAGGAATTCCTTGGTGTGAATTCCTTAGTGCAGCGAGTATATTAAAATAGAGATGAAATTGAAAGGAAATCTTCACTTTTACTCCATTGCAACAACAAAGCAACTAAAATGTAGTTACCTTTTGCAAGGGGGCTTCTACATAGCAAGAAATTTTGGGAACATGTCTTGCAAATGTACAACAACCCAAAGGACATGGTACTCGACATATATGTTAGAGTGGGTGACCTCACTCAAGTGGCTTGCACTATAGGGTGACACATAGTTTGTGTGGATCCAACAAATGATTATGATGTACTTTCCCTGTTATTGCCATTGTGTCCATGCATCAGGTATCTAGAGTTTTAACTATTTAATTTTAAATATATATACATGTAAGGTTATCATGATAGTCAAAGCTCCACATGGAAGGAAATATTTTGTAACCTACATACATATCCATTTTTGTAAATTATGTCTATTGGATAAAATATGTCCCGAAATACTCATTCCATCTTTCTTCTTTTTGGAAAATGTAATTCCTAAATCTACTTGAAAATGGGAAGGTTTCACTTTTACTTGGGGATTCATCCAAAGTCTACAAAGCCTCTTGTGTAAACCAATTCAGACATTTGTGCAAACTGATATGTTTACTTGTTTTTACAAACATGTGGTTATTGATGATCTTAGCATAGTACAAAATTTACATTCAAGAAATGACTCAAAAAGGTTTGAATCACATCGTTACTGCACTCTATAATATTGAATCAACACTTCTAGCCAATTGTGTGTGAAAGAGAGAGAGAGAGAGAGAGAGAGAGAGAGAGAGAGAGATGATTGTATTAACATCCATAAAGGCCACATACGGCCTATGGAACCAAAAAGCAATACTTCTTGCAAGAGAGAGAGAGAGAGAGAGAGAGAGAGAGAGAAGAAGAAGTTCCCTCCAAGCTCCCTCGAGGAAGCTTCCTCCTAATATGCACTCAAGCTCTATCACCATAATCCAAGAATATAGATGTACCAAGAATATAGATCTACAACCTCTAACCCCATAATCCAAGAATATAGATCTCTGTGTGTCCTCTCTAAGGGGTCTCAGAGTCGATAATAAACTCTCCAATTGCCCTCAAAATATGTCTAACTTTAAACAAATATAATGTCGAACTCATCTCTTAATTGCATACTTATGTTTGTTTATTTATTTACCGTATAATCTTGAAAGCCATGATAGTATGAATTTTGGCTTGATTTTGTTCCTTGGATTTGTTCGTTGTCCTTTTAATCCTTTATAAATTTGAGCAAACTTAATCTTTTTAAATCTCTAAGATCATTAAGAGAGAAATTACAAAGAACATAGATGGATAGAGATATATATATATATATATATATATATAGAGAGAGAGAGAGAGAGAGATCGATCTAATTTCTCTCAAAGAACATCATATATACAGAGAGAGAGGTATTAACGTCGGTAGAATGCAACACGAGGCATATACAACCAACAGTGGGACTTGAACTCGGGTGGATCATGGCCTTTATAAGGGCCCTCGCACTAGCCAATCTGCCCCACTTGTGGGTGGCACAAGGAAAGAGAGATGTGTATGTACATATTAGAAAGATATTCTCTTTTTCATATCTCACTTTATTAGTATGTACTATGTACATATTTATAAGATTATCTTTTCATCTTTAAGATAAGATACACCTAGAAGTTAGTACAAAACATGTTATGAGTGTACCAGGCAAGCGTAAGTCCCTCTCAGAGAATGAGAGAGAGAGAGAGAGGACACTTGCCTGCTCCACAGCCCAATTAGAGAGAGAGAGAGAGAGAGAGAGAGAGAGGGAAAGAGCCTATGCACTCTAATTAGCTTTGGATGATGAAGCTTCATCTTATGAGCAGAGGCCGGTATGGAATAAAATCAGTTATAGACTCCAGCTCGTATAAACCTCTCAAACTTTCAATGCTGCAAACTTGCAACAAAAGTGCTTTGCTTTTTATAGAATGCTATAATCAGCCTCAGATGTAGCAGGTAAAACAGGAGTACCCATCATGGTCCTCTACCCTCTTACTGAAACAAAAGATGGAGAAAAGTACAGTGCTACATGTCATAGCACATGCCCATCAAAGGGGCAGGCACATGATGACATGAAGGAAAGAAATACCTTTTTGTAAAAGAAGTAATGAACTTTGGGCCAACACTATTCCCCAGATTTGAGATCCGTGGCATAGCACTAGAGGGACGAGCTAAAAGGTATCACAACTATGCCCATTTTTTTACTAGACTGTGCCAATGGCAGTTTGGTGTCTAAACCCTAATCCCTAAACCCTAAAGGAGCCCAACTATTGGTTGAGGAACTCCCTAAACTCTAGATCCAAAACCCTAAAGAGACCCAATTAGTGGTCCAGGGAAACAATTATGTTTGCTTCCATGACAACCAAGCTTGCGAGGATTTCAGGAGCACCACACCCAAGCTTGCCCCCCCACGAAAAGGCACAGGAATGCATGACCAGAGATTGATCAGCCTAAGGGTGAACCATGGAGCATAAGATTTTTATCACAATATGAACTGTGAAACGAATGCAATATATCACTGCTGTTGATGATATACATGTACTTTTACATTGCAGAACCAATCTGGTTCATGCCAATTCAAAAAAATACTAGTCCAAATTGCCATCAACCACTGCAATGGCTGGATTTGGTCCCCAATTATGTTTGCTTCCATGACAACCAAGCTTGCGAGGATTTCAGGAGCACCACACCCAAGCTTGCCCCAGACGAAAAGGCACAGGAATGCATGACCAGAGATTGATCAGCACTGCTATTGATGATATACATGTACTTTTACATTGCAGAACCAATCTGGTTCATGTACTTTTACATTGCAGAACCAATCTGGTTCATGCCAATTCAAAAAAATACTAGTCCAAATTGCCATCAACCACTGCAATGGCTGGATTTGGTCCAATGTAAATACTTCAAAGACGCCCTTTGATTGCTTTTTTAAGAGATGTGGATGCAATCTTTTCGACGTGCCAGGCTTCATAAATCACACCCATGCAGATTTGATTCGATTGCTTGGAAAAAGATCAGTTTTTGCTGAAAGCAGATGTGACCCCATTCTCCGTACTTCATTCATAAAGGATTTGCCTACATGCCAGGTTTTGCTCTTGCCACATGAAGCACTTTCTAGGGTAGCCTCTTAACTCCTTAATCTTCCGCTTTACTTGATGGTTCTCGTTTGTGATTGCGATAGCCACATCGTTAGGGAACATGGTGCACCAAAAGAAGATGTGAAGGATGGTGAAGAGACACAATGAGAGAACAGTAACAGATGAGATCAATGAAAGCACCACTGCCAGACTCTGTGTAATGGGATGCTTGACTTTGAGAGAATAATGGACTGTAGCAATGGCAGATGCAGTCATAGGGAAGGTGTAAGCCCACCATGCCACTGAGAACCTGAAAACAAACACGCGAAGTCCCATGAGAATGTTGGAAAACATGAAAACCTTTGCAAGAATACTGAAGAGCTTCCTTTAGTAAGCGTGATGTGGCAATCCTTTGCAAGAAAATTCTGCATGCTTGTTGACCTATCATATGTAAATTTTTTGATAAGTTTGGATAATGGTTGCACACACAGGCATGCAACATCTCTTGATCAAGCAATATGCACATGAAAAAGCTGTGTATTCAGTAAAGGTAACATGTTGGCAGTGAAGTAATTTCTTGATGAATGCCTGTTCTTCTACAGCTTGCCCTTCTTCCACTGAGATGCTTCGTATTAGAATATTGCATGTTAAAGAGAAAAGCATTGCAAGGTTCGGGTTAGAGCTTACCTAAAGCCACGAAAGAAGTTCACCCGCACCACCTACACAATAAACAAGAGTAATCATGAGCATATAGTTTCAAAAGCTTGAATTATAACCACTTCATTTAACAATCAAACATGCACATGCTCTCTCTCCCTGTGTGTGTGTGTGTGTGAGAGAGAGAGACGAATCGAAACGCTCTCTTCCTTGACACACACTAGAAGAGAAAGAGCAATGCTCTTTCCACCTTCATTAATGAGGTACTCCGGCATTGAGAGACACTTTTTAGCCCTCTCTCATTTGTCCACCGGTATGCCTATGCTCCAATCTTTGTCTTTGTATTTTGACATGGCTTGGTTCACACATAATATAATCTCTCTCTCTCTCTCTCTCTCTCTCTCTCTCTCATACACACACATTGTTTGTTCATTCGTAGGCACATACATAGACACACTAACTATAGATGTACGCATGCACATGATACATATATGCAAATAAACATACATGAAATCTCAATAAATCTTAGCTTACCAGAGATGAATAAAGGAACAAGCCCACAAAGTAAGCAATTCTTGATACTAAGTCAAAGTCACCCACAATCTTGGACCAAGCTACACTCGCAGTGCTTGGTGCTGCAACAAACAGAAAAAATATCGGGTGAAGTTCCTTGGGAAGTACAGCTGCAGTTGGTAATCTCTGGTACAATGTCACAAATAGCACCAAGTAATGTGCAAGACCCACAGCCCAGAAAAAAATGGCGAACTCTCTCCAACCAACAGTTGCAGCCAAGAGAGCCCCCACAAAATTTCCCACAAGGGATAGGTGTGTGGAGGGATTTGCGACCTTGGAGAGTCTCCGTTCGCCTCCCGATAGCCATTGCCCATAGATCTTGAGCTCTAGTGCAAAGATAGGTACCATGAAGAACACCCACAAGATGGGGTGTATGGATCTGGTGACTGCAGGAGGAACCCCCAATGTCAAGAACATGCATGCTATCCATGGGGCAAAGAAGAAATTGATACGAACTGGATGATAAAACTCACGGCGTACGGCTTCAAAGTAGAAGAGACACTTCAAGGAATATGTTGTGAACACTGTGAGAAATGTCATCAGTGCCAAACACCATAGTGTCAGATTGATAAACTTTGGGACATGCATGAAGTGCATGGAAGCTGCAGTTGCCAGAGTTTTCCATAGTATTGTCTGGCTACCAAGGCCTAGGCAGATACCAAAGCATCCAATCGGGAACCGCAAGAGGAAAGGCCATTTTTTATCAACTGGGAGCACAGTGTCTTCAGAATCCTGCATGCTCCAAACATAAATGTTAATATAAGAATCGAAAGTCCTGATTGATCAATTACAGATAAAACATGATAGAAATGCTTACCCTCAGGATGTCCAGCTCTGGTCCTTGGAGTGCATGGAAATACCTCCCCACATTGACCTCAGACCCGAGTCTAACCTGCTGTTCTGGATGGGGTTTTCGAGAGAAGGGCCTCTCAAGCGCTGTAGCCTTAGTCTTGAATAAGGAATATCTCTCATCACCATCACCATCATTCTGTTGCAAGGTGAAGCCGCCAGGCCTCTCAAGCGCTGTAGCCTTAGTCTTGAATAAGGAATATCTCTCATCACCATCACCATCATTCTGTTGCAAGGTGAAGCCGCCAGGGTGCCTGTGGAATTCCTGCAACACATGATGAGGAGCTTCCACACCCGTCATTGGGTTGGGCTGTGAATGAAACTTCTTCTTCTTCTGCGCTCTTGGGTTTTGTTTTTTCCCATAGAGTCCTGTATTGGGTGATTCTGTCTTCAACTCAGGAGTGATCTTGTGTCGTCCAAAGGTAAATTTTGGGGGAAAGCTACGTTTGGGCACTTCTTTCTTTGGGAAACTCACAGCTTCTGAGTAAATTAGGATTTCTGGCTCAGAGAATCTCTCAGAGTGGCAAACTCTGAGGGAGGTGAGGTTACAATTGGGCACTTTACTGCTTGGGATTTCTGCATGGTTTAGGGGTTCTCCTACATGGATTACGGTTTCTGGGTCACATAATCTCTCAGAATGACATGCTCTGAGACAGTTCTCCAGCTGGGTTTGGTCAATGAGCTCTTGTTTTTGCATAGCCCTAATTCTATCAAGTTTGGGGCTCCAGACCCCTTTCCCAACATCTGCAAAGATGAAGTTGGGAACGGAGGCAGCCCTTTTGAGCTCGAAGCTGTCCTGCAAGGGCACTTCTGCGATGACAGAGTAGCTACCGCTTGAGAGAAGCCTCGATAAAGGGGGCAAGGGTTCATCGAAAGAGATTGATCTATCAAAGGATAATGCCCTGTAAATATCTTGTCGGCTTCTTGGGTGCACAACCTCCGCTCCACGCAATCCCTGCTGTGAGAAGCTTGATCCAATCGTAGAGTCTCCCCCTTCGAACACAGTTGTTGCCATTTCCATTCAATACCCACCTGTACAAAGCATGGCATGTATCCATCAGTCATTTTCTCCCAAATTACAAAAGAACGGGGAAGAAGGCCGGGGTGGGGTGGGGTGGGGTGGGGTTCTTGCATAACGAATGTATAAAACTCAAGAAACTAGCAAACTTTTTGAGTCCAGAAACTGTCCATCCATGATAACCCATCATGTAGAATACTTCATTGAATGTTGGATGCATAAATACTTCCGAGATGTGGTGGAGCTAAGCTAATCTGTCTATGAGAAGGACTTAAATAATGAGATTAAGAAAGATTAGGGATGTTGAGAAGTAGGATTAAGGATGATAAGAAGTAGGGTCAAGGATGGGCTCTATTCTTATGCCACGTGGGCAAGCCAATGCAAGGGAGAGATAGGCAGCAGGCAGGCTCCTACAAATAGCTATGCCAGTAGCAAAAAATTTAAGAGAGAACAAATCAAAATCAATCTTGCTTGTGAATAATAAAATGGAAGAAGTAGAAGGGCAAAATGCTCACATTGCCCAATGCCCACAGCTTAAATATTTATGTATTTAACATGTTGGGAGCAAAAAGGGGGGCAAAATTGACCCGTCCATAGGGGTCTGAAGTATCTAGCATTGCCTAATACTTTTGTTTTCTTGCACCCATCAAAGAGGATATAAATATGATATCACAGAAAAAGAAATGATGATACAAGATGATGGAACCAAACAAAAAAGAGGGAATAGGAGAACAGTACTTCAGTGAATATGAAGCTTAACAAATGTACAACCCTGACATTCCCCTTTCAAGTACAAGCCAGGTACAGCTCATTAACCACCAGGGAGGAGCAATTGAGGCAACTTGCAAGCTTATAAATATTGTTAATGTTACAAAATCAGTTTTAACATAAATTATGATAAGCATAAAAAATCGCTAAGATTAAGAGAATGATTAGCGAGGTCCAACCCACATGCAGGTTTTGCAATACACTGTTTTGGAAGAAGTTGGTAGGAGAACTCAACCCATGCGCAGGTCGGTGCCTAACTGTTTAATTTAATTAAAGGTAGTTATAATGGGCAGAAACCATATGCAGGTATATACATAAGGCAGTACTGCGTAGACCTCATATTTTATGCAGGCATTTTATAAGGATTTGAATGGCTTTGGTATAAATTATTCGCCAAGTACCTGTGCAGCACTCGGAAAGCCCATGGAGCTATGCTATATTCTTCTCAGTCATGCAATGCATTGGGTTTTTCTCGTATCATTCAGTACGTAAATTGGCCAATATATTGTGGGCTATCCCATCATCGACTTCGGTGAAGAAGAATTTAACAAGGCCAACATACGTTTATAATATAGGATCAAAGGTTAATATTCTATGCTGCAATCAATATGACAGAGCTAAAATAGATATGTGGAGATGAATACTTAGGCTAATTAATCCTGGGTAACAAGCAGCTGGGGAAAATTAATAAACAGGCGAAGGGGGGATATAGAGTGTAATACCGGTGGAAAGATATTGAAGCTTGAAGAAGGAAAACTCGGAAGAGAACCAGTTGCTGCTAATGGTGGGAGGTTAGTTGCTGAGACAGGAGATTAGGGTGACGCAGGGAGGAGGTCGGCATGCGTATGATTATAGTGCTGGCGACGCAAGCTGGTGATTTCCCTGCAGGGATGGAGAGGAGGACTGGGCAGCGCATGAGCTCTGTAAGGAATGAGGCTCACACCGAAGGCATTGTAATTTGTAAAAGGAGATCAAGGGGGCTTATATAGGGTACGGGTAGCGCAAAGCAATAACACCACGCTCGCCTGGAAACCTACAGTATAGCATGGCCGCCGGCAATGTCCCACAACCGAAGTACCTTCACACTCGACAAAACATAATCCCCATCTTTGTCTTCACACGTTGGTCTTATTAAAACACCTTTCTTCTTACAATAACCATTAATTTAATGTCCCTACCCTTCTAGGTGTCCACGTCATGACCTACTTTCCTTTGCAGTTTTCCACCTTTTCGCTCCTTACCGCCCCCCTCGCCCTCCCCCTTGTAGGTACCTGTCCACGCGACACACGCACCCCACTTTTCCTTCCTATTTTCCTCCTTTTTCTTTTTGGATAATAATAACGTAACCTTCTCAACAGAGACTGGGATTAGTAGTAATGTGGTGATGGTCTTCTCATCATCATCATCAACAACACCCCTCAAAACTCCTTTCCCCATCCTCAAAATGCAAGCCAAACTCCCATGCCCACCCTAAAAAGAGTGATGATAACACACATTGTGCACCCTCACACATTGGCCCGATTGTTTCATGATAACACGGAAAAGAAGTTCTACATCTACAACCTTCTCACGTCATAACATCGAGCAAGGGTATATTCTTTTAAAAGTCCTTATCTAGGTTAACCACCCTTACACAATTGCAACACAACCTCTCTAAAGGTCTCATGCCCCTTTTTCCACCAAACATCCCTCCACTAGATGTTGCTCAATCCTTTTCCTCTTCACAAATAAATGTGGACATATCCATGAGAAATTTTGCATTGTCCTTGTATCTCATATTTGGTGGACATATCCATAGAAACTGTGTATTGTCATCATTCAACCTTTTTATAGTACGATTCAATAAATTAGGTGGGCCTCGAGGTTATGGCAAATGTTCAATCCCTACAAAACGCACCTACAAAGAACACTTTGCGTATGGTCCATGCTATGCATGGTATGACCAAGCTAGATAAATTTTCTAAGTCATTTGTTACCCAACTGGTTTGCCAATACTACTTGTCCTTAGATTGTGTGAAATTAGTTGACCCCAAACACCCTTTTTCATGACCCCGGAACTCGAAGGATTGTTGGTGCTTGTGAAACTGCCCTTGCCATAAAAAATGTTCCTTTCTTTCATTAAGACATAGATCAGGAGTAGAATCTTAGATTTTAAAAATCTACCATGAGAACCAAATTTTATAGTAGGATTCAATAAATTATGTGGGCCTCGAGGTTATGGCAAATGTTCAATCCGTACAAAATGCACCTACAAAGCACACTTTGCGTATGGTCCATGCTATGCATGGTATGTCCAAGCTAGATGAATTTTCAAAGTCATTTGTTACCCAACTCATTTGGTGGCCCTCCAATACTACTTGTCCTTAGATTGTGTGAAATCATTTGACCCCAAACACCCTTTTTCATGACCCCGGACCTCGAAGGATTGTTGGTGCTTGTGAAACTTCCCTTGCCATAAAAATGACCCTTTCTTTCATTAAGACACACATCAAGAGTAGAATCTTAGATTTTGAAAATGTGCCCATGAAAGCCAAATTTTATAGTAGGATTTAATAAATTAGGTGGGCCTCGAGGTTATGGCAAATGTTCAATCCCTACAAAATGCACCTACAAAGCACACTTTGCGTATGGTTCATGCTAGATAAATTTTCAAAGTCATTTGTTACCCAATTGGTTCGGTGGCCCTCTCTAATACTACTAGTCCTTAGATTGTGTGAAATCAATTGACCCCAAACACCTTTTTTCATGACCCCTAAGCTCGAATGATTTTTGGTGCTTTTGAAACTTCCCTTGCCATAAAAAATGTCCCTTTCTTTCATTAAGACACAGTTTAAGTTATATAAAACATGTTTAAAGATGATATTTTATTGCAAATTCACTAAAATGGTATTTTTAATAAAAGCTCTCTTAGTGGTATCTTTTAGCATGCAAAATTCTATCAAGATCACTTGTTCTCTACTAATTTTGTAGTATGTATGCATGGAAAATTATTGTTGTCTTAAAGCCTAAATGGGACTCCAAAATGGCATGTTGTGCTTATTTTTCTTTCTCATGTTTGAGAATGTTCTTCAACAAAGTGTAAGAGATGTTGCAAGACAACAATATATTACAAGTGATAACTCTTAAGGTGATGAAAGGTGAAGTTTTTATAAAGAATTGTTGGTGAAAGGTGAAGTTTTTATAAAACTATTGATATAAGGATTAAAATTGGTTCTTATGGAACATTGCAAAATCTAAGATTCTTCTCTAGATCCGTGTCTTAATGAAAGAAAGGGACATTCTTTATGGCAAGAGAAGTTTCACAAGCACCAACAATCCTTCGCGGTCCGGGGTCATGAAAAAGGGTGTTTGGGGTCAACTGATTTCACATAATATATGGACAAGAATTTATCTAGCTTGGACATACCATGCATAGCATGGACCACATGCAAAGTGTGCTTTGTAGGTGCATTTTTTAGGGATTGAACATTTGCCATAACCTCAAGGGGGGCACCTAATTTATTGAAAACATGGGCTTGCATTAGAGCATGCAAGAATATCCTAGGTCCATTCTTAGATGCCCAAGGTCACTCCAACATGGGCTTGCATTAGAGCATGCAAGAATCTCCTAGGTCCATTCTTAGATGCCCAAGGTCACTCCAACATGGGCTTGCATTAGAGCATGCAAGAATCTCCCTAGTGCCATTCCTATTCCTATTTCTGCATTAGAAGAATGTCCCTAGAGGTCATGTTGAAATGGCCTTGGGGCATCATAGAATAGCCCTTATGCATGAGAATAATGGTCTATTCTTGGAATGGTTGTGCATGAGAAGAATGGCCCTAGGGCCATTCTTGTTTAGGTGAGCACCGCTCTATGGGCTATTTTTAGATGACCTAGGGCCATTCCTACATGACCTTGAGTATGTAAGAATGTCCCTCTATGACCATTCTTGCAATTGTTGTGCATGAGAAGAATGGCCCTAGGGCCATTTTTTTATGCCCAAGGCCACTCTAACAGGGCAATCAGGCCATTAGAGCATGTAAGAATGTCCCTCTATGACCATTCTTGCAATTGTTGTGCATGAGAAGAATGGCCCTAGGGCCATTTTTTTATGCCCAAGGCCACTCTAACAGGGCAATCAGGCCATTAGAGCATGCAAGGATGGCCTTGGGGTCATGCATGGAAAGAATGCACCTAGAGCAAGGTTATCATAGTTTAAATTTTGTGCAAGTTAGAGAATTAAATTGGCTACCACGTCTTTCTGTTTGCGAGCTGTTTACTTGTAGTTACCTTTTGTGCATCCTTTTAGTTTATTGAGATTTGCATGATGAACTGGATGCTACCAAGTCGTTGCAAAGCTCTAATGCAGTAGAATTGAAGCCATTCTGCTACGACAGCAAATATATCAAAAGTTTTATCTAGGAGCTTTATTACTTTTAAGTAGATATATATTTCTTTGAGAAAATATTTACTTAAAAATTACATATTTTTTTACTATGCCTATGGGTACACCATTGTCTAGGCCATATCATGCTTAAAAATGTTATCAATAGAGTTATTTTGCGTAGGAGCCTCTTATGATCCATATGAAATAACTATAACATCAAGCACCGCGGATACTAGCACGAATGAAATTGCCATTGAAGTTGTGGAGAAGTCAATTCCACTTGAGAAGGATATTTGTTCAATACAAAACACATCTAGAGAGCAATGTTGATTGTGGTATTGGATTTAAATGGATTACTCTTGAAGAGTTGCTTCCAATCATGTTCTCTAAACCAATCCATTATGTATGCTCCAAATAGATACCTTATACTTCGTCTAGGGTGTATATCACTTTTGCAGAATGTTTTAGAAAAAATCAATGTTGGTATTTGGTCAACTTCAACACAGGAGAATGTTCTCCAGATGGTTAGAGATTTTCAAGAGAAAACTGGGAGAATACTTCCTTTCTTTGCTATTTGGAGTCAAAATGCATGTTATAGTTTTGAGAAGAGAAAAGTGTTCAGGCCAAATAACCCAAGTGTTGATAAAATGTTTAAACCACTTGCAAGAATGTCAAAAGACTTTCAATGTGATCCAGGGAGGACAATTATTATTGATGACTCTCCATATAAAGCTTGTATTGCTTCCTCAAATAACTGCATCTTTCCAAACAAGTTTGATTTAGATAAGAAAGATGACAATGTTCTCATGGGAGAGCTACTACCATACTTAATGCTTCTTGATGATGCAGAAGATATATGTATTGTCGTTAAAAATAATTGATATGGTCACCTCCCAGCATCGAATGGCCATGATTTATATAACCTTGTTGGTGATGTTATTGACAAATGGCAAGAGTATAATGTGATTTGGTCACAAAGAAGGTCCAACACTGGTAAACTTCCTCTTGCAAGTCAATTACACGACTCTTCTAAGGTGAAGGACATAGGTGGAAAGAGAGGTGATAAAGGAGAATCGATTGGTGCAAGAAGCATGCAAAGCCTTAGTGGTAGCTCATCTCACATCATGGGAGAAGAGATAAAGGATATTCTAATCAAAGAAGGTCCTCAAATTTCAAGCATGAAGCCATCAAAATTGATTTCTCTAGCTACTAAAAGATTGGATTGCAAAGGAGGGAGTAACTTGAGGTCTCAGTCGGCAAAGGCATTTATCAATAAATTGCTAAATGATCATGGTCTTATAAATATTAGTATAAGTAGAGCAAAGGTATTATCCTATCTAAAATTTCTCACTATATTACATATATATTTAGAAACTGTGTACTGTAACATTCTAACTTTCATCATAACCTTTTGTGTGGAGGTTTTTCTAGGTTGTAGAATTTCCAAAAGATCTATTCATGTAATATAATGGATCAAGAACTTTGAATCAAGATATAACTTGGAAGTTTAGAAAGATTCACAAAGATGTACATTTTATTCTCTTGATGAATCTATTCAAGTTTTGTGGAGATATCTCTATTCTCTTGATGTACATGTTTATTCTCTCTTTATTTACGTTTTGATGGATTATTTCAGTCTTTAGGGTCTTGAACTTTGTTGCATTTTTTCAAGTGTTAGCCTATAGTGGGAGTGCATCCTATTCTAAGGAGCCTCCTTTATTGCAATTTTCTCATATTTTGTCAGACAATTTCTTCGTCAGAGTGCACCCTACTTCTTCGTCAGAGTGCACCCTCTTGAGGCTTGTTCATAAGTGTGTTCACAACATAAAGTTTATATACCACTTGTTTCTTATAATGTACCTAAAAGCAATTCTACAATCTATTATTTAGTATCTTCTCTTTTGTCCTTCTATAATTTAAAGCCCCTCGCTAAAGGTTTTATTAGCACCTTGTACTAATAGCTTTGCACAAGGAGTTTTGAATGGCCCTAGGACCATTCTATAACATGCACCTAGGGCCATTCTTTTATGGTAAATATGGCCACCGTTTTTCCTTGAAGGTCTCAAAGAGCATGCATGAGTGGCCATGGGGCATCTTCATGCACAACAAGAGCAAGAATGGCCAAGTCTTTCTTGTATGACCCCAAGTCCTCAAGGTCACGTTGGAGATGTGGCCTTGGGGCATCCAAGAATGGACCTCAGGCCATTCTAGCATTGGCTTGGTGGATCACCCAACTTTCATGCATCCTTCTAGGCATCGAAAAATGAACTAAGGGCCATTCTTGGATCATCCAACTTTCTTGCATTCTCCTCAACATCAAAGATGGCCTTAGGGCCATTCTTTTCATGCACAACAGGTGTTAGAATGGCCATGGGGCCTTTATTTTTCATGGAAAATAAGGCCCTTGTTTAGCCTTAAAGGCCTCAAAGAGCATTCAATAGTGGCCTTGGGGCATCCAAAAATGGACCTAGGGCCATTCTTTTCATGTAGAACAAGTGCAAGAATGGCCCTAGGGTCATTTTTGCGCGACCACAAGTACTCAAGTTCTTTGTTTCTAAGTTTTCTCAAGGTCTAGATTAGCAGGCCTTATAGGAATATTATATTATGGTAATATATTGTTGTGTAAGAAGGGGTATAGAATGATCCTAGGGCCATCCTACTATACACACTTTTGTAGTATTTCTCTTTGAAATGGCCCCAAGATCACTATACCACTTGTAAGCCCTTGTTTGAGCCTATACATAAAGGGTTTTTATTCTTTCCTTGTCTTGTAATGAATAAAGGAGTTTGGCTAATTATGTGTGTTCCTATTTCAGATGATAGCATAGGAGCAACCTTGGCAAATCAAAATGTTTGTGAGCCATCAAATCCGTTGATGCTATGTTGGCATGTTTCATTATCTCTGGTACCACGTTGATGAGATGCCATATTGGACTAAGCATGTGAATAGTTCAAAAGAAAGTAATGAATTGTACCACGCTGTGCATTTGGATGTAGAAAATTTCTTAGACTTTTGCTTTAAATGGTTCGAGGTTTGGATTTGGAGTAGATGCAAATTATGATATTCTTCGCATCCTAAATTTATGTCTTCCAAAACATCATATGAAATTCAAGTGTATGTGCTGAGCCAAGAGATCTGCCAAGACACTAGGATGTTCTTTAAAAGCCCTATGTTCTTTGGCTATGAGCATGCCTACCACAAGAACCTACCAGCAATCTGGACATATTTTCAAGACTTGGATGGAGACAACACTTTGATTTTTGATGACACACCGTATCGAATTATGTGGAACATGCCAGGTTCCTATCTTATATTTCCAAAGCTGTGGAATCAGACACCAAAGGAACTCCAAGGCTTCTTAAAAACCACAACTATCCATTGGTTGTGTCAATGGCCAAAAGTCCCATCATGACATATAAAATCTCAATGGGTATCCCTTCACTTGTATAATAGAAATGTAATTTAATTGTGTACTCTCCTATGAGACAATGTACATTTCTCACCAAAAATAAAAATTTAATGCTATTTGCTAGAGCCTCACGTCTTATGTATCTTGTTTATTGGCCTTCCTCTTTTCTCTATTATTCATATAGAAGTCTCAAATTTGATTGATTACAAATGCAAGTTATTTGAATCATTCTAGTTTATACCAATTCAAGTGTCAAGATCAGTAACTATCATGCATGGCCTATTGTTATTTGAATCATTCTAGTTTATACCAATTTAAGTGTCAAGATTAGTAGCCATCATGCATGGCGTATCGTTTGTTGGTGTCTCCTTTCACATTATTTTATATTTTCATATTTTTCTCATCTTGTACCACTCCCATTATAAACAATCAGAGGTACAAAATGGTCCTAGGGCCATTCCTCTATTAATACATGTTTTTTTTTCATAAATTTAAGAGAGTCTTGAGCAAGCATGCACTCATATTTACCTCTTCTAATGCCAGATAAGGCACATAGTCTAAGGGACCTATGTAGCAGCGTCTAGAGTAAAACTTATTCTATTATTTTCGAACTAAAACTTTACTTATTATTTGAAGGTACACATTAGCGCTAGAATGGTTGATTGCCAACACAGACTCCCATATAACTTCAATGTGTTGCATATAGGGTTTATTCTACTTTTATTTCAAAGCACCAAATTACAGGAGTTTCTCTTTACTCTACAGCCTTAGAATGGCCCTAGGACCATTCTTTTATTTTGTTCTTGGACTATTAAAATAACAGTGTGGCACATGGGGGATCCTAATTTCATAGTATATATCATATATTTCCTAGCAAGTTTGCATAGTCTTTTAATATTTTTTCATATAGAAAGCACACAAAAATGAAAAACACGACCAACCTGGGAATGAGATTTTTCCCACTTTATCTAATATGGTGTTATCAGGGAGTGCACTACTAAGAAACCCTATGTATCACATGTGCATTCAAGGGGTATTAAAAAAAACCCCTTACCTGTGAATTTTCCATGAATAAAATGATCCCTTTTTCTTTGTGGACCTATGGGTTTTTTTCAAAATTGATTAAAAAAACCCTTCTTGCAAGTGTATTTCAATTAATTTACCTAACCCCTTCATTTCAACTCATGTGTTATATTTTTAGGTGAACCCCCCGAGAATAAAAGTTGGCCATGTAATGTGCGTAGGCTAGAATATCTGCATAAGGCACCCTAGACATTTTTTGGGTTGCCAAATGTAAACAAAGTGACTTTATATATAAACCATTTTGAAATAACAAGGTTGGTTGCAATCACATTGTGCAAATTGGGTTTTGTCTACTTTTTTGTCTTCATGTTTGCATGCTTTCTTGCATATTGTGCATGTGAGTAGGGATTGCATTAACCTCTTAACTATGGTGTGTTATCTCTTTTCATTTTGCTAGTTCAAGAGAGAGATTTATCAAGATAATATAGGTTGAGAGGGCCTAAAGATAACTCTACTTCTTCTATTGCACTCTACATATTTATTTGTTGGGGTTGGGAGTGTGACAACATTGACCAATCCGATCAAGCAGTTTCTACAATCATGTCATTGCCATAAATGTTAAATCCCTATTCTAATCCATGAACTGATTCATTAGTATACCATATACCAATATACTTCAAATTATATTTATATAATAATATATTTATATACTAATATATAAACACATACAAATATACCTTATGGATTCACACACATATTGAAAGTACATCACATTGATCCACATGTAGCAATATTAACCTTAATCAACAATTTGATTGAGTCAATGCCAGTCAAAGTTAAATAAGAGGAATGGATGTGATGGTATCATTTATGTAAGAAGGACCTACATGATACATGAAGATGCAAAGATGATTAGTGTATCGATGAGAATCATCTAATTAATGGACGGGCACTTGAGACAAGTAAACAGTGCAAAAGTTCTAATAAAAGCTTAAAGACAACAATTCAAGGTGGATTGCAATTTGCAAGGCCACAACAACTAAAGATGGGTTTTAAATGCCCAAAGATTGAAACCTAATGACATGGTGATGAGAAGCCATTTTTGGTTTATTACAGCTTCATTTGTAACATTAGGCACTCATGATAGCCCAACCAATCCATTACCCATTTATTAGTTCACACACCACTCAATCAACTGACCACTTCATGCATAACTCCACGAAACCACTAAACAACCCACTTACCACTTTTGCACACAACATTGCCACTTAAAACCACTAAACAACCCACTCACCACTTCTGCACACAACATTGCCACTTATAAAACTCACCAAACTACTTATCACTTTAGAACTACCACTCACCAAAACATTTACAACTTTGGAACTACTGCATGTCAAATCATCATCCCCTTACCATTTTTGCACACAACATTACCACTTACAACTCACCAAACCACTTATCCCTTTAGAACTACCACTCACCAAAACATTTACCACTTTAGAACTGTTGCATGCCAAATCATCATCCCCTTATTTCACTTGGGTTATCAAGTGTGGAACAAGAACAGAACATGGATCTTAAATCCTATATTTTCCTATGAAAATGAGTTCTTGGGAAAAGATACTTTAAGCAATCAAAATAACCATTAGATTGGTCCATGTAGAATGAGAAGAGTGAGAAGAATGGGAGTGGAGGTAGGTAGGCAAAATTATGGTGTTGTCACCAACAACCCCCTTTAGTCTAGTGCTAGCTCATCTAGGTGATAGCTAGAAGAAGGAAGAGGGGGAGAGAAGAGAAAGAAAGTCCACTAGGTTAACTTAAGCCTTGTCTAGCCACAATGGTAGAGTAGGTGCAGATGCTAGTGACCACAGATGGTAGAGTAGGTGCAGATGTGACTAGTGACCACAAACATCAAGAAAGACAATTATATGCTTGTAAAACGATTGGTTTAACAAAGTTTTGGTATTGTTGTTGTTATGGAATAGCTCCATTGTGGCTAAGGCCATTCAAGTACTAGACTAACTAAAAATCAAGGAGGTAATTACTCTAAACATAGGCAACAAACAACCCTCACATTGGAGCAAAGTAATGCATAAAGTTGAGGTCTAATGTGATACTTAGATTGACACTAAGTATAGAATAAAACCTATAACCACCACCAACAAGAACTTTCAAAGCTAAAATATGACCAACCTAAGCCATTGTTAATAGATTTCTCATTAAACCAATATTGAAAGAATCTAATTTGTAACAAGTTTTATGGGCATAATTAGAGCCACAAAATCACACATTGAATCTAAAGAAAAATCTTTTATGGCACAATTAGAGCCACAATCACACACCAAATCTGAAGAAAAATATATCAGCATACAATAAAGCCACAATCACACACCAAATCTAAAGAAAAATATATCAGCATACAATAAAGCCACTATTAACCATCACTAACATGTGGAGAAATATTTTGTGAGGGGAAATTTGGTGATGCTTGTTGCAAGAGGGATTAGAGCCCTAGCTAGAACCTCATGGTTGGTGTAAATATGGTGGGAAAGATTAGGTATAGCCATCCTCTGAGATTTTTATGGTTTGATGCTTGATAGTAGATGATTGAAATGCATTTAGAGAGTCTTGAAAACAAGATATGATGATGCATGGATGTATACATTTGACATCTACATGGATTCTGTTCATATGGTAGCATGGGTTTGTTGGGAGTACAAGTCTGAGAGAGCATGGTTGTGAATAGTCATAGCATGTTTATCATGTAGGGATGTTGAGATAAGTGGGTGTATGATGATGTTAAGGATAAACTATGATGATGCATGGATGTATACATTTGACATCTACATGGAGTCGTTTTATATGGTAGCATGGGTTTGTTGGGAGTAAAAATCTGAGAGAGCATGGTTGTGAATAGTCATACCATGTTTATCATGTAGGGATGTTGAGATAAGTGGGTGTATGATGATGTTAAGAATAAGTTGTGATGATGCATCGATGTATACATCTAACATCTACATGGAGTCTTTTCATACGGCAGCATGGGTTTGTTGGGGGACTACAAGTCTGAGAGAGCATGGTTGTGAATAGTCATAGCATGTTCATAGCATGTTTATAAATGGTAGAAATAAAAGGATCAATTCGAGAATTTAGTTAATTTAAGGCCAATTTGGTAATTTGGTACGGCCAAAATGGGAATTTTGAAAAATACTAGGGTCAAATTGGGAATCTTGGTATAATATAGGGTAGAACACTGATTTTGCAAAGGGATTTCTTATAACTTTTTGAAGAACGTGATAAATCTTTTTCGCGGAAGTCTTCTCAAATTAGGACATTATTTGCAAAGGGCATTTTGGGACTTGTTTTGATTGGTTAGAATGTGGAAAAGGTGTGTGTTTTGGTTTTTTTTGAGAAAATGTGCGGAAAGTTTAAAATTCTCACACGACGGACCGTGGACGGGTGACGGCGGATGATTTGAACGTTGAAGTCCCTGTTGAAACCTCTGGTTCCTCTAAGCTCTAACAATCACACATACACACGCACGCACGTAAACAACACGCACGCACACACGCAAACAAGCAAGGCAGTCAAGCTTTTTGCCCAGACGCGCAGGTTTGCAGGAGTGCATGGTGCTTTTTTTTCCCTGATTCTTTCAACTCTGTGAAGACTAATCCCACATCAGGAGACGTCGCCGGCGGCCGGACGACATCTCACAACTCAAGTTTGCCACTACTACCCACTCATCAATTGCCGCTAAACATTAACGTTTTACGTTACCACAAAATGTCTCTCTGTAACACAGGAACCCTGTCGCCCTTGCTCTAGGTTGACAATGGCGGCGGGGCCTCGGCACTGCGTTCACAATCATTAGCAATCGGCACATTGACAAAAATAAGAAAACTTTTTTAGGAGCCCACTTTAATACTTTAGAATGCTGGGATCACCATCCCTGATATTAACCCATACGTTTGCATCGTTCTAATTCTTTTTTTGCACGTGAAATGTGAGAGTGTGAGCTCTCGAGCGGCTACTAATTGTTTTTAGTATACTAATCATGCGCAATTTAAGGTTTTGCGTATTTAGGCTTTGATGCTGTGGCTTTGTGACGTTGTTTAGAATCATCTCTCAAGCTGATTATTTTCACGATTTGTATTAAGGTTAGGACATTTACCTTGTGTATGGTTTGATCATGATTATGTAGCATTGTTTACGTTCATGGAGAGACTAATTATGCTCAAAATAAGATTTGAAACAATTTGATGATGTGGCACTATGACGTGGATGTTCTATATACTCATCTCTTAAATTACATTTACATGATCCCATATCAAATGTATTTTAGTGATTTAGTCTATGCATATGTATATGCATGCACTACAAGAGAGGTGTGTGTGTAGGGGGGGGATTTGGGGGGGGGGTGTTTGTAACGACAACCTTAGCAATGTAATCAACAAAAAAGGTACATTATTGTGGACAAGATTATGTGGGTCATCGCTATGCAACGTCATGTAATGATTTTGTATTTAAATAAAACAACAAAGGCAAGGTAAAGTATTTGAATAAAACAACAAAGCCGAGATTAGATGTTTATTATACAAAAAATGCAAAATTCAAGTTATTTGAATAAAACAAAAAAGGTGAGTTAAAGTATTTGAATTATACAAAGGTGATGATGACTAGAGTTAAAGATACATGTCTTTAATATATTCTTTTACAAAATTATTAATTTTTCCTCCAAAAGATGTGCCTTTCCTTTGAAAAGTCACTTAAATTTTCCCTTTCATTGGGTAGACAATTTTTTTGCTCAACCCTGCTTGAGATAGTTATTTTTTTTTATACACTTCTCTCACAAGTTAAATGGCCCTTGAAATGTTGGAAATATATGTTTCTGAATCCTTATCAACCTAGAAAACATCTGATGGAGACCAAACCTTGAAAAGGTGTGGACTAGAATCCACCATAAACCCTTGCAAGGTTTAATCTCCATCCGATGTCATTCATGTAATTCACCAATGTTCGAGTGATCAAGCATAAGGAAAACACGTATTGTGGTGATCTTTGAACTTGTAGGATTTTCGCAACATCTTTGGGTCACTTAAAGAGGTCTTTGATTCTTGAGGATTGCTAGCTATGTTAGCACTATAATTAAATTCTTCCTTTGATGAATGTACACTAAAGCATGAACCACACCTTTGTCGCTCTTCTAGCATCTCATAGTTTATCTTCATAGTAACATTATGTTGTAAAATCCTTTCTGCTTGATTCAATTGACTAAGCTGATAAGACGATGTAAGTTTACTACAAACTAGTATGATTTCGATGTTGGAATATCCAGTGTCCACACTAACCTACATTTCCTTGTGACTTTTGTCCACCAAGTACACACTGTGACTTTTGTCCACACTGTGTTGTGTTCAAATGGCAAAGGAACGCCTAGGTGCAAGAGTATTGAGTGCATAACAAGATTTTGCGCCTCTCTAGGGTTGGGCTATGTTGGAAATGTATGTGTACGGATTCCTATCCACACGGGTGATGCCAGATGGGCATCACCCAACATTGTAAGGGTGTGGGTTGACCTACCACATACCCCTTCAAGGTTTGATCTCCATTTGATATTGTTCGTGTGGTTCACCATCTCCAAACACTTTTTTGGAGCAATGTGCATCTTAAAGGTGCTTGGAGGGGATGCTCGACCCCCCAAGCGACATCCGATGGGCACCAAACCTTGCAAGGGTATGGGACGAGACATTTTATATACCCTGAAAGGTTTTTGTCCCTATTCAAGTGGTCAACTGTTAGGAAAACATGTAACAAAAAACACATATAATGGTGATTTTGCACCTCTAGGGCTAGCTTGTGTTGGAAACGTACGATGTTAATTGATGCATATCCACAAGGGTGATGCTCGATGGAACCAAAAATTATTAGAGTGTGGGTGAAAAACCACCACACAGCGATGAAAGGTTTTGTCTCCATTTGACGTTGTGATGATCTTGGGTGATGGCCTCTATAACACCACTAGCAAGCAGACACACAAGATTTAATGATCCTTGCTTGAGGACTTGTAAAACTAGTACTTTGATTCTCCACCCAACCATATCCCAAACAGTCCCTAAACTCATGGTTTTATAGGCCTACGTGGTGCATGACCTTCTAACTTCAGCCCGTTGACCTTTCAATGGCTAGACCTTGCCTTTTCCTTGTCCAATGCCTGTTTAACTACCCCTAGAAGGGGGGTGCCTACTTTGGTGTCCCTTGGCAGCATTCCATTGTCCACCATCTATTCACTTTTTACTTAATGCCTATTAACCAGTGTTTAGGTATTTTCTATTTGAAATCCCCTCAAACTTATTTATATGCAACCTCTTACATGTAAATAATCTTTCCTAGTCTTACGTTTGAATGTTTTGTGTGAGTATCATAACATTTCCTCCCCCTTCAAAGAAACATTTTCATCCTCAAAAACAAAATCAAGTGACATTTTCTTTAATGTAGCCACTATTTACCAAGTTGATTCTTCTTTTGGTCTATCTTTCCACTTTACTAAACATTCTTTAAAAATAAGAATGTCTAGTTTTCTTTTCTCCATATAATTCAAGAATCTTTTCAAGCTCATGTGGAAGAATAGGTGGTTCTATAAAATCAACTATTTCTTCTTTTCTAATGATGTTATCATTTTTCCATCTTGCGTTTCAATCTACTAACATGAAACATAGGATGTACTTTGGATCCTTCACGTAAATCTACCTTGTAAGCTACACTTCCAAATTTTTTAAGTATTGTATAAGGACCATAACACCTTGGACTTAACTTTGGAACTTTTCCACTTTTTAAAGTTAATTTTGACTCTTCAGAAACCTTTAAACTAAATCACCTTCCTCAAAATTAATTGGTCTTCTTTTACCTTTCTCATAACTCATAGAACGATCCTACACTTTCTTAACATTGCAAGGTTTAACATGTCTTGCATGTCTTTGCAAAAGTCTTTTACACTTTGCAATTTTTCTTTTTGTAACCCAGCTGCTATGGGTGCTCTAGGTCAAAATCCATACATTAGCATGAATGGACTAAAACCGGTAGTAGAATGTTTAACACTATTATAAAAAAATTCTAATAATGGAAGATATTCATCCCAATTATTTTGCTTATGATTAACATATGCTCGAAGCATATCTTCTAGGACTTTATTAACCCTTTATGTCTATCCCCATCGCTTTGTGTATATTCAAACGTACTCATACTAAGTTTCCAACTTTTTGAACGTTTCTTTCCAAAAATGGCTTGTAAACTTTGTATCTTGGTCGCCTACTATATCTGCTAGCAATCCATACAACCTATATAGATAATGGATAAACATTCTAGCTAATTCTGGTGTTTTTACTTATTTTTAAGTTGATACAAATTGTACCAACTTGGTTAACCTATCCACTACTACCTACACTTAATCATTCCCTCTACTTGTTCGGGGTAGTCCCACTATGAAATCCATAGAAATACTTTCCCACTTACCCTCAGGTATTTGTAGTGATTGTAATATTCCATCTACTTTTAGGTACTCCCCTTTATTGATTTGGCACTTAGGGCATTTTATAACATAATTTTGGACTTTTCACAATGGTTTTTAAATTGAGGCATTTCATAACACAAAAGGAAATGTTATATTTCATCATGATAAAGCTTTTGGAGCTCAATACTATATATCAAAGGAGAAGATGGTACATTGTGCTCTCCTTGCAATGTAATTAAATTTCCTTTATGTTCAAATGTTAGTGTATTATGCAAATAGCTTCTCAAAAGTGTTTTCCCCAATGAAAATAATTCAAGTGTGTACTATTTTTCCTTTAGGCTTATCATTACCATTCCGAGTAAGTTCTTGTCCCCCTTGGGACTTAGGAAAATTCCTTTTATCATGTCCCACCTCAAGACAAGAGAAACAAAGTTTTTCTTTAACTGCTCTCTCAAAATATTTCTTTTTTAGAAACTTACTAGGATTGGATTTTTGCTTTTTTGGAGGTTCTTTCTTTTTAAAGAAAAACCCTTTCTTTTTTGAGAGCCAAAATTTTCTTCACGAGGTTATATCAAAAAAATTATCATTTTCTTTACGATTACCATTACCCATGGTATCGTCAAATATTTTTGTAAATTTTTTAACCTTTTTAGGCTTCTAATGAAGCCTCTTACTTTCTATTCTCTTAAGCGTTAAGAAAATTTCTCTATAGCAAGCTATATATTGAGTGAGATTTAAATTCTTTTGTTTGATAGAACAATTATCCCACTCCTCCCAATTTTGGTCTTCTTTATTTTCAGGAAGATATTCATTTAAGAATAATTCCTTGAATGAATCCAAAGAATTAGGTACTTGTCTAGCTTTTGCGAAACTCATCCAACCAATTATAAGCTTTGTCTTATAAGGATAAGCTACTTCAATAGGGCGGTTATGATCAGGCACATTTCTTAAAAGATGCAAATCTTGCCATTTTTGTAGAAAAATATGGACTACATATTTATTTCTCTCCTCTTCTCCACTAAAAGTAGGTGTGCCTTAAATCTTTGAATGTACATTGGTCTCTAGTTTTGGGACCCTTTTCAATTACGGTTTCATTCAACCCTTTTTCTAGAGTTTTTTCCCTTCCCTCTCAGGAATATTTTTAGATATTTCTTTTACTCCCAATCCTTCCCCTCCCATCAAGGAGCTAAGAAGATCCATCATTTTCTCAAGTTTATTTTCTATATTAGAGATTCTTTCTTTCATTTCCTTCATTTCTATATCCTCATAATCATTAAGGTCTAGATCTTACATGACTATTTCATTTGGTTTTGTTATATCCTCTTCCACATGAGGTAAGAGGACATGGGGTTTTCCCCCTTCTCACCAATTTATCCTTTCCACCTTGAGAAGCCATTTACTCTAAAACTAAGCAAAAATGGAAAATTTCTTAAAAAGAAAAAAACAATGCAACACAATGACCTTACTTGGTTGGGTAATTATGAATTGTCCCCAATGATGTGAAGCACAATTCTTTTAATTCCTCCTTGTTGATATTTGCTTGAGATGATACTTCAAGGTTTTCTTGCACTCCACTTTCTCCACGTAGAACTCCGAAGTATGGCCAATTTATCAGGCACTAGGTATGCCCAGGTTTTTAGGTAAGAGGTATGCCCAATCTATTAGGCAAGAGGTATTTTTTATGGAGAAGATGTGAGAAATATAGAGATTAACTTATAGTAATGAATAGAAAAGATATTAAGGAGAAGAGATTAGAGTTAGCAATGAGTAGCTCAATGGAAACATGGAAGAGAAAGAACTTGGCTCTAATACCAATGTAATTCTCCTTACATTATAAGCTTGAGGACTTGTAAGACTAGTACTTTGATTCTCCACCCAACCATATCACAAATAGTCAATGGTTATACAGGCCTAAGTGGTGCATGACCTTCCAACTTCAGCACCTTGACCTTTCAATGGCTAGACATTGCCTTTTCCTTGTCCAATGCCTCTTCAACTACCCCTAGAAGGGGGCACCTAATTTTGTGTCCCTTGGGCTTCCATTGTGCACCTTATATTCCCTTTTTTCTTTAACTTTAATGCCAGCTATTAACCTTGGGCTTCCATTGTGCACCTTATATTCCCTTTTTTCTTATACTTTAATGCTAGCTATTAACCATTGCTTAGATATTTCCTATTTGAAATGCCTTGAACCTTATTTATATGCAACCTTTCACATCATGTAAATAATCTTTCCTCTTCTTACCTTTCATTGTTTCTTGTCAGTCTCAAAAAATAAGAAGAAAATATATAGGGATCAGAACTAGGGGAATCCAAACCCTCAACTTCAAGGCACCTAACAACTCAGCTTATTCCCTCTGACTTTCTGCTTACTAAAACTAAACCAAACCAATAATTTTTGTTCATGTCAATGAACTGACTCAGATCCTTACACCTCTCTATCCTTCAAAGTTCATAGACACTCAAACACATAAAACCTCATAGGTATTCAACCAAAAAACATAGAATCTAACAATCACTGACCTAAAAACACCCTCTAGCCCAATCTAGTATGACCTACCCCCCACAGTCCTCATACTATTAGACTTAGAGTTTACATATAGTGAACCCCCCCCCCCTAATTGTTTTCCTTCAATCTAGATCAAACATATCTACCCTTTAGTTTCTTAAGCTACTTGATCCTAATGTAGAGCTGATCTTAATTGACTTTATTTCCCCCGATTGATTTTGTCTAACTCAGATCTAACACAACAATGTTCAGCCCGATTGATTTTGTCTAACTCAGATCTAACACAACAATGTTCAGCCCTTTACACATGTTTGACTCTCCTCCACCAACTAAATCAAATCAAGGAATCCCTCCTAAGTAAGAGCCAAAGATTTATCACTAAAACACAAATTGATTCAAATAACGAGTGAAATGAAACAAATCTAATTAGATCCCAACCCCTTCTTTTTGAGATTCAAAGCAACACACAACCAACTAAAAAATTTATCCCACACAAATGAAATATTTCAACCTCCTAGATAAAAATCACAAAAATTTATCCCACACAAATGAAATATTTCAACCTCTTAGATAAAAATCACAAATGAAACTATTAGTGTCGGATACAGAGATGATTCTTCCCCAACTTGGCCTTCAAAAATAGAATGAAAAGTGATAACAAAAAACCCATACTCATCTCTCTAAGATTTTGCACTCAAACACAAAAGAGGAAACCTTCACCATAAACACCTAAAGAAAACCTCTTTAAATCACTAGCTTACATACACTTCAAGTACACCTCAATATTAGGGATGAAACCAAGTTCCAACAGAGAGATCCTAGGGAATCCTCATCTTAGCTGATCCTTTGCCTCCTCAGCACCCTCTACTTTGGTTCAGCTTCAAAAATTCAAAATGCTCTATTTGTCTTGTCTTTTGACTCTAACTCAGGCCTCTAACCTTCTCTTAAACAATATTGTAGGAGCTCCAGCTTGATAGCTTCACCCTTCCCCATTGTTTTTTTACCCCTTTCCAAAAACAATCTTTTGATTCCCTCTTCTATAGAGAGCGATGTGTACTAAACATGAATTGGTGTGGTTTCCATTCTACAATCATACTTTTTCTGGCTCTCCCTAATAGCTAATTTGTCTCCTGTTGCCAAATGGACAAACTTTCTATTCATGAGTGGGATACATGTGACATTACAAAATCATTATGTGTATCATCAACAATAGGTCATGTCCATCATCTGTCACATGCATCCCCATACCTTCTACCATCTCCTACATCATAATTTTAGAAGAATTTGCAAATCGGTCCATCTTTTCTCTTCTTCCCTTCCTATACCATATTATGTTGCAACATAAGGTTAAGGGGAAGCATAACATTGATAGGCAAAACACAGTCTTCCCCATAAACCAGATGAAAAGGCGTGAACCCTGTAGCAACTTTCTCTGAAACTCTATAGGCTCATAGTTCTCTGTCTAAATATAGATCCCAATCTTGAGGGTGCTCCTTTATAAGCTTGAACAACAATCTCTGTACAACTTCATTAAATTTTTCTACCAAACCATTACATTGGGGATGGTAAAGAGTGGTGAACGTGTGTTTAATGTGCAACAATCTGACAAGATCTTTGACCACATGTGCTCTAGACTCTCTACCTTGATCTATTACCAACTCTAAAGGAACTCCAAATGTGCAGCAAATCATCTCATACAAAAACTGACTCACTTGTTTTGCATTGGCACTACTAGTTGCTCTAGCATCTGGCCACCTGGTCAAATAATCGATTGTAGTGGTGATGTAAAACTTGTTGTTCTTGGTTCCTAAAAAAGTTCCTATGGTCCATCTACTCCCCATTTTTCAAAAACCCCATAGCTCATCATATACTGCATGGGCTCTGGCATCAACACCCTTCTTTGCACAACTCCTACACCACGATGAGTGACGTCTCTATTCATACTTGACCACATCAATTGAGCTCCAAAATTTTTCCTTTTTGTGATGTCCACCCCATAATGTCCTCCACAACCTTCTTCATGACAATCTTTCAAACATTCCTGGATTTCATCATGGCACAATACCTTTCTCAGAATCCCATCAAATCCCTTGTGATAGAGCTCCTCCCCTATCAACACATACTTCATGGCTCTTCTAGCCAATGTTTGTCTACTATTGAAGTATGCAGATCCTTTCTTGAAAAACCAGTAAGAAAAACATATTCCTCCTCATGCAAAGACTCCCTTCCTTGATATAACTGCTCCTGAAACTTCACCCCATGTACATATGGAACAAACACTTGTTCAACCATCTCATGGGCTCTCATATTTTTAACTTTGGATATATGCCAAATTTGAACATCCGTAAAACTCCCAAGAAGCTTCCTTGGTTTGAAGAACCACTTTTTCATTTCATATTTATTTACTCTCCATGTTTCATGTACATGTGAGATATATAATACATGCCATGATTTTTCAAGATCTCCCATTGTTTTGTTGATATAATACACAGGTTTCATATAAGACTATTTTATTCCCTTTTGCATAAGAATTGCTCGAACTCCATTCTTACCAACACTAAGACTCTGATAAAAACCCAACTCCAATCTGGAGGCATCATAGTAGAAAAGGTGGAAAGAAAATCTTTGATATTCTCAAAGAGTACCTCTTTCAAAGTACTCCAAACAAAAGGATCTTGCTAGCCAATCTTCTACAGGGGACAAACAAACTCAACAAGCATACAGAAATACCTACATAAATACCTCCAATTTTAAATGAAACCTATTATCTCCTTGGTTGTCTTTGGACTGTCTAGGTGCAATAGATTATCCATATTGGAAGGATCAAGGGCTATCCCATTTTCACTTACTTCATGTCCAAGAAGCAACACCACCCTTTTACCTTGGTTCAGTTGAGCTCCATCCTCATTAAGCCTTTAAAATACCAAATCCAACTTCTTCACATGCCCCAACCTGTCACTATAAACACAAAAGTAATCCAAAAAACTGTGATAAAAGAACCCAAATAAGGACCAAGGATTCTATCCATCCAACTCTAAAATCTTGTATGAGCATTTAGAAGTCCAAAAGACATCACTCTATAACAAAACACTCCCTAAGGAGTAATAAAACTTGTCTTGTTTTGATCCTCTGGAGCTATCCTGATCTGAAAATAACGACTGAACCAATCACAAATAGAGTATCTCTCACTACTTGTTGCCACTTGATCCAAAATCTCATCCTAAAAAGGAAGAGGATAACTTTTAGTGGCTGCATTTAGCTATAAATAAAATCAGCTTGTAGAAGTTTGGTCACCTCTATCTCCAGTACCTATCTCTAAATAGTTCCTAGCCTTCTAAGCTTCTATGCCACATGCTTCACTCCTTTCGGTTTGATCTCATGTACCACACTCAAAGTTCCTCTCATATAAGTATAATCCTTTGCAAATAGCTTGGGATACCTATCAAAAAGAACTCCATACTCGTCTTTTTCTTCTGAAGTTAGACTTTTATCAACCTTCTCCATCAACTTCTCTTTCGGGACATTTAACTTGTCATCTTGGACATTAACATGTTTTGTCTAAGTGTCAGCTCCATCAACGCCACTGACCTCACCCATCTGTAATACACACATATCCGTCTACAACTCTAGCAAACTCTGATCATGGTCCTCGTCATCAGCTTTTCTAAAGTTTCTGAAGAATAGGTATCATAACTTTCAAAGGAAGTAGAACTAGCATTTGTATTCATCTCCAGGTCCTCTCTACGATCCATAACTTTATCTCTCTTCCAATCGTATCTGATTCTTTTCTTCTTTGGTTTGTTAACAAAAAAATCTATACATCCTCTGTAAAAATCTTGCCTTGACTTCATTGTAATTAACCATGGCCTCCCTAGGATTATAGGGTATACCCCAACCCCAGTTAGGCATGACACGCATATCAATCATCACCTTCTATGACCAAGAACATTAAATTCCAACTCCTTGATCAACCCTAAACACTTCACTGTGGCACTTTTTGTCATCTTCACACTAAACATAGATCTCTTGACCTCCAACTCAAGGGCACGCACAACTTCCTCGATGATCACACATACTTGGGCTCCACCATCAGTATAACTTTATTTACCTTTCTGTCATGGATCCAGACATCTACCACCACAGGAAACACATGACACCTTACTCAGTTGGACCACACTTGCTTAAGGTACTCTAACCTTCACCCTTCTGACAATAGCAAGATCATGCCACTATCTTCTTTCATTATAATTCAGTTGTAGCAGTTGAGCCTAAGTAATGCTAGCCTTTTTGTAGCAGTTGAAATCTCTGGTTCCTCTAAGCTCTAACAAACACACATACGCACGCACGCACGTAAACAACACGCACACGCGGCACGCACGCACACACGCAAACAAGCAAGGCAGTCAAGCTTTTTGCCCAGACACAGACAAACGAGAAGAAGCACGCGCAGGTTTGCAATGCGGCGCCAGCCATGCATCACCCCGATTCTTTCAATTCTGTGTAGACTAATCCCACATCAGGGGACGTCGCCAGCGGCCGGACGACATCTCACAACTCAAGTTTGCCACTACTACCCAGTCATCAATTGCCGCTAAACATTAACGTTTCACGTTACCACAAAACGTCTCTCTGTAACACAGGAACCCTGTCGCCCTTGCTCTAGGTTGACAATGGCGGCGGGGCCTCGGCCCTGGTTAGCCCGTTCACAATCATTAGCAATCGGCACATTGACCAAAATAAGAAATTTTTTTTAGGAGCCCACTTTAATACTTTAGAATCCTGGGATCACCATCCCTGATATTAGCCCATACGTTTGCATCGTTCTAATTCACGTGAGATGTGAGAGTGTGAGCTCTCGAGCGGCTACTAATTGCTTTTAGTATACTAACCATGCTCAATTTAAGGTTTTGATGCTGTGGCTTTGTGACGTTGTTTAGAATCATCTCTCAAGCTGATTATTTTCACAATATGGTTTAAGGTTAGGACATTTACCTTGTGTATGGTTTGATCATGATTATGTAGCATTGTTTACGTTCATGGAGAGACTAATTATGCTCAAAATAAGATTTGGAACAATTTGATGATGTGGCACTATGACGTGGATGTTCTATATACTCATCTCTTAAATTACATTTACATGATCCTATATCAAATGTATTTTAGTGATTTAGTCTATGCACATGTATATGCATGCACTACAAGAGAGGTGTGTGTGTAGGGGGGGGATTTGGGGGGGGTGGGGGGTGTTTGTAACGACAACCTTAGCAATGTAATCAGCAAAAAAGGAACATTATTGTGGACAAGGTTATGTGCGTCGTCGCTATGCGATGTCATGTAATGATTTCGTATTTGAATAAAACAACAAAGGCAAGGTAAAGTATTTGAATAAAACAACAAAGCCGAGATTAGATGTTTATTATACAAAAAATGCAAAATTCAAGTTATTTGAATAAAACAACAAAGGTGAGTTAAAGTATTTGAATTATACAAAGGTGATGATGACCAGAGTTAAAGATACATGTCTTTAATATATTCTTTTACAAAATTATTAATTTTTCCTCCAAAAGATGTGCCTTTCCTTTGAAAAGTCACTTAAATTTTCTTTTTTCATTAGGTAGATAATTTTTTTGCTCAACCCTTCTTGAGATAGTTATGTGTTCTTTATACACTTCTCTCACAAGTTAAATGGTCCTTAAAATGTTGGAAATATATGTTTCTGAATCCTTATCAACCTAAAAAACATCTGATGGAGACCAAACCTTGAAAAGGTGTGGACTAGAATCCACCACAAACCCTTGTAAGGTTTAATCTCCATCCGATGTCATTCATGTAATTCACCAATGTTCAAGTGATCAAGCATAAGGAAAACACGTATCGTGGTGATCTTTGAACTTGTAGGATTTTCACAACATCTTTGGGTCACTTAAAGAGGTCTTTGATTCTTGAGAATTGCTAGCTATGTTAGCACTATAATTAAATTCTTTCTTTGATGATTGTACACTAACGCATGAACCACACCTTTGTCGCTCTTCTAGCATCTCATAGTTTTTCATAGTAACATTATGTTGTAAAATCCTTTATGCTTGACTCAATTGACTAAGCTTATAAGAGAATGTAAGTTTACTACAAACTAGTATGATCTCGATGTTGGAATATGGAGTGTCCACACTAACCTACATTTCCTTGTGACTTTTGTCTACCAAGTACACACTACCAAGTACACACTATGACTTTTGTCCACTAGGTACACACTGTGTTGTGTTGTTCAAGTGGCAAAGGAAGGCCTAGGTGCAAGAGTATTGGGTGCATAACAAGATTTTGCACCTCTAGGGTTGGGCTATGTTGGAGATGTATGTGTACGGATTCTTATCCACACGGGTGATGCCAGATGGGCACCAAACATTACAAGGGTGTGGGTTGACCTACCACATACCCTTCCAAGGTTTGATCTCCATTTGATATTGTCCGTGTGGTTCACCATCTCCAAACACTTTTTTGGAGCAATGTGCATCTTAAAGGTGCTTGGAGGGCATGCCCGACCCCCCAAGCGACATCTGATGGGCACCAAACCTTGCAAGGGTATGGGAGGAGACATTTCACATACCTTCAAAGGTTTGGTCCCTGTTCAAGTGATCAACTGTTAGGAAAACATGTATCATGGTGATTTTGCACCTCTAGGGCTGGCTTGTGTTGGAAACGTATGATGTTAATTGATGCATATCCACAAGAGTAATGCTGGATGGAACCAAAAATTATGAGGGTGTGGGTTGGGACCCACCACACACCCATGAAAGGTTTTATCTCCATTTCACGTTGTGATGGTCCTGGGTGATGGCCTCTAAAACACTTCCAATAGCAGACACATAAGATGTAATGCTCCTTGCTTGAGGACTTGTAAGACTAGTACTTTGATTCTCTACCCAACCATATCCCAAATAGTCCCTAAACTCATGGTTTTATAGGCCTGAGTGGTGCATGACCTAACTTCAGGCCCTTGACCACCTTTCAATGGCTAGACTTGCCTTTTCCTTGTCCAATGCCTGTTTAACTACCCCTAGAAGGGGATGCCTACTTTGGTGTCCCTTGGCATTCCATTGTCCACAATCTATTCACTTTTTACTTAATGCCTATTAACCATTGTTTAGGTATTTTCTATTTGAAATCCCTTGAAACTTATTTATATGCAACCTTTTACATATAAATAATCTTTCCTAGTCTTACGTTTCAATGTTTTGTGTGAGTATCATAACATTTCCTCCCCTTTACATCCTCAAAAACACAATTAAGTAACAATTTTTTTAATGTAGCCACTATTTCCCAAGTTGATTCTTCTTTTGGTCTATCTTTCCACTTTACTAAACATTCTTTAAACATAGAATGTCTAGTTTTCTTTTCTCCATATAATTCAAGAATCTTTTCAAGCTCATGTGGAAGAATAGGTGGTTCTATAAAATCAACTATTTCTTCTTTTCTAATGATGTTATCATTTTTTTCCATCTTGTGTTTCAGTCTACTAAAATGAAACATAGGATGTACTTTGGATCCTTTAGGTAAAGCTACCTTGTAAGCTACACTTCCAATTTTTTTAAGTATTGTATAAGGGCCATAATACCTTGGAATTAACTTTGGAACTTTTCCACTTTTTAAAGTTTCTGACTTTTTAGAAACCTTTAAACTAAATCACCTTCCTAAAAAATAATTGGTCTTCTTTTACCTTTCTCATAACTATAGAACGATCCTACACTTTTTTTAGCGTTGCAATGTTTAACATGTCTTGCATGTCTTTGAGAAAGTCTTTTACACTTTGAAATTTTTCTTTTTGTAACCCAACTGCTATGGGTGCTCTATGTTGAAATCCATACATTAGCATGAATGGACTAAAACTAGTAGTAGAATGTTTTGTGAGATCCCTGTTCCCACTGCGAAACGGATTTGGGGTACTAGCAGCGGAAGTAGCACTTCATGCGCGAGGCAGGGTCCCACACTCGGGGCCTCGTCCACGAATATCCGGACAAAAGACTAATCCGTCGGTTTTTCCAAAACCGAACCCGAAAAAACTTCCCTTATCCAGAAAGCACGGGCGATTCCTCCAGGATAACTTTTTACTCTAACGTAGTCAAGACCATTAGTGATCAAACTGATCCGATTGCACCTATAAAGATACTCGGTCAGATCAAGGAAGAAACTTGCACTTGGATCATTGGGATCAACGCTTTTTTCCCCATCAAGAGGCACAGCCGTTGATTCCTATCCATAGAACAATTACTATCCGGGATTTACTTTATCTATCGTAGTAACAAAAATTGAGTCTCGATTTACGGATCCATCAGTCCAGCCTAACCCCATCCGATCCCATGGGTTAGCCAACCGCCCAACCACTGTAGTGATGGGATCCAATGTGGAATTTGGTTAGGTTTTATCCCGGGTACCAAGGAAAAGAGTTCCAAGGCCCCCTAGCCGGAAGTTCATGCAAACATAAAACTAGCCACACCACTTACACACCCAATATGAAATTGCCTTTTTCACAGATTCAACCAGTTTTAAAACAATCCTTTAATGAACCATAGTATCACTAATCACAATCTTCTAAATCATCCGGTTGATTCTTAACTTCCCATCATTCCTTCATCAGAGTATCTATGGCATCATTGGCAACCAGAACGCTCACCACCTATCCACTCAGGGGCCTTTTCAATAGTTCCTAGCCCATAATACTCGGCAATATAATCACTTATAAAAATCAAGATGGACTCTCGTTGAAGATCTGCAAGATCAACCAACAGATCCATAAAAAGAGCCATGGACTCATCCATTTAAGACCAGCAAGGTCAATCAACCAGATCCATGCCCAGTTTCAGAAAACAACTCTTACTCCTTGTTCCAATATCTTCCTCGACGCACGCGTGGGTATCCTGGGCGACCCAGAGCCCGAGCACCGTATGGTCAGCACCCTCTAGGATCCTTCGTAGGTGACCTAGCGCTTCACTCATAGGCTACTTCCTTGGTCCCTCATCCACCGTATCGGAAGCTCACCATTTTAATCGAACGGAGGCTGGTCAAGACCTCGGCCGACCTTGCTACGCGAGACGTCCTCCATTGACTCTCCTCTGCGTCAGCAGTTGCAACTTTATCAGTTAGGTCTCCACGACCTTAATCACAAGACGGTCAAAATGCTTCCCCAGCATTCTTGACATAAAACAACCAATTACAAACAGCATTTACAAACAGTTTACAAATACAATTTCTATATTAACTCTCATTTTTCCACATTATCCCTCATTAATCCACATTACTTATTCCACATTCCATTTATATGTGTACTCATCCAATCACATCATTTTCCATCTCTTCACTTCAGATTCCTTCACATTACATATCATATATTCACATCCATACATCCACATCCACATCCACATTCACATCCATACATCCACATCTACATGCTTACCTCCATTTTCACATCCTCATTTATACATCCACATCCCATATCCACATTCATACATACACATCCATATCCATATCCATACATCCACATCTACATACATACATCCACTATCACGTCCTTATTCATACATCCACATCCACATACATACATACATCCACATCCACATTCCCATTCACATCTATACACCCACATCTACATCCACATACATACATACATCCACATCCACATTCCACATTCACATCTATACATCCACATCTACATCCACATTCACATACATTCACATCCACATTCCCATTCACATCTATACATCCATATCTACATCCACATACATACATACATCCACATCCACATTCCACATTCACATCTATACAGCCACATCTACATCCACATTCACATCTATGCATATACATCTTCATGCATACATCCATTTTCACATTCATACATCCACACTCCCATCTCCACATCCACACATCCACATACATACATCCATTTTCACATTCCCATTCATATAACCCCATATGCCTTCACATCTAATCTTTTACATCACATCCATTCTCGCCCTATCACAATCCATATACATCTTATCCTATCACATACACTTCTTACCTCATCCCATACACATCTCATCACATCTTAATTCATCTTATCACCTCTTAACTTATTTCATAAGCATCTTATCACCTCTTATCACATCTTATACACCTCTTATCACATCCTATCACATCTCATATCTATTTATAGAATACAAGAGAATTCTTAGATTTGATATAAGATTTCTTTACACATTTATTTATACATAGATTCCATTTAAGGAGATTAATACCTTCGAAGGAAAAATCAATCTTTTATGCATCTTCCTATGCATAAATTCATTTTAAATGAAAATGACACTTTTGAATTAAAATTCAATCTTTTATGCATCTTCCTATGCATAAATTCAATTTAGATGAGAATGACACTTTTGAATCAATCTTTTATGCATCTTCCTATGCATAAATTCAATTTGGTAGGAATTACACTTTTAGAATAAAAGAATTTCTCTTATGCATCTAAATTATGCATAAAATCCATTTATGATGAAAATCACACTTTTAGTATAAAAAGAATATCTTTTATGCATACTTCTATGCATGAAATCCAAATATGATAAAAGTAACACTTTTATAATAAAATAATCAACTCTTATGCATACTTCTATGCATGAAATTCAATTGTGATAAAAGTAACACTTTTATAATAAAATAATCAACTTTTATGCATACCTCTATGCATGAAATCCAAATATGATAAAAGTAACACTTTTATAATAAAATAATCAACTCTTATGCATACTTCTATGCATGTAATTCAATTGTGATAAAAGTAACACTTTTATCATAAAATAATCAACTTTTATGCATACCTCTATGCATGAAATTCAAATATGATAAAAGTAACACTTTTATAATAAAATAATCATCTTTTATGCATACCTCTATGCATGAAATTCAAATATGATAAATGTAACACTTTTACATTAAAATAATAATCTTTTATGCATACCTCTATGCATGAATTTCAATTATGCATAATATAAAAATCAATTTCTCTTGGATTACAATGAATATCTTTCAATTAATCTAGGATGATAGTTCCTAGAATATGGTAGGAAGTCCTCTTTTTATGCTTTGAATGAAATTATTTTATGCGTAATTTTTATAAAAATTTTGCCATAGCTCTGCTGCTATAACTGATAAATCTCAATTTTTCTAAGGGATAAAGCTTATCATTAAGGAAATAATTAGAATGATCCCTAATTGGATCATTAATCCATAATGGATTGAATCATCAATATACATAAACTAAAAGCATAGAAAAAAGCCATTAATTTGGCCTCAAGCATAGATTAATCTTGGATTAAGGAAAAGCTTTATGAAAAGCTTCATTTGGATTGAGAATGGGTCATGAGTATGACCATTTCTTGAGTGAGAGAGAGAATTTACATAAAAACCATTTGAATTAAGCATAAATGAAAATTTATGTAATTCTTAACTATCATTAATCAATTAACTTCAATAGCATTGATCAAATTATGTAACTCTTCACTACCATTCATCAATTAACTTCAATAGCATTCAAAAACCATTCCAATTAAGCTTCTCAAGCTTGAGAGGGGTTGAGAAGAGAGAAGCATTGAGAAATTATAGAAAGATCAAAATTCACCATTTATCTTACAATTTGCTTGATTCTTTGTTAACGGTAGAGGCCCCCAACCAATCAATTGGTTAAGTATGTTAATGGAGCCACCAATGGGGATTGAAGAAAGAGGGAAGCTCTAATTTCTTCAATTTGGAGAGAATTTTAGAGAATAGTAGAAATTAGCATTATTTCAGCATAACTCTAGTATAGTAAAATTCTTCTATATTTTTTTCAAAGGACTCATGTTCTATTTATAGGAGAGGGAAGCTCTAACCAAAGCTAACTGAATTCTAGAATTTTCCAAACTCAGTTTGGTTGAATTTGGACTAGATTTGGACCTAGTTTGGTTACTTTTTGATTCGGTTTGGTTCCATTTTGATTTGGTTTGGTTCAAGAGAGAGGAGAGATAAAAATATCACATTATTTTTTAGTTTAAAACTCATTCAAGCATGTGAAATATGCACCTCCTTTAAAGAACTCCCCTTCCTTACATATGTGTCAAAATGGAATCATTATACCCAAAATATCTCATATTTTTAATATTGCTCAGTTTTTTACTAATAAACCTTGTACATTTTCAACTCTTCATCTTGTGTGAGCATTTACTCATTTTTGGATACCCAAAATATCTCATATTTTTAATATTGCTCATAGTTTTTTACTAATAAACCTTGTACATTTTCAACTCTTCATCTTATGTGAGCATTTACTCCTTTTTGGATACCCAAAATATCTCATATTTTTAATATTGCTCATAGTTTTTTACTAATAAACCTTGTACATTTTCAACTCTTCATCTTATGTGAGCATTTACTCATTTTTGGGTATCTTCTTTTACAAATTGGATTTATCTCCTCCCTACACATGGATTGATGCTATTGGCCCATAGGAACCTTAATTGGACCATAATCCAAAAATTTCTGAAAATCTAGACCCTTAGGGTAAGGTCCTTTATACCCATTTTCAATTAATTCCAATTGCACATTGGAAAGTTCTTTTTGAATTTCTATTTCAAGGGAACTTATTTTAATAAGATGAGATAATTATCTATCCAAAAATATTAAAAATCTGAAAATTCTCTCTCTAGAATATTTTCTCTCTCTAGGTTAAAACAGTTAGAAACAAGGTCTTTTATATTTCTGAAGAGGGATTGATTACAGGGGAAGATGCTGGACATTTTGAGAGGCTGGGGAGGAATCTTACATTCTCTCCCACTTGAAAAACACGAGATGCCCTCGTCTCGCAAACTGGGGGTAATTTCGCAAGATGCACAAATATGAGACTGAGAGAAAATTTTTAATTAAGATTAACCACCAAGAAAAGTCTCAAAGAGAGCAAGACTCAAGACAAGAACAAAGATTTCAACTTTATTCATTCTTGGAACATATACAGTAAAGATAGAAGAACTCTTTACATTTCCATAAGCCCGTCCATCATATGGTCATAAAAGCAGCACTCACAAGCTGCACAAGTATAAGGTAATTCATCTATGGGAATAATTCGACCGGTTATTGCAGCACCTATCTCATTGGTATGAGGTGACCTATTAAAAGGACCTCTGAGAGGCAAGCCAAAAACGGGATAAAGGAATATCTTCTGGTGAGGAAGAAAACATGCTAGTAAGAAGACCCGCTCAGAAAATCCACCATGCCTTGATCTCATCACACAGTAGTATCGGGGACCCAAACCCACCAAGGCTTCAATAACCATCGCCAATTGTTACGAAAGTGCTGTCGCCCCCACGGTGTCACCCTAGTTATATCTCGACAGGTCCGCCATTTGGTCTGAGCTACAGAAGTTCCCAAGTGAGGGAAAAGTGAGCGCTCATATAGTTCTATAAAATCCTTCTTCACAGACTCACTTGCGTCTTGAAGGTGAGAAATCATCATGGATAAAACTAATTCCTGTTGCCAAGCCATGAAGGAGATTAAGAAAGAAAGGAGATCGATGGGAGTAAGATTACTGCGAGCGGCAAGTAAAAGTTACGACTTATATAAAAGAAAGAACTAGCGTAACCTAGAAGCCAACGGGGTATCTTGCCACTGAAGTTTTACCGTCTTTTCATGATTTGGGTTTGGCACATATTTCTATAGAAGGTTTAGATGAGATACAATATAAACTTTGAGATGATGAGGTAGAAAAACCTCGTAGGCTAAGTCACCTACTTTCATTGAATTACGATATGGTCCACAATATCTGGGGGATAATTTCTTATACTTCCTAAGAGATAAAGAACTTCTTTTAAGCCGTACTCGAATGAAGACCAAAACCTTGATATCCAAAACACCAATTTTCACTTCTGAACTCATTGTTCTGAATCCTTAAAACAGGTGGGACTCCTGAGAAGTATTCTAGGGAAAGGGTCTTCCTTTTTTAAACAGAATCTTTCTTTTATTTTAGAGAGGGAATAATTATAAGATCAGAAAGGGAGATCCTTACTCCTGCATACCTTGAAGGCTGGGGGGAGGAATCTTACATTCTACCCCACTTAAAAAGTGCGAGATGTCCTCATCTCGCAAGTAGAGGACAACTCCTTTTCTTAAGATCCAATTTATTCTGGGGTTCCTTATATTTAGGTCAACCCAACATAATATGGGGATAAATATCCCTTATATAGAACTCATCATTAAATAACAATTCATTCAGATCATATCATTCATATCATTAACATGATAATGGTCCATTAGACCGAAAAATTTCCTTCTGAACATTCCTCCACGGGAATTTCAGTTAAGTAAGTTCTCAATTTGACATCCCTTAATTTGATCATCCGTGTCAAGTATTAACAGTAGCAATTTGACAGCACAATCTACTAATCTCATAGTGATTTGTTGAAATCATTATCATCATTTATCATCACAGGGACTCGTTCCATTCATCCTCATTGTGGTTTTGCTCAGGTTATTATATTTCAACTAAATTTCAGAAATCATCATTTTTCAATCAGAATCCAAATCAATTCATCAGTTCTCAAACAAAATTAAAATCATATCAACCACATTTGAAATCATCATCTGGATAACATTAATGCTTATAATTTCAAGTCTTAGATTTACTCGTATATACTGCTGGTAAAGAGCTGCAGTTATACCCTCGGTATATACGGGTCGTCATAATACTTGGAACTATAAGGTAAATACCATCATGTCTAGGCCTCAAGAAAGTCACGGATTCTATATAATTGCGGTACTTCTATCTGAAGACCCAATTACCAATTTACGAATTTCAGTTTGAATATCAAATTGTATGAATTATATCACACAATTACAACCTTTTTGTGCTTCTTGATAAATTTTTGACATATTTGGCTTCTCCGTTGATCTTTATTAACCAATTCGCTCTGATACCAACTGTGAGATCCCTGTTTCCACCGCGCAACGGATTCGGGGTACTAGCAGCGGAAGTAGCACTTCATGCGCGAGGCAGGGTCCCACACTCGGGGCCTCGTCCACGGATATCCGGACAAAAGACTAATCCGTCGGTTTTTCTAAAACCCAACCCGAAAAAACTTCCCTTATCCGGAAAGCACGGGCGATTCCTCCAGGATAACTTTTTACTCTAACGTAGTCAAGACCATTAGTGATCAAACTGATTCGACTGCACCTATAAAGATACTCGGTCAGATCAAGGAAGAAACTTGCACTTGGATCATTGGGATCAACGCTTTTTCCCCATCAAGAGGCACAGCCGTTGATTCCTATCCATAGAACAATTACTATCCGAGATTTACTTTATCTATCATAGTAACAGAAATTGAGTCTCGATTTACGGATCCATCAGTCCAGCCTAACCCCATCCGATCCCATGGGTTAGCCAACCGCCCAACCACTGTAGTGATGGGATCCAATTTGGAATTTGGTTAGGTTTTGTCCCGGGTACCAAGGAAAAGAGTTCCAAGGCCCCCTAGCCGGAAGTTCATGCAAACATAAAACTAGCCACACCACTTACACACCCAATATGAAATTGCCTTTTTCACAGATTCAACCAGTTTTAAAACAATCCTTTAATGAACCATAGTATCACCGATCACAATCTTCCAAATCATCCGGTTGATTCTTAACTTCCCATCATTCCTTCATCAGAGTATCTATGGCATCATTGGCAACCAGAACGCTCACCACCTATCCACTCAGGGGCCTTTTCAATAGTTCCTAGCCCATAATACTCGGCAATATAATCACTTATAAAAATCAAGATGGACTCTCGTTGAAGATCAGCAAGATCAACCAACAGATCCATAAAAAGAGCCATGGACTCATCCATTGAAGACCAGCAAGGTCAATCAACCAGATCCATGCCCGGTTTCAGAAAACAACTCTTACTCCTTGTTCCAATATCTTCCTCGATGCACGCGTGGGTATCTTGGGTGACCCAGAGCCCGAGCACCGTATGGTCAGCACCCTCTAGGATCCTTCGCAGGTGACCTAGCGCTTCACTCATAGGCCGCTTCCTTGGTCCCTCATCCACCGTACCGGAAGCTCACCATTTTAATCGAACCAAGGCTGGTCAAGACCTCGGCCGACCTTGCTACGCGAGACGTCCTCCATTGACTCTCCTCTCCGTCAGCAGAGCAGTTGCAACTTTATCAGTTAGGTCTCCACGACCTTAATCACAAGATGGTCAAAATGCTTCCCCAGCATACAATTTCTTTGATTAAAATTTCTTCATTAAAGAAGCTTACGGAATGACAATATATTATGAAAATAGCACCCTCTAGGATCCTTTGCAGGTGACCTAGCGCTTCACTCATAGGTCGCTTCCTTGGTCCCTCATCCACCGTACCAGAAGCTCACCATTTTAATCGAACCGAGGCTGGTCAAGACCTCGGCCGACCTTGCTACGCGAGACGTCCTCCATTGACTCTCCTCTTCGTCAGCAGTTGCAACTTTATCAGTTAGGTCTCCACGACCTTAATCACAAGACGGTCAAAATGCTTCCCCAGCATACAATTTCTTTGATTAAAATTTCTTCATTAAAGAAGCTTACGGAATGACAATACATTATGAAAATGCTATTTCTAAATTCTTATTACTAATTTCAGATAAGAATTTAATTATCTTTATTAGCTTTGGACTAGATTTGGACCTAGTTTGGTTGAATTTGGACTAGATTTGGACCTAGTTTGGTTACTTTTTGATTCGGTTTCGTTCCATTTTGATTTGGTTTGGTTCAAGAGAGAGGAGAGATAAAAATATCACATTATTTTTGAGTTTAAAACTCATTCAAGCATGTGAAATATGCACCTCCTTTAAGGAACTCCCCTTCCTTACATATGTGTCAAAATGGAATCATTATACCCAAAATATCTCATATTTTTAATATTGCTCATAGTTTTTTACTAATAAACCTTGTACATTTTCAACTCTTCATCTTGTGTGAGCATTTACTCATTTTTGGATACCCAAAATATCTCATATTTTTAATATTGCTCATAGTTTTTTACTAATAAACCTTGTACATTTTCAACTCTTCATCTTATGTGAGCATTTACTCCTTTTTGGATACCCAAAATATCTCATATTTTTAATATTGCTCATAGTTTTTTACTAATAAACCTTGTACATTTTCAACTCTTCATCTTATGTGAGCATTTACTCATTTTTGGGTATCTTCTTTTACAAATTGGATTTATCTCCTCCCTACACATGGATTGATGCTATTGGCCCATAGGAACCTTAATTGGACCATAATCCAAAAATTTCTGAAAAATCTAGACCCTTAGGGTAAGGTCCTTTATACCCATTTCCAATTAATTTCAATTGCACATTGGAAAGTTCTTTTTGAATTTCTATTTCAGGGAAACTTATTTTAATAAGATGAGATAATTTTCTATCCAAAAATATTAAAAATCTGAATATTCTCTCTCTAGAATATTTTCTCTCTCTAGATTAAAACAGTTAGAAACAAGGTCTTTTATATTTCTGAAGAGGGATTGATTACAGGGGAAGATGCTGGACATTTTGAGAGGCTGGGGAGGAATCTTACATTCTCTTCCACTTGAAAAACGCGAGATGCCCTCATCTCGCAAACTAGGGGTAATTTCGCAAGATGCACAAATATGAGACTGAGAGAAAATTTTTAATTAAGATTAACCACCAAGAAAAGTCTCAAAGAGAGCAAGACTCAAGACAAGAACAAAGATTTCAACTTTATTCATTCTTGGAACATATACAGTAAAGATAGAAGAACTCTTTACATTTCCATAAGCCCGTCCATCATATGGTCATAAAAGCAGCACTCACAAGCTGCACAAGTATAAGGTAATTCATATGTGGGAATAATTCGACCGGTTATTGCAGCACCTATCTCATTGGTATGAGGTGACCTATTAAAAGGACCTCTGAGAGGCAATCCAAAAACGGGATAAAGGCATATCTTCTGGTGAGGAAGAAAACATGCTAGTAAGAAGACCCGCTCAGAAAATCCACCATGCCTTGATCTCATCACACAGTAGTATCGGGGACCCAAACCCAAGGCTTCAATAACCATCGCCAAGCAAACATTGTTACGAAAGTGCTGTCGTCCCCACGGTGTTACCCTAGTTATATCTCGACAGGTCCGCCATTTGGTCTGAGCTACAGAAGTTCCCAAGTGAGGGAAAAGTGAGCGCTCATATAGTTCTATAAAATCCTTCTTTACAGACTCACTTGCGTCTTGAAGGTGAGAAATCATCATGGATAAAACTAATTCCTGTTGCCAAGCCATGAAGGAGATTAAGAAAGAAAGGAGATCGATGGGAGTAAGATTAGTGCGAGCAGTAAGTAAAAGTTACGACTTATATAAAAGAAAGAACTAGCCTAACCTAGAAGCCAACGGGGTATCTTGCCACTGAAGTTTTACCGTCTTTTCATGATTTGGGTTTGGCACATATTTCTATAGAAGGTTTAGATGAGATACCATATGAAGTTTGAGATGATGAGGTAGAAAAAGCTCGTAGGCTAAGTCACCTACTTTCATTGAATTACGATATGGTCCACAATATCTGGGGGATAATTTCTTATACTTCCTAAGAGATAAAGAGCTTCTTTTGGGCCGTACTCGAATGAAGACCAAAACCTTGATATCCAAAACACCGATTTTCACTTCTGAACTCATTGTTCTGAATCCTTAAAACAGGTGGAACTCCTGAGAAGTATTCTAGGGAAAGGGTCTTCCTTTTTTAAACAGAATCTTTCTTTTATTTTAGAGAGGGAATAATTATAAGATCGGAAAGGGAGATTCTTACTCCTGCATACCTTGAAGGCTGGGGGGAGGAATCTTACATGTTTAATACTATTATAAGAAAATTCTAATAATGGAAGATACTCATCCCAATTATTTTGCTTATGATGATTAACATATGCTCGAAGCATATCTTCTAGGACATTATTAACCCTTTATGTCTATCCCCATCGCTTTGTGTATGTTCAAACGTACTCATACTAAGTTTCGAACATTTTGAACGCTTCTTTCCAAAAATGGCTTGTATTAAACTTTGTATCTTGGTCGCTTACTATATCTGCTAACAATCCATACAATCTATATAGATGATGGATAAACATTCTAGCTAGTTCTAGTGTTTTTACTTATTTTTAAGTTGGTACAAATTGTACCAACTTGGTTAACCTATCCACTACTACCCACACTAAATCATTCCCTCTACTTGTTCGGGGTACCAACTTGGTTAACCTATCCACTACTACCCACACTAAATCATTCCCTCTACTTGTTCGGGGTAGTCCCACTATGAAATCCATAGAAATACTTTCCCACTTACCCTCAGGTGTTTGTAGTAGTGATTGTAATATTCCTCCTACTTTTAGGTACTCTCCTTTATTTACTTGGCACTTGGGGCATTTTATAACATAAATCCGTACGTCCTTCTTTAAACTTGCCTACTAAAATTGACTTTTAACAAAAGTGCATAGGTCTTAGAAATTCCCGAGTGCCCTGCACTTGGATTGTCATGACATTTTAGTAAAATATTCTCACAAATATTTTTTTCTTTGGGTACAAAATGTGACCTTTATATAAAAAATACCCATTATCGATGGAAAGCATTTTCCAACGATCTTTTTCACTTATTGACACTTCTTTTAAGTGATTCCTTTGAACCACTATGTTTTTTAAGTGACACCCTTTTATCACTAGTAGCAGTTGCATTTTCTTTACTCTCTATTTGAGGGTTATCATTTTTAATCAAGTAATTCCAAACTACTTTAATAGCTAGTGTCATTAGCACATTTTCCTTTTAAGCAAGCCAACAACGCACTTTCTAGTTAAGTAAAATTCACTTTCTAGTTGAGTAAAATTCACTTTCTAGTTGAGTAAAATTCAACTCATTTATCATGGGTGCTCGACTTAGAGTATATGCCACAACATTAAATTTTCATTTTCTATATCTCATCTGAAAATCAAACTCTCATAGGAACTCAACCCATCTAGCCTTCCTACCTTTTAACTTCTTTGTGTACTTTACCATTTAAGACTTTCATGGTCAAAAAATACTTCAAAATTGGCACCATACAAATAATGAAACTACCTTTAAAGAGCATGCACAATTGCAAGTAGTTCTTTTTCATAAGTTGAATAGTTCCTTTGAGCTTTGTTCACCATTTTACTTTCAAATAATTTAGATTTTTTAAAGCAAATAATTTGTTTTTCCTTAATATTTAAAATATGTTTCTTAGGTGCTCAATATGTTTTTATTCATTTTGACTAAATACTAATATACCATCAATAAAAACCACCACAAATTATCCTAAATAAGGATGAAGTGGTCATAGAAGTAGCGAGAGAATTCGCTAGACCAAAAGGCATAACTAAAAACTCAAAGTGTCCAAAAGATGTCCTAAATGTTGTTTTTGGCATATGTTCAATTCTAATTCTTACTTGATGATATCTAGACCTTAAATCTATCTTACTAAAATATTTAGTACCTTTGAGTTGATGAAACAACTCATCTATCCTAAAAATAGGAAAAAAAAATTAATTTTGTGATTGCATTCAATCCACAATAATCTATGCACAAGCGCATAGATCCATCTTTTTTCTTCATCAATAATATTTAGTACCTTTGAGTTGATGAAACAACTCATCTATCCTAAAAATAGGAAATTTATTTTTAATTTTGTGAGTGCATTGAATCCTCAATAATCTATGCACAAGCGCATAGATCCATCTTTTTTCTTCACCAATAATATTGGTGAAGTCTAGAAAGACTTAATTGGCCTGAAAAAGACTTGTTCTAAAGATTTAGAGAACTTCTTTTTAACTTCTTGTCTTTCAGTCAAACTTATCCTTTAAGGTAACTTACTAATTGGCTTTGAATCCTTTAAAACCTCTATGGGTTATCCCTCTATCAAGAGGTAAACATTTTGGTAATGTTTTCAAAAAAACCTATTTACATTCTTCTAATAAATTGTTCAAAGAAGAATTATCTACTTCACAACTACTTGAATCAAACTTTTCACAATGGTTTTTAAATTGAGGCATTTCATAACACCAAAGAAATTGTTCTATTTCATCCTCATCTCATGATAAAGCTTTTGGAGCTCAATACCATTTCATAACACAATGGTTTTTAAATTGAGGCATTTCATAACACAAAAGAAATTGTTCTATTTCATCATCATGATAAAGGTTTTGGAGCTCAATACTATATATCAAAGGAGAAGATGGTACATTGTGCTCTCCTTGCAATGTAATAAAATTTCCTTTATGTTCAAATGTTAGTGTATTATGCAAATAGCTTCTCAAAAGTGTTTTCCCGAATGAAAATAATTCAAGTGTGTACTATTTTTCCTTTAGGCTTATCATTACCATTCCGAGTAAGTTCTTGTCCTTGGGACTTAGGAAAATTCCTTTTATCATGTCCCGACTCAAGACAAGAGAAACAAAGTTGTTCTTTAATTGCTCTCTCAAAATATTTCTTTTTTAGAAACTTACTAGGATTGGATTTTTGTTTTTTTGGAGATTCTTCCTTTTAAAGAAAAACCCTTTCTTTTTTGAGAGCCAAATTTTTCTTCACGAGGTTATATAAAAAAATTTACCATTTTCTTACGATTACCATTACCCATGGTATCGTCAAATGTTTTTGTAAATTTTATAACCTCATCTAATTTTTTGGCTCTTTGGAGCAAACTTCCTTCTTGTACTACCTTTTAAGGCCTCTAATGAAGCCTCTTACTTTTTGAAAATTGTCTATTCTCTTAAGCTTTAAAAAAATTTCTCTATAGCAAGCTATATATTGAGTGAGATTTAAATTCTTTCGTTCGATAGAACAATTATCCACTTCTCCCAATTTTGGTCTTCTTTATTTTCAGGAAGATATTCCTTTAAGAATAATACCTTTAATGAATCCCAAGAATCACGTACTTGTCTAGCTTCTACTAAACTCATCCACAACCAATTATAAGCTTTGTTTTATAAACGATAGGCTACTTCAATAGGGCAGTTATGATCAAGCACATTTCTTAAAAGATGCACCAGCTGGGCAGTCCAAGAAGTTGCAGCTCCTGGATAAACATACACCACGTTGTCACTTCACATGCATATTTGGGGAGCAGATCTACTCCTATATATGGTAGAGTCATTGTGCCAAGTGGAAGGATCGTTAGTTCCCGAGCCATGCCTGGTAGAGTTTTCTATTGGTGTGGTCGTCTCTATGGTTGATTTTGCAGAGAACTACACCTTCACACCTTTTGAGCTGTGCTGTTAGTTGCATGATTCGGTGTTGCAATGCTTCTTCCTTGGCCCTGGAATTGGCTTGGAAGTCCTATACTTGTTGTGCATGGAGAGGGGACCCATCCCCACATGCTTGCAAAGTTTGGTCACCATCGGAGCATGTTTGAGTTAGTAATTAGCACCCAGTGAGGATTTTTCAAGTCTCTTGGTGCTTAAGAGGCCATGGAAAATCCCGCTCTTTCCCATACCATCGTACCCAAACATGCTCCAATGGTGACCAAACTTTGCAACCATGTGGGGGGGGACTCACCCCACATGGTTGCAAAGTTTAGTCCGCATTGGAGCATGCTTGGGTTAGCAATTAGCGCCCAGTGCAGATTTTTCAAGTCTCTTGTTGCTTAAGAGGCCATGGAAAGATCCACTCTTCCCCATACCATTATACCCAAACATGCTCCAATGGGGACAAAGCTTTGTAAGCATGTGGGGGGGACCCACCCCCACATTCTTACGAAGTTTGGTCACCATCGGCGGAGCATGTTAGCATTTAGCAATTAGCACGCAGTGCAGATTTTTCAAGTCTCTTGGTGCTTAAGAGGCCATGGAAAATCCCGCTCTTCCCCATACCATCGTACCCAAACATGCTGTGATGGGGACCAAACTTTACAAGCATGTGGGGGAGATCCACCCCACATGCTTGCAAAGTTCAGTCACCATCAGAGCATGTTTGGGTTAGCAATTAGCACCCAGTGCAGAGTTTTCAAGTTTCTTGGTACTTAAGAGGCCATGGAAAATCCCGCTCTTCCCCATACCATCGTACCCAAACATGCTCTGATGGTGGGGACCAAACTTTGAAAGCATGTGGGGGGGACCTAATGGTGGGGACCAAACTTTGAAAGCATGTGGGGGGGACCTACCCCCACATGCTTGCAAAGTTTGGTCACCACCATCGGAGCATGTTTGGGTTAGCAATTAGCAGCCAGTGTGGATCTTTCAAATCTCTTGGTGCTTAAGAGGCCATGGAAAATCATGATCTTCCCCATACCATTGTACCCAAACATGTTCTGATGGGGACCAAACTTTGTAAGCATGCGGGGGGGACCCACCCTTGCTTACTTGCAAAGTGTGGTCCCCATCGAAGCATGTTTGGGTTAGTAGTTAAAGCCCAGGGTGGATTTTTCAAGTCTCTCTGTGCTTATGGAAAATCCCGCTCTTTCCCATACCATCATACCCAAACATGCTCCGATGTGGGGACCAAACTTTTTAAGCATGTGGGGGGCCCCACCCCCCCATGCTTGCAAAGTTTGTTCACCATCTGAGCATGTTTGGGTTAGCAATTAGCGCCCAATGCGGATTTTTCAAGTCTCTTGGTGCTTCAGAGGAAATGGAAAATCCCGCTCTTCCACATACCATTGTACCCAAACATACTCGGATGGAGACCAAACTTTGCAAGCATGTGGGGGGGACCCATTCCCACATGCTTGCAAAGTTTGGTCCCCATTGGAGCATGCTTGGGTTAGCATGCTCCAATGTGGGACCCATTCCCACATGCTTGAAAAGTTTGGTCCCCATTGGAGAATGCTTGGGTTAGCAATTAGTGCCCAGTGAGGATTAGTGCCCATTGGAGTTGGCTTGGGTTAGCAATTAGTGCCCAGTGCGGATTTTTCAAGTCTCTTGGTGCTTAAGAGGCCATGGAAAATCCCGCTCTTCCCTATAGCATCATACCCAAACGTGCTCCAATGGGGACCAAACTTTGCAAGCATGTGGGGGAGGGTCCCCCCCACATGCTTGCAAAGTTTACTCCCCAAAATGGAGCATGTTTGGGTATGATGGCATGGGGATTTTCAACAAATAATATGATAGCTACAATGTTAAAAAAAATAAAAAAACCATGAACATCAACTAAAATGCAATGATCCTAAATAATGAAAAAACTCATAAATGATTAAAACATCAACTAAGTACATCAGAATGTGATTTAACCCAGCCACTCTAGGTTTAGCCACAAACTCAAAAGATCAAGGCATAATGAAAATGAGCTATCCCAGCTATTCTGAGGTTAGTCACTCCCAATAAATCTAAGTACAATGTAAGTGTACTAACCCACCTAGTCTGAGTTTAGTCACTATTAAGATAGAGATCTAGTTAGTGGCACCCTCTCTAGCTCTCAATTGCTCTAGAATGCTCTCATGGTCATCCACTCGAAAGCCGAAAACGAGGGTGAGAACTATGTTTTTGGCTCTATACTCGAATAAGAGTGAGCTTGGTAGCAACCGCTAGATGAGATAATTGAAATGCCTCTAACTCCCACTTCCACTGCTGGAACTCAAGACTCCCGCGATGAAGTTGAATCTAATGGTAGAATCGGCCTACCGCAATCATGCTATGGGCATCAAAAGAAAACCCATGATCATCCACTATATCCTGGTCAAGGATGCACTTTGGCCTAGTGCAACTCATCCAATAGTAGTCTACTCCCGCGCTATTGTACTCACCAGCAATAACGGCAAATACATTACCCTCTTCTTGTAGCAAATCTATCAGGTCATCATAGTTGGCCATGAGCACAGGACCTGTGTGCTCATCGAACAACACTAGATGTGAAGGGTGCTCGGGGGAGAGGACTATCTGTATCCATGCATCTGCCCATCCTCTCGACGCACAATGTTGTTACCATATTATAGTAGTGATGTGTGTGAACACACTTAGGACCGCCGGGGCACTTTTTCCCTCACTAGGAGGTTTTTTCCCCCGTGCATTGTATATACGCCCATTATCTTCTAGGGCTTGTTATCTTTCATTTTTGGCACTCATAATACACTACGGTGTTGTGCTCAAGCTTCCTCATCTTCTTGAAGTTGTGTGTGCATTCCTGCAACCCTAATTCCAACAATTGGTATCAGAGCAGGCTTCCTCCTCCCGGGCAGCATCACCGGCACCTGCCACTTCATCTCCTCCGATTGCGACGAGGTTTCACGAGCGTCTGCAGGTTAGTATATGCCGTGGGAGAGCCCGTAGGGCTTGATCATTTCAGAATTTTGATCTGAAGTCATTTCGCCCTCCGTTTTTGCATTCCAAGTACTGCGCAGGCAAAATCGTCCTACTGTGCAGATTTTCTGTCAAGATTAAAATCTGCAGGACAGGTGCCCATTCGTCTGTTTTGGGCTGTGCTACATAGCACAGGTCGATTTTATACAGGTTTACCTCTTACAGACAGCATTTACATCTAGTAGTACAGTCATTGGCCATGGCTGACAACAATGATGTATTCCGCATGTTGGCTGCTGAGGATAAGTTGGATGGCACCAACTATCCATTGTGGGCATATATGATGCGACATGTATTGGTAGCAAAGGGGTTATGGAACATTGTGCAGGGTATTGATGCACGTCCTATTGTGGCTGGGAATGCTGCAAACACATCAGAAACAGGTACTGTTGATGATGGTGCAGGCACAAGTGCTGTAGCAGCTGTTCGAGAACCACCACTTTCAGCAGAGCAGATTCGTTGGGATGGTAGAGATGCGCAGGCTCATGCCTTGATTGCGCTGTCTGTCAAACGTACCATTATCCCACATATTCGCTCCTGCAGGACTTCTAAGGATGCTTGGGATGTACTTGCCACATTGTATCAGGCAAGAAATGAGGCTCGTGTTGCTTATCTCCGAAAACAGTTGGAGAGTGAGCATATGAACGAAGGTGATTCTATGGATAGCTTTTTGACAAAGATCAAGGATTTCAAAGAGCAGCTCATTTCTGCAGATGAAATCCTGTCAGACAGTTCACTTGTGCAGACTGTTTTGAATGGTCTACCAGATTCTTATCAGGGTTTTGCTTCCACTCTTCGCTTGATGATGAAAGGCAATCCCAATGCCTTATCATTTGAGGAGTTAGTTTCTGTTTTGCTGCAAGAAGACCAGTCAAGGCAAAACAGGAATATTATGCGTGTCGCAGATCAAGCTTTCGTTGCTAGTCAGAGAAGCGGGAAAGGTAAAGCTGGCTTTTCTTCTAGTAAGCAGAAATCTGCAAATGCTGCGCAACCAAAGAAGGAAGACAAAGATGAGAAGAAGGGTGACAAACAGAAGACATTTTGCAAGTACTGTAAGGGAAATGATCATGTCATCAAAGCGTGTCCTAAGCTGGCTGCGAAAGAGGCTAAGAAGAAAGAGGCTGGTATGGCTGTTGCAGATGCCTCTCCTTCTAACAATGAATCTGCTAATGTTGTGCTAGATACAGAATGGGCATTCAATGCGCAGTGCAGTTATGACCCATCTTTGCATGACACATGTATGTCTGCAGTAGATTCAGATGTATGGTACTTTGACAGTGGTGCCACTAAGCATATCACCTCGCAGCGCAGTTTATTCACTTTCCTTGAGTCTGCTCCCACAGGGAATACTGTCACTTGTGCCAATAACTCCTCTTATCCCGTTAAAGGAGTTGGAAAGATTGTGCTGAATGTTGCAAATGGCAACACCTTTACACTTTTTGATGCATTGTATGTGCCAGGGATCAAAAAGAATCTGCTGTCAGTCTCCGCATTTGCCAAAACAGGTTTGGTTGTAAAATTTGTGGATGACAGATGTACTGTTCATGATCTCTCTTGTGGTGACATCATTGTAGCATCTGGTTCACTATGTCGAGGGCTGTATAAGCTCAATATGGATGGCAAATGTGTAGAGGATTCAGCATGTGCTATTATGGATACGCAGGCTATTTCAGATGCAAAACTGTGGCATGCACGTTTTGGTCATCTGAATTTTGCAAGTTTGCTGCGCCTGCAGAAATCTGAAATGGTGTCTTCTTTGCCTAAGCTTGAGGCACCTGTCAAGCATGTTTGTGAGGGCTGCATATTGGGTAAAATGCAGCGTGCTTCCTTTCCCAAAGATGGATCAGTGAGAGCTGAACGCAGATTGCAGCTTGTTCACAGTGATGTTTGTGGTCCCATGCAAACTCCATCATTTGGAAACTACCTTTACTTCGTGACTTTCATTGATGATCTTACCAGGCATGCATGGGTATATCCTTTGAAGGCAAAGTCCGAAGTGTTTTTGTGCTTCAAACAGTTTTTGGTTATGGCTGAAAATGTGTCAGAAAGTAAGATGGGCACCCTCCGTTCAGATCGAGGGGGGGAGTATATGTCTTCAGAATTTAATGCATTTCTGGCTGAGCGTGGGATAAAACACCAATGTACAGTGCCGTATACACCACAGCAAAATGGTGTGGCTGAGAGAAAAAACAGGTCTCTCATGGAAATGGCAAGATGTATGGTTAAGAGTCAAAGTCTACCACATGGTTTTTGGCTTGAGGCTGTCATGTGTGCCACTTATGTACTAAACAGGTGTCCCACCAAAGCATTACAGGTTGTCACTCCATATGAGGCTTGGCATAGCCGCAAGCCATCTGTTGGCCATTTACGTGTTTTTGGTTGCCTGGCATATGCATTAGTGCCTGTGCAACATCGCAGAAAATTGGATGACAAAGCTGTCAAATGTATTTTTGTTGGATATAGTGCTGAGAGCAAAGGCTATCGTTTGTATCATCCACAGACAAAGCGCATTTTGGTTAGCCGTGATGTTGTATTTGTGGAAGATGCAGTTCAGCCCTTGGTTTCATGTACTAAGGAGACAGATCTCAGCTCACGTGATGTCTATGATACATTGTTGCCTCTTTTCAGTGGTGCACAGTCAAGTGCAATACCTCATGAGGCAGTTTTTCAGCCTATGCAGGTTTTAAATGATGGCACAGATCAGCCTATATCTGATGCAGATGTGCATGATGCACTTGAGGATGAGAGACAAGAGATTGAGGGCTCTAGGAATATGCCTAGATGGCTGGTGCAGACTTTGCGTGACAGCAAGTTGGATGCTCCTTTGTCTAGTCGCACTCGTTCTGGCTCTCATGGTGCCTCTTATGCGTCAGATTGTTATGCATTGGCTGTTTCTAGTATGTGCGATGAAAGTGAGCCTGTTTCATTTGATGAGGCACAAAGTTCAGAAAATTGGATGGCTGCTATGCAAGCAGAATACGATGCTATTATGAAGAATGGTACATGGTCTTTATGTGACTTGCCCCCTGGCAAGAAGGCCATTGGCACTAAGTGGGTATACAAATTGAAGCGTAAGCCTGATGGCACAGTGGATCGCCATAAGGCTAGGCTTGTTGCAAAAGGTTATGCTCAAGAGAAGGGCATTGATTTTGATGAGACTTTTGCTCCCACATGTCGTATGACCACTGTTCGTAGCATCTGTGCACTAGCAGCTCATAATGGTTGGAATGTACATCAGCTGGACATAAAGACTGCGTTCTTAAATGGAGATTTGCATGAGGAGGTGTATGTATCGCAGCCTCGTGGTTTTGTTCAAAGAGGGCAGGAAAACAAAGTGTGCAAATTAAAAAAGGCTTTATATGGTTTAAAGCAAGCTCCACGAGCTTGGTATGAAAAAATACATGCATATTTGACTGCACATGGGTTTCAGAATAGTCCAACAGAAAGCACTTTGTATGCTAAACGTGTGGATGTTGTACATCTAATCATTGCTCTCTATGTCGATGACATGCTGCTCACAGGACCAAATGAGAGTCATATTGCTGATTTTAAGGCTGATTTGAATGCCTCTTTTGAGATGTCAGATTTGGGGCATTTGCATCATTATTTGGGGATACAATTTAAGCAGTGTGATGGAGGTATTGCTTTGTGTCAGACAAAGTATATTGAAACATTGTTACGGAGATTTGGCCTTGAAGACTGCAAGCCTATTGCTACTCCAATGGAGACAGGTTTGAAGTTGAGTCTTCATGATGCTGGAGATCACTTTGATGTCACACTCTATCAGACAGCTGTTGGTTACCTCATTTATGTATGCATTACGAGGCCAGACATTCAGTTTGCAGTCTCACAGGTGAGCAGATTTATGCATAGCCCAGGCATTAAGCATTGGCAGGCAGTGAAGCGTATCTTTCGCTATTTGAGTGGTACTCGGCATCTTGGGTTGTTTTATCCCAAGGGGGGATCATTGCCGCCAGATTTACATGCTTTTTCAGATTCTGACTGGGCTGGTTGTTATGACACACGCGTGTCCACGAGTGGTTTTTGCTTCATGCTTGGAAGCTCATGCATATCATGGTTGAGCAAGAAGCAGCCTACTGTGGCCACTTCTAGTTGTGAAGCTGAGTACAGGGCAGCTTTCACAGCTACGGTTGAGTGTGTGTGGCTCAGACGCCTTATGGCTGATTTGGGTGTTGGGCAGCCATCTGCCACCACCATCTTCACTGACAGTCAGAGCGCATTGGCAGTTGCGCGGAACCCAGTGTTCCATGCTCGTACGAAGCACATTGAGGTGCACTACCATTATGTCAGGGAGAGACTCTCTGCAGGAGAGATCAGTTTGGCTTATGTGCCAACACAGGATAACCTTGCAGACCTTTTCACAAAGGCTCTGCCTCGTGAGAAGTTCGAAGCTTTTCGCAAAGCTTTGGGCTTACTCCCTTTTGTGGATTCGTCCACATAGCTAGACACTTCCCTATACATGAGTGCTAGCTCTTGTTCACCGCATCACTCCAGGGGGGATTTGTTACCATATTATAGTAGTGATGTGTGTGAACACACTTAGGACCGCCGGGGCACTTTTTCCCTCACTAGGAGGTTTTTTCCCCCGTGCATTGTATATACGCCCATTATCTTCTAGGGCTTGTTATCTTTCATTTTTGGCACTCATAATACACTACGGTGTTGTGCTCAAGCTTCCTCATCTTCTTGAAGTTGTGTGTGCATTCCTGCAACCCTAATTCCAACAAATGTGACCAATCGCCATCCATACATGCTCCACAAAAGCATGCAAACCGTCATGTGTAAATTGTGAGGGGCATCATGCACGTGCTCCAGATGGAATGTAAGCCCAAGGTGCCAAGTACTATGTCACAATCATGGGAGGCTCTATGGTCAATCATGCCACCATCCACATGCCAAAAAAATCTCCTAACAATCCGAGCATCACGTTTGGGATACGATGATACTGCACTCCCACACAAATGTTGGGAGCACCCACTCGACCACGTGGCCAGCATCTCTAAACCACTTAGCATCCTCCTGCCGCCGTAGTTGATGATGCCTTAGGACACATTTCACACACGCACCCGCACCATCATGGTCTCCCTTCCCGTGACCAGTCTCAAACAATGACCAAATTATTGGAATACTAGACTGCACATGCCACCTATAAATCCATAAAACAAAGTCTTAATTACGAATATAAGAGAACCATAAGTACTACCTATAGAGCCAATAGATTTGTTATACGACTTGAACTATGTGCCACAACCATCCGACCAAATGCTGGCCACGTGTGATCCCAGAATCTCGTAAAAAATCGTCTCATGGAGATGAAAATAGTGTTGCAAAAAATGTGCATCATGTGAACGATCATCACTGATATAGAAATGATACTCTCTCGAATAATGACATGGGCCTCGGGGGTATTCCCTATCCCATCTACACGGGCCTTTGTATGTCGATAGCTAATGTGGACCATAATAGCAACCTAGTGAGGTAAGCAAGAGAGACGATTAGGACACAAAAAATCAAATAAGTAATATATCTCAAACACGAAACAAATATTATGAAATATAACCATTACCTAGTTCAAGAAGTAATACTCAGATTGTATCTCATGAAAAGGTGTGAAGGTGTAGTTCTCTGCAAAATCAACCACAAAGACGACCACACCAATAGAAAACTCTACCATGCATGGCTCGGGAACTAACGATCCTTCCACTTGGCACAATGACTCTGCCGTATATAGGAGTAGATCTGCTCCCTAAATATGCATGTGAAGTGACAACGTGGTGTATGTTTGTCCACGAGCTGCAACTTCTTGGACTGCCCACCGCTCTGGAGCTGGTGCATCTTTTAAGAAATGTGCTTAATCATACCTGCCCTATTGAAGTAGCCTATCGTTATAAGACCAAGCTTATAATTGGTTGTGGTTGAGTTTAGTAGAAGCTAGACAAGTACCTGATTCTTGGGATTCATTCAAGGTATTATTCTTAAAGGAACATCTTCCTAATAAAGAAGACCAAAATTGGGAGGAGTGGGATAATTGTTCTATCGAACAAAAGAATTTAAATCTCACTCAATATATAGCTTGCTATAGAGAATTTTTTTTAAAGCTTAAGAGAATAGAAAATTTTCAAAAAGTAAGAGGCCTTAAAAGATAGTACAAGAAGGAAGTTTGCTCAAAGGGCCAAAAAATTAGATAAGGTTATAAAATTTACAAAAACATTTGACGATACAATGGGTAATGGTAATCGTAAAGAAAATGATAATTTTTTTTATATAACCTCGTCAAGAAAAATTTGGCTCTCAAAAAAGAAAAGGTTTTTCTTTAAAAAGGAAGAACCTCCAAAAAACAAAAATCCAATCCTAGTAAGTTTCTAAAAAAGAAATATTTTGAGAGAGTAGTTAAAGAAAAACTTTGTTTCTCTTGTCTTGAGCCGGGACATGATAAAAGGAATTTTTCTAAGTCCCAAGGATAAGAACTTACTGGGAATGGTAATGATAAGCCTAAAGGAAAAATAGTACACACTTGAATTATTTTCATTGGGAAAAACACTTTTGAGAAGCTATTTGCATAATACACTAACATTTGAACATAAAGGAAATTTTATTACATTGCAAGGAGAGCACAATGTATCATCTTCTCCTTTGATATATAGTATTGAGCTCCAAAAGCTTTATCATGATGATGAAATAGAACAATTTCTTTTGTGTTATGAAATGCCTCAATTTAAAAACCATTGTATTATGAAATGGTAGTGAGCGCCAAAAGCTTTATCATGATGAGGATGAAATAGAACAATTTCTTTTGTGTTATGAAATGCCTCAATTTAAAAACCATTGTGAAAAGTTTGATTCAAGTAGTTGTGAAGTAGATAATTTTTTTTGAATAATTTATTAGAAGAATGTAAATAGGTTTTTTTGAAAACATTACCAAAATGTTTACCTCTAGATAAAAGAATAAATCATCCCATAGAGGTTTTAAAGGATTCAAAGCCAATTAGTAAGTTACCTTATAGGGTAAGTTTGACTGAAAGACAAGAAGTTAAAAAGAAGTTTTCTACAAGAAGTTAAAAAGAAGTTCTCTAGATCTTTAGAACAAGTCTTTTTCGGGCCAATTAACTCTTTCTAGACTTCACCAATATTATTGGTGAAGAAAAAAGATGGATCTATGTGCTTGTGCATAGATTATTGTGGATTAAATGCAATCACAAAATTAAAAATAAATTTCCTATTTTTAGGATAGATGAGTTGTTTCATCAACTCAAAGGTACTAAATATTATTGGTGAAGAAAAAAGATGGATCTATGCGCTTGTGCATAGATTATTGTGGATTAAACGCAATCACAAAATTAAAAATAAATTTCCTATTTTTAGGATAGATGAGTTGTTTCATCAACTCAAAGGTACTAAATATTTTAGTAAGATAGATTTAAGGTCTAGATATCATCAAGTAAGAATTAGAATTGAACATATGCCAAAAACAACATTTAGAACATCTTTTGGACACTTTGAGTTTTTAGTTATGCCTTTTGGTCTAGCGAATTCTCTCGCTACTTCTATGACCACTTCATCCTTATTTAGGATAATTTGTGGTGGTTGTTATTCATGGTATATTAGTATTTAGTCAAAATGAATAAAAACATATTAAGCACCTAAGAAACATATTTCAAATATTAAGGAAAAGAAAATTATTTGCTTTAAAAAATCTAAATTATTTGAAAGTAAAATGGTGAACAAAGCTCAAAGGAACTATTCAACTTATGAAAAAGAACTACTTGCAATTGTGCATGCTCTTTAAAGGTAGTGTCATTATTTGTATGGTGCCAATTTTGAAGTATTTTTTGACCATGAAAGTCTTAAATGGTAAAGTACACAAAAGGAGTTAAAAGGTAGGAAGGCTAGATGGGTTGAGATCCTATGAGAGTTTGATTTTCAGATCAGATATAGAAAATGAAAATTTAATGTTGTGGCATATGCTCTAAGTCCAGCACCCATGATAAATGAGTTGAATTTTACTTAACTAGAAAGTGAATTTTACTCAACTAGAAAGTGAATTTTACTTAACTAGAAAGTGAGTTGTTGGCTTACTTAAAAGGAAAATGTGCTAATGACACTAGCTATCAAAGTAGTTAGGAATTGCTTGATTAAAAATGATAACCCTCAAACCCCCCCCCCCCCCAAATCCCCCCCCTACACACACACCTCTCTTGTAGTGCATGCATATACATGTGCATAGACTAAATCACTAAAATACATTTGATATGGGATCATGTAAATGTAATTTAAGAGATGAGTATATAGAACATCCACGTCATAGTGCCACATCATCAAATTGTTCCAAATTTTATTTTAAGCATAATTAGTCTCTCCATGAACGTAAACAATGCTACATAATCATGATCAAACCATACACAAGGTAAATGTCCTAACCTTAATCCATATTGTGAAAATAATCAGCTTGAGAGATGATTCTAAACAACGTCACAAAGCCACAGCATCAAAACCTTAAATTGAGCATGGTTAGTATACTAAAAACAATTAGTAGCCGCTCGAGAGCTCACACTCTCACATCTCACGTGCAAAAAAAGAATTAGAACGATGCAAACGTATGGGGTTAATATCAGGGATGGTGATCCCAGGATTCTAAAGTATTAAAGTGGGCTCCTAAAAAAGTTTTCTTATTTTGGTCAATGTGCCGATTGCTAATGATTGTGAACGGGCTAACCAAGGCCGAGGCCCCCATTGTCAACCTAGAGCAAGGGCGACAGGGAGACAATGATTGTGTTACAGGAAGACGTTTTGTGGTAACGTGAAACGTTAATGTTTAGCGGCAATTGATGAGTGGGTAGTAGTGGCAAACTTGAGTTGTGAGATGTCGTCCGGCCGCTGGCGACGTCTCCTGATGTGGGATTAGTCTACACAGAACTGAAAGAATCAGGGTGATGCATGGCTGGCGCCGCATTGCAAACCTGCGCGTGCTTCTTCTCGTTTGTCTGTGTCTGGGCAAAAAGCTTGACTGCCTTGCTTGTTTGCGTGTGTGCGTGCGTGCCGCGTGTGCGTGTTGTTTACGCGTGCGTATGTGTGTTTGTTAGAGCTTAGAGGAACCAGAGATTTCAACTGCTACAAAAAGGCTAGCATTACTTAGGCTCAACTGCTACAACTGAATTATAATGAAAGAAGATAGTGGCATGATCTTGCTAGTGTCAGAAGGGTGAAGGTTAGAGTACCTTAAGCAAGTGTGGTCCAACTGAGTAAGGTGTCAGATATGTTTCCTGTGGTGGTAGATGTCTGGATCCATGGCAGAAAGGTAAATAAAGTTATACTGATGGTGGAGTCCAAGTATGTGTGATCATCGAGGAAGTTGTGCGTGCCCTTGAGTTGGAGGTCAAGCGATCTATGTTTAGTGTGAAGATGGCTAAAAGTGCCACAGTGAAGTGTTTAGGGTTGATCAAGGAGTTGAAATTTAATGTTCTTGGTCCATAGAAGGTGATGATTGATATGCATGTCATGCCTAGCTGGGGTTGGGGTATACCCTATAATCCTAGGGAGGCCATGGTTAATTACAATGAAGCCAAGGCAAGATTTGTACAGAGGATGTATAGATTTTTTTGTTAACAAACCAAAGAAGAAGAGAATCAGATATGATTGGAAGAGAGGTAAAGTTATGGATCTTAGAGAGGACCTGGAGATGAATACACTACTTCCTTTGAAAGTTATGATACCTATTCTTCAGAATCTTTAGAAGAAGCTGATGACGAGGACCATGATCAGAGTTTGCTAGAGTTGTAGATGGATATGTGTGTATTACAGATGGGTGAGGTCAGTGGAGTTGATGGAGCTGACACTTAGACAAAACATGTTAATGTCCAAGATGACAAGTTAAATGTCCTGAAAGAGAAGTTGATGGAGAAGGTTAATAAAAGTCTAACTTCAGAAGAAAAAGAGCAGTATGGAGTTCTTTTTGATATGTATCCCAAGCGATTTGCAAAGGATTATACTTATATAAGAAAAACTTTGAGTGTGGTACATGAGATCAAACTGAAAGGAGTGAAGCATGTGGCATAGAAGCTTAGAAGGCTAGGAACTATTTAGAGATAGGTACTGGAGATAGAGGTGACCAAACTTCTACAAGCTGATTTTATTTATAGAGTTGCTATTTTTGATTGGGTGTCTCCTACAATCACAGTGCCTAAAAAGGGAAACAAGTGGAGAGTGTGTGTGGATTATAAGCCTCTAAATGCAGCCACTAAAAGTTATCCTCTTCCTTTTCAAGATAGGATTTTGGATCAGGTGGCGACAAGTAGTGAGAGATACTCTATTTGTGATTGGTTCAGTGGTTATTTTCAGATCAGGATAGCTCCAGAGGATCAAAACAAGACAAGTTTTATTACTCCTTAGGGAGTGTTTTGTTATAGAGTGATGTCTTTTGGACTTCTAAATGCTTATACAAGATTTTAGAGTTGGATGGATAGAATCCTTGGTCCTTATTTGGGTTCTTTTATCACAGTTTTCATGGATTACTTTTGTGTTTATAGTGACAGGTTGGGGCATGTGAAGAAGTTGGATTTGGTATTTTAAAGGCTTAATGAGGATGGAGCTCAGCTGAATCAAGGTAAAAGGGTGGTGCTGCTTCTTGGACATGAAGTAAGTGAAAATGGGATAGCCCTTGATCCTTCCAATGTGGATAATTTGCTGCACCTGGACAGCAGTCCAAAGACAACCAAGGAGATAATAGGTTTCATTTAAAATTCGAGGTATTTATGTAGGTATTTCTGTATGCTTGTTGAGTTTGTTTGTCCCCTATAGAAGATTGGCTAGCAAGATCCTTTTGTTTGGAGTACTTTGAAAGAGGTACTCTTTGAGAATATCAAAGATTTTCTTTCCACCTTTTCTACTATGATGCCTCCAGATTGGAGTTGGGTTTTTATCAGAGTCTCAGTGTTGGTAAGAATGCAGTTCGAGCAGTTCTTATGCAAAAGGGAATAAAATAGTCTTATATGAAACCTGTGTATTATATCAACAAAACAATGGGAGATCTTGAAAAATCATGGCATGTATTATATATCTCACATGTACATGAAACATGGAGAGTAAATAAATATGAAATGAAAAAGTGGTTCTTCAAAGCAAGGAAGCTTCTTGGGAGTTTTAAGGATGTTCAAATTTGCCATATATCCAAAATTAAAAATATGAGAGCCCATGAGATGGCTGAACAAGTGTTTGTTCCATATCTACATGGGGTGAAGTTTCAGGAGCCCTTATATCAAGGAAGGGAGTCTTTGCATGAGGAGGAATATGTTTTTCTTACTGGTTTTTCGGGAAAGGATCTGCATACTTCAATAGTAGACAAACATTGGCTAGAAGAGCCATGAGGAGGAATATGTTTTTCTTACTGGTTTTTCAGGAAAGGATCTGCATGCTTCAATAGTAGATAAACATTGGCTAGAAGAGCCATGAAGTATGTGTTGATAGGGGAGGAGCTGTATCACAAGGGATTGGATGGGATTCTGAGAAAGGTATTTTGCCATGATGAAATCCAGGAATGTTTGAAAGATTGTCATGAAGAAGGTTGTGGAGGACATTATGGGGTGGACATCACAAAAAGGAAAATTTTTGGAGCTCAGTTGATGTGGTCAAGTATGAATAGGGACATCACTCATTGTGGTGCAGGAGTTGTGCAAAGAAGGGTGTTGATGCCAGAGCCCATGCAGTATATGATGAGCTATGGGGTTTTTGAAAAATGGGGAGTAGATGGACCATAGGAACTCTTTTAGGAACCAAGAACAACAAGTTTTACATCATCACTACAATCGATTATTTGACCAGGTGGCCAGATGCTAGAGCAACTAGTAGTGCCAATGCAAAACAAGTGAGTCAGTTTTTGTATGAGATGATTTTCTACACATTTGGAGTTCCTTTAGAGTTGGTAATAGATCAATGCACATGTGGTCAAAGATCTTGTCAGATTGTTGCACATTAAACACACGTTCACCACTCTTTACCATCCCCAATGTAATGGTTTGGTAGAAAAATTTAATGAAGTTGTACAGAGATTGTTGTTCAAGCTTATAAAGGAGCACCCTCAAGATTGGGATCTATATTTAGACAGAGAACTATGAGCCTATAGAGTTTCAGAGAAAGTTGCTACAGGGTTCACGCCTTTTCATCTGGTTTATGGGGAAGACTGTGTTTTGCCTATCAATGTTATGCTTCCCCTTAACCTTATGTTGCAACATAAGATGGTATAGGAAGGGAAGGAGAGGAAAAGATGGACCAATTTGCAAACTCTTCTATTGGATAGAGATAAGGCAGTGAGATGGTATGAGAAAGTAAGTTAGAGAAGAATAGATAAGTTTAATGAGAAGCTAGGAACAATTTGACAAAGGGCATGTTGGTGCTGAGATAGAATAGTGCTTTGGATAACACTTTTCAGGCTAAGTTTAGAGTCATATGGGAGGGGCCATATGAAATACATGAAGTTTTTTCCAATGGGAGTTATCAGCTCAAGGATATGAATGGAATGCTACATCTAAGAAGAGTGAATGATTTGAGAACGAGGCCTTATCATGTCAAGGCTATGTGAAGTTCAAGAGATGGTGTGGAACACTTGAAAGTGTTCCACTATGGGGTTGGGGCAATATAAGAGAGGCATTTTTGTGATGAATGCCAAAGGGATCAGAACCCTAGTAGGAGTATCTTGTGTTTGTGAGCTCAATAAGGGAGTATCTTGTGTTTGTGAGCTCAATAAGGGATAACTTTAATTGATCTTGAATGTAAGATTCCTCCCCCAACCCCTTTTTGATATCTAGTATCTTCCCCTGTAATCAACCCTCTTCAGAAATATAAAGACCCTGTTGCTAACTATTTTAGCCTAGAGAGAGGAAAATTATTCTAGAGAGAGAATATTCAGATTTTGAATATTTTTGGATAGAAAAATATCTCTTCTAATTCAGATGAGTTCCCTTGAAACAGAAATTCAAAAAAGAATTTTCCAATGTGCAATTGGAATTAATTGAAAATAGGTATAAAGAACCTTAGCCTAAGGGTCTAGATTTTCAGAAATCTTTAGACTATGGTCCAATTAAGGTTCCTATGGACCAATAGCATCAATCCATGTGTAGGGAGGAGATAAATCCAACTTGTAAAAAGAAAATACCCAAAAATGAGTAAATGCTCACATGAGGTGAAGAGTTGAAAATGTACAAGGTTTATTAGTAAAAAACTATGTGCAATATTAAAAATATGAGATATTTTGGGTATAATGATTTTATTATGACACATATGTAAGGAAGGGGAGTCCCTTAAATGCTCACATAAGATGAAGAGTTGAAAATGTACAAGGTTTATTAGTAAAAAACTATGAGCAATATTAAAATGATTCCATTATGACACATATGTAAGGAAGGGGAGTTCTTTAAAGGAGGTGCATATTTCACATAAGATGAAGAGTTGAAAATGTACAAGGTTTATTAGTAAAAAACTATGAGCAATATTAAAATGATTCCATTATGACACATATGTAAGGAAGGGGAGTTCTTTAAAGGAGGTGCATATTTCACATGCTTGAATGAGTTTTAAACTCATAAAAATTGAGATATTTCATCTCTCCTCTCTCCTCATTCAAGTCTAGTTCCAGAAAGTTAGCTTAACTGACCTAAAAATGGTCAAATATTGACCAAACTGATTTAGAAAATTCTAGAATCAGTTTGTTTGGTTAGGAGCTCAATTTTTCCTATAAATAGAAGCCTCCCCCTTGTTAAAAAATAGATAGTGTTTATGCATCGTTACTCTACTCCACCTAAGCCAAGAACTGTGAATTCATTTAATAATTCACTAGTTTTTGGAGCTTCCCTCTTTCTTCAATCCCCATTAGTGGCTCCATCAACATACTTAACCAATTGATTGGTTGGGGGCCTCTACCGTGAACAAAGAATCAAGCAAGTTGTAAGGTAATTAGTGAATATTGATCTTTCTATAATTTCTCAATGTTTCTCTCTTCTCAACCCCTCTCAAGCTTGAGAAGTTTAATTGGTATGGTTTTTTTTTAATGCTATTGAAGTTTGAATAGTAGTGAAGAGTTACATAATGCTATTGAAGTTAATTTTCATTTATGTTTAAATTCTAATGATTTTTATGTAAATTCTCTCTCTCACTCAAGAAATGGTCATACTCATGACCCATTCTCAATCCAAATCAAGCTTTTCATAAAGCTTTTCCTTAACCCAAGATTAAGCTATGCTTGAGGCCAAATTAATGGCTTTTTTCTATGCTTTTAGTTTATGTATATTAATGATTCAATCCATTATGGATTAATAATCCAATTAGAGATCATTTTAATTATTTCCTTAATGATAAGCATTATCCCTTAGAAAAATTGAGATTTATCAGTCATAGCAACGGAGCTATGGCAAAATTTTTATAAAAATTATGCATAAAATAATCTCATTCAAAGCATAAAAAGAGGACTTCCTAACATATTCTAGGAATTATCATCCTAGATTAATTGAAAGAATTTCATTACAATCATGGAGAAATTGAATTTTAATATCATGCATAAAGGATAAGTTTTTATATCAAAATTGTTATTTTTACCATTTTTATTTCATGCATAGAAGTATGCATAATGGATAAGTTTTTATATCAAAAGTGTTATTTTTACCATTTTTATTTCATGCATAGAAGTATGCATAATGGATAAATTTTTATATCAAAAGTGTTATTTTTATCATTTTTATTTCATGCATAGAAGTATGCATAATGGATAAATTTTTATATCAAAAGTGTTATTTTTACCATTTTTATTTCATGCATAGAAGTATGCATAGTGGATAAATTTTTATATCAAAAGTGTTATTTTTATCATTTTTAATTTTCATGCATAGAAGTATGCATAAAGGAAAATTTTTTATATCAAAAGTGTTACTTTTATCATTTTTAATTTTCATGCATAGAAGTATGCATAAAGGAAAAATTTTTATATCAAAAGTGTTACTTTTATCATTTTTAATTTTCATGCATAGAAGTATGCATAAAAGAAAATTTTTATATCAAAAGTGTTACTTTTATCATTTTTAATTTTCATGCATAGAAGTATGCAAAAAAGAAAATTTTTTATATCAAAAGTGTTACTTTTATCATTTTTAATTTTCATGCATAGAAGTATGCATAAAAGAAATTTTTTTTATATCAAAAGTGTTACTTTTATCATTTTTAATTTTCATGCATAGAAGTATGCATAAAGGAAAAATTTTTATATCAAAAGTGTTACTTTTATCATATTGGATTTCATGCATATAGGTATGCATAAAAGATATTCTTTTTATACTAAAAGTGTGATTTTCCTCATAAATGGATTTTATGCTTAACTTAGAAGCATAAGAGAAATTCTTTTATTCTAAAAGTTGTAATTCTCTACCAAATTGAAATTATGCATAAGAAGATGCATAAAAGATTGATTTTAATTTCGAAAGTGTTAGTCTCCTTAAATGGAATTTATGTATAAATAAATGTGTAGAGAAATCTTATATCAAATATAAGAATTCTCTTTTAAAAAAAAAGATATGAAAAGTGATAAGATGTGATAAGAGGTGTATGAGATGTGACAAGAATTGATAAGATGCGTATGGAAAGTGATAGGATGTGATAAGAGGTGTATGAGATGTTGTAAGAATTGATAAGATGCGTATGGAAAGTGATAGGATGTGATAAGAGGTGTATGAGATGTAAAAAGATGTGATACGATGTGTATGAGATGTGATAAGATTTGATAAGATGCGTATGGAAAGTGATAGGATGTGATAAGAGGTGTATGAGATGTAAAAAGATGTGATAAGATGTGTATGAGATGTGATAGAATGTGTTAAGATGAGTTAGGATGTGTTAAGATGTATATGGGATGTGTTAGGACGAGAATGGATGTAATATGGTTGTATGAATGTGATGTGGATGTATACATGTAGATGTATATGTATGAATGTGAATGTTGATGTGGATGTGGATGTATGGATGTAGATACGGATGTGTATGTATGTATGTGGATGTGTATGTATGAATGAGGATGTAAAAATGGACGTATGTATATAGATGTGGATGTATGGATGTATGTATGTAGATGTGGATGTATGTATGTAGATGTGGATGTATGGATGTGATTGTGAATGAAGAGGTGGATGTGAATGTATGGATGTATGTATGTAGATGTGGATGTATGGATGTGATTATGAATGAAGAGGTGGATGTGAATGTATGGATGTAGATACGGATGTGGATGTATGTATGTGAATGTGGATGTATGAATGAGGATGTGAAAATGGATGTATGCATGTGAATGTGGATGTATGAATATGAATGTGGATGTGTGGATGTGGAAATGGAGGTATGGATGTATGAATGTAGATGTGGATGTATGCATGTAGATGCGTATGTATGAATGTGAAATTGGATGTATGATGTGGACGTACGAACATGGATATGTATGTAGAATAATGAATATGAAGAAGTATGTGAAATAATGTAGTCTATATGAGTGAATGGATGAGAACGATGGAATGTGGAATAAGTAATATGGTCCGAGAGTGGATAATATGGAAAGACAAGAGTTCGTTATAGAAACTGTATTTGTGACTGTTTGTAAATGACTGTTTTATGTCAAGAATGCTGGAGAAGCATTTTGACCGTCTTGAGGATTAAGGTCATGAAGACTGAACTGATAAAGTTGCAACTGCTGACGGAGAGTCAATGGAGGACGTCTCGCGTAGCAAGGTCGATCGAGGTCTTGACCAGCCTCGGCTCGATTTAAATGGTGAGCTTCCGGTACGGTGGATGAGGGACCAAGGAAGCGGCCTATGAGTGAAGCGCTAGGTCACCTGCGAAGGATCCTAGAGGGTGCTGACCATACGGTGCTCGGGCTCTGGGTCGCCGAAGATACCCACACGTGCGTCGTGGAAGATATTGGAATAAGGAGTAAGAGTTGTTTTCTGAAACCGGGCATGGATCTGGTTGATTGACCTTGCTGGTCCTCAACAGATGAGTCCATGGCTCTTTTATATGGATCTGTGGGTTGATCTTGCTGATCTTCCACGGAGACTCCATTCTATTATATGAATATATTGCCGGTTACTATGAGCTAGGAACCATGGAAAAGGCCCCTGAGAGAACAGGTGGTGAGCGTTCTGGTTGCCAATGATGCCATAAGTATACTGATGAAAGAATGACTGGAAATAAGGATTCAACCAGAGACTTTGAGGTTTGTCATCAGTGACATAATGGTTTTATTAAAGGATTGTTTTAAAGCTAGTTGATGCTAAGAAAAAGGCAATTTTATATTGGGTGTGTAAGTGGTATGACTAGTTTTATGTTTGCATGAATTTCCGGCTAGGGGGCCTTGGAACTCTTTTCCTTGGTACCCGGGACAAAACCTAACCAAATTCCAAATTGGATCCCATCACTACAGTGGTTGGGCGGTTGGCTAACCCATGGGATCGGATGGGGTTAGGCTGGACTGATGGATCCGTAAATCAAGATTTAATTTCTATTATTACGATAGATGAAGTAAATCCGGATAGAAATTGTTCTATGGATAGGAATCAACGGCTGTGCCTCTTGATGGGGAAAAAAGCGTTGATCCCAATGATCCAAGTGCAAGTTCTTCCTTGATTTGACCAAGTACCGTTAAAGGTGCAGTCAGATCAGTTTGGTCAGTAATGATCTTGACTACGTTAGAGTAAAGAGTTATCCTGGTGGAATCGCCCATGCTTTCCGGGTAAAGGAAGTTTTTTCGGTTTCGGTTTTGGACAAACCGACGGATTAGTCTCTTGTCCGGATATCCGTGGGTGAGGCCCCGAGTGTGGGACCCCTGTCCCGCGTGAGAAGTGCTACTTCCGCTGCTAGTACCCCGAATCCGTTGCTCGGTGGAAACAGGGATCTCACAGTTGGTATCAGAGCGGTTTTGAAAGCTAATAAAGATAATTAAATTTTTATCTGAAATTGGTAATAAGAATTCAGAAACAGCATTTTCATAATGTATTATCATTCCGTAAGCTTCTTTAATGAAGAAATTTTAATCAAAGAAATTGTTTTTATAGATGGAAGTTCCACATTTATCTGGTATTCCCGACCTCACCCAGTCTCAAGATATGATTGCATTTGCCTTCGAGCATCTCATCTCTTCCGCTTCAACTCAAACAAGCCGAGCAAGACTCGCACGCCATTTCGCGGATTTATATTTTCCTACCCCAGCGGAGAGAATACAACATAAGTGGTTTGCAGGGCAATATGTCCATGCCCATTGCAACCACCATACAATGCTGTGGCAGAATCTCTCATTGACTATGATCCTGTTAAAGCTGAAAATGGTGCGTGGTGTCATTCTATATCATTCGACACCTCGAAATTTCAGACTTTCATGTCGAATTTATAGACTCCTTAGTCGATTTATCCCTAAGGAGAAAATAATAGCTCCCTTCGCAGTTAGAGAACTTATGTAACAGGGCATGACTATGGCCCAGTACCGTCGTCTTATGCGTCTCTCGAAGAGATTTTGAATTTTGGAGCCGAGCCACTCTATGTAATTATTGCAACTTGTATATAAATATACAAATGTTTTTTTTAACGTACAATCGGATAAAGAAAAATCTATTTATCAGACTTAAGTCATAGATCTCCAATAAGATCAACTGAGGAGCAAATTATGTCAAAAGTTTATCAAGACGCACAAAAAGGTTGTAATTGTTTGATATAATTCATACAAATTGTTAAATTCAAATTGAAATTCGTAAATTAGTAATTGGGTCTTCAATTGGAAGTACCGCAATTGTATGGAACCCTGACTTGCTTGAGACCTAGACATGATGGTATTTACCTTATAGTTTCGAGTATCATGACTATCCGTATATACCGAGGGTATAATTGCAGCTCTTTACCGACAGTATATACGAGTAAATCTAAGACTTGAAATTATAAGCGTTAATGCTATCCAGATGATGATTTTGAATGTGGTTGATATGATTTTTAATTCTGTTTGGGAACTGATGAATTGATTTGGATTCTGATTGAAAAATGATGATCCCTGAAATTTGGTTGAAATGTAATAAGCTGACTGAAACCACAATGTGGATGATTGGGACGAGTCCCTGTAATGATAAATGATGAAAATGATTCAGCAAATCACTATGAGATTAGTGGATTATGTTGTCAAATTGCTACTGTTAATACTTGAGACGGTAGATCAAGTTAAGGGATGACAAATTGAGAACTTGCTTAACTTAAATTCCGTGGAGGAATGTTCAGAAGGAAATTTTCGGTCTAATGGACCATTATCGTGTTAAAGATATGAATGATATGATTTGAATGAATTGTTATTTAATGATGAATTCTATATAAGGGATATTTATCCCCATATTCTGTTGGGATGACCGGAATATAAGGAACCCCAGAATAAATTGGATCTTAAGCAAAAAAGTTGTCCTCTACTTGCGAGATGAGGACATCTTGCACCTTTTAAGTGGGGTAGAATGTAAGATTCCTCCCCCAGCCTTAGAGGTATACAGGAGTAAGAATCTCCCTTTCTGATCTTATAATTATTCTATCTCTAAAATAAAAGAAAGATTCTGTTTAAAAAAGGAAGAACCTTTTTCCTGAATACTTCTCAAGAGTCCCACCTGTTTTAAGGATTCAGAACAACGAGTTCAGAAGTGAGAATCGATGTTTTGGATATCAAGGTTTTGGTCTCGAGTACGGCCCAAAAGAAGTTCTTTATCTCTTGGGAAGTATAAGAAGTTATCTCCCAGATATTGTGGACCAAAGAAAGTAGGTGATTTAGCTTACGAACTTCTTTTATCTCCTCATCTCAAAGTTCTAAATGCCTTCTATAGAAAAATATGCCAAACCCAAATCATGGAAAGACGGTAAAACTTCAGTGGCAAGTTACCGTTGGCTTCCAAGTTACGCTAGCTCCTTCCTTTATATAAGTCGTAACTTTTACTTGTCGTTCACAGTAATCTTACTCCCATCGATCTCCTTTCTTTCTTAATCTCCTTCATGGCTTGGCAACAAGAATTAGTTTTATCCATAATGATTCCTCACCTTCAAGACGCAAGTGAGTCTGTGAAGAAGGATTTTATAGAACAGTATGAGCGCTCACTTTTTCCTCACCTAGGAACTTCTGTAGCGCAGACCAAATGGCGGACCTATCAAGACATAACTAGGGTAACACCCTGGGGTCAGCAGCACTTTCGTAACAATGTCCGCTTGGCCATGGTTATCGAAGCCTTGGGTTTGGGTCCTCGATACTACTGCGTCATGAGATCAAGACATCTTGGGTTTTCTGAGCGGGTCTTCTTACTGGCGTGTTTTCTTCCTCATGAGAAGATATGCCTTTACCCCGTTTTTGGCTTGCCTCTCAGAGGTCCTTTTGTTAGAACACCTCATACCACTGAGATAGGCGCAGCAATAACCCACAGAATCATTCCCATAGATGAGTTACCTTATACTTGTGCAGCTTGTGAGGACTGCTTTTGTGACCATATGATGGACGGGCTTATGGAAGTGTAAAGAGTTCCTCTATCTTTACTGTATAAGTTCCGAGAATGAATAAAGTTTAAATCTTGTTCGTATTTTGAATCTTGCTCTCTTTAAGACTTATCTTGGTGGTTAATCTTGATTAAAATTTTTCTCTAAGTCTCATATTCGTGAATCTTGCGAAATTATCACAAGTTGCGAGATGAGGACATCTCGCGTTTTTTAAGTGGGGTAGAATGTAAGATTCCTCCCCCAACCCCTTTTTGATGTCTAGTATCTTCCCCTGTAATCAACCCTCTTCAGAAATATAAAGACCCTGTTGCTAACTATTTTAGCCTAGAGAGAGGAAAATTATTCTAAAGAGAGAATATTCAGATTTTGAATATTTTGGATAGAAAAATATCTCTTCTAATTCAGATGAGTTCCCCTGAAACAGAAATTCAAAAAAGAATTTTCCAATGTGCAATTGGAATTAATTGAAAATAGGTATAAAGAACCTTAGCCTAAGGGTCTAGATTTTCAGAAATCTTTAGACTATGGTCCAATTAAGGTTCCTATGGACCAATAGCATCAATCCATGTGTAGGGAGGAGATAAATCCAACTTGTAAAAAGAAAATACCCAAAAATGAGTAAATGCTCACATGAGGTGAAGAGTTGAAAATGTACAAGGTTTATTAGTAAAAAACTATGTGCAATATTAAAAATATGAGATATTTTGGGTATAATGATTTTATTATGACACATATGTAAGGAAGGGGAGTCCCTTAAATGCTCACATAAGATGAAGAGTTGAAAATGTACAAGGTTTATTAGTAAAAAACTATGAGCAATATTAAAATGATTCCATTATGACACATATGTAAGGAAGGGGAGTTCTTTAAAGGAGGTGCATATTTCACATAAGATGAAGAGTTGAAAATGTACAAGGTTTATTAGTAAAAAACTATGAGCAATATTAAAATGATTCCATTATGACACATATGTAAGGAAGGGGAGTTCTTTAAAGGAGGTGCATATTTCACATGCTTGAATGAGTTTTAAACTCATAAAAATTGAGATATTTCATCTCTCCTCTCTCCTCATTCAAGTCTAGTTCCAGAAAGTTAGCTTAACTGACCTAAAAATGGTCAAATATATTGACCAAACTGATTTGAAAATTCTAGAATCAGTTTGTTTGGTTAGGAGCTCAATTTTTCCTATAAATAGAAGCCTCCCCCTTGTTAAAAAATAGATAGTGTTTATGCATCGTTACTCTACTCCACCTAAGCCAAGAACTGTGAATTCATTTAATAATTCACTAGTTTTTGGAGCTTCCCTCTTTCTTCAATCCCCATTAGTGGCTCCATCAACATACTTAACCAATTGATTGGTTGGGGGCCTCTACCGTGAACAAAGAATCAAGCAAGTTGTAAGGTAATTAGTGAATATTGATCTTTCTATAATTTCTCAATGTTTCTCTCTTCTCAACCCCTCTCAAGCTTGAGAAGTTTAATTGGTATGGTTTTTTTTTAATGCTATTGAAGTTTGAATAGTAGTGAAGAGTTACATAATGCTATTGAAGTTAATTTTCATTTATGTTTAAATTCTAATGATTTTTATGTAAATTCTCTCTCTCACTCAAGAAATGGTCATACTCATGACCCATTCTCAATCCAAATCAAGCTTTTCATAAAGCTTTTCCTTAACCCAAGATTAAGCTATGCTTGAGGCCAAATTAATGGCTTTTTTCTATGCTTTTAGTTTATGTATATTAATGATTCAATCCATTATGGATTAATAATCCAATTAGAGATCATTTTAATTATTTCCTTAATGATAAGCATTATCCCTTAGAAAAATTGAGATTTATCAGTCATAGCAACGGAGCTATGGCAAAATTTTTATAAAAATTATGCATAAAATAATCTCATTCAAAGCATAAAAAGAGGACTTCCTAACATATTCTAGGAATTATCATCCTAGATTAATTGAAAGAATTTCATTACAATCATGGAGAAATTGAATTTTAATATCATGCATAAAGGATAAGTTTTTATATCAAAAGTGTTATTTTTACCATTTTTATTTCATGCATAGAAGTATGCATAATGGATAAATTTTTATATCAAAAGTGTTATTTTTACCATTTTTATTTCATGCATAGAAGTATGCATAATGGATAAATTTTTATATCAAAAGTGTTATTTTTATCATTTTTATTTCATGCATAGAAGTATGCATAATGAATAAATTTTTATATCAAAAGTGTTATTTTTACCATTTTTATTTCATGCATAGAAGTATGCATAATGGATAAATTTTTATATCAAAAGTGTTATTTTTATCATTTTTAATTTTCATGCATAGAAGTATGCATAAAGGAAAATTTTTTATATCAAAAGTGTTACTTTTATCATTTTTAATTTTCATGCATAGAAGTATGCATAAAGGAAAAAATTTTATATCAAAAGTGTTACTTTTATCATTTTTAATTTTCATGCATAGAAGTATGCATAAAAGAAAATTTTTATATCAAAAGTGTTACTTTTATCATTTTTAATTTTCATGCATAGAAGTATGCAAAAAAGAAAATTTTTTATATCAAAAGTGTTACTTTTATCATTTTTAATTTTCATGCATAGAAGTATGCATAAAAGAAATTTTTTTTATATCAAAAGTGTTACTTTTATCATTTTTAATTTTCATGCATAGAAGTATGCATAAAGGAAAAATTTTTATATCAAAAGTGTTACTTTTATCATATTGGATTTCATGCATATAGGTATGCATAAAAGATATTCTTTTTATACTAAAAGTGTGATTTTCCTCATAAATGGATTTTATGCTTAACTTAGAAGCATAAGAGAAATTCTTTTATTCTAAAAGTGTAATTCTCTACCAAATTGAAATTATGCATAAGAAGATGCATAAAAGATTGATTTTAATTTCGAAAGTGTTAGTCTCCTTAAATGGAATTTATGTATAAATAAATGTGTAGAGAAATCTTATATCAAATATAAGAATTCTCTTTTAAAAAAAAAGATATGAAAAGTGATAAGATGTGATAAGAGGTGTATGAGATGTGATAAGAATTGATAAGATGCGTATGGAAAGTGATAGGATGTGATAAGAGGTGTATGAGATGTTGTAAGAATTGATAAGATGCGTATGGAAAGTGATAGGATGTGATAAGAGGTGTATGAGATGTAAAAAGATGTGATAAGATGTGTATGAGATGTGATAAGATTTGATAAGATGCGTATGGAAAGTGATAGGATGTGATAAGAGGTGTATGAGATGTAAAAAAATGTGATAAGATGTGTATGAGATGTGATAGAATGTGTTAAGATGAGTTAGGATGTGTTAAGATGTATATGGGATGTGTTAGGACGAGAATGGATGTAATATGGTTGTATGAATGTGATGTGGATGTATACATGTAGATGTATATGTATGAATGTGAATGTTGATGTGGATGTGGATGTATGGATGTAGATACGGATGTGTATGTATGTATGTGGATGTGTATGTATGAATGAGGATGTAAAAATGGACGTATGTATATAGATGTGGATGTATGGATGTATGTATGTAGATATGGATGTATGTATGTAGATGTGGATGTATGGATGTGATTGTGAATGAAGAGGTGGATGTGAATGTATGGATGTATGTATGTAGATGTGGATGTATGGATGTGATTGTGAATGAAGAGGTGGATGTGAATGTATGGATGTAGATACGGATGTGGATGTATGTATGTGAATGTGGATGTATGAATGAGGATGTGAAAATGGATGTATGCATGTGAATGTGGATGTATGAATATGAATGTGGATGTGTGGATGTGGAAATGGAGGTATGGATGTATGAATGTAGATGTGGATGTATGCATGTAGATGCGTATGTATGAATGTGAAATTGGATGTATGATGTGGACGTACGAACATGGATATGTATGTAGAATAATGAATATGAAGAAGTATGTGAAATAATGTAGTCTATATGAGTGAATGGATGAGAACGATGGAATGTGGAATAAGTAATATGGTCCGAGAGTGGATAATATGGAAAGACAAGAGTTCGTTATAGAAACTGTATTTGTGACTGTTTGTAAATGACTGTTTTATGTCAAGAATGCTGGAGAAGCATTTTGACCGTCTTGAGGATTAAGGTCATGAAGACTGAACTGATAAAGTTGCAACTGCTGACGGAGAGTCAATGGAGGACGTCTCGCGTAGCAAGGTCGATCGAGGTCTTGACCAGCCTCGGCTCGATTTAAATGGTGAGCTTCCGGTACGGTGGATGAGGGACCAAGGAAGCGGCCTATGAGTGAAGCGCTAGGTCACCTGCGAAGGATCCTAGAGGGTGCTGACCATACGGTGCTCGGGCTCTGGGTCGCCGAAGATACCCACACGTGCGTCGTGGAAGATATTGGAATAAGGAGTAAGAGTTGTTTTCTGAAACCGGGCATGGATCTGGTTGATTGACCTTGCTGGTCCTCAACAGATGAGTCCATGGCTCTTTTATATGGATCTGTGGGTTGATCTTGCTGATCTTCCACGGAGACTCCATTCTATTATATGAATATATTGCCGGTTACTATGAGCTAGGAACCATGGAAAAGGCCCCTGAGAGAACAGGTGGTGAGCGTTCTGGTTGCCAATGATGCCATAAGTATACTGATGAAAGAATGACTGGAAATAAGGATTCAACCAGAGACTTTGAGGTTTGTCATCAGTGACATAATGGTTTTATTAAAGGATTGTTTTAAAGCTAGTTGATGCTAAGAAAAAGGCAATTTTATATTGGGTGTGTAAGTGGTATGACTAGTTTTATGTTTGCATGAATTTCCGGCTAGGGGGCCTTGGAACTCTTTTTCTTGGTACCCGGGACAAAACCTAACCAAATTCCAAATTGGATCCCATCACTACAGTGGTTGGGCGGTTGGCTAACCCATGGGATCGGATGGGGTTAGGCTGGACTGATGGATCCGTAAATCAAGATTTAATTTCTATTATTACGATAGATGAAGTAAATCCGGATAGAAATTGTTCTATGGATAGGAATCAACGGCTGTGCCTCTTGATGGGGAAAAAAGCGTTGATCCCAATGATCCAAGTGCAAGTTCTTCCTTGATTTGACCAAGTACCGTTAAAGGTGCAGTCAGATCAGTTTGATCAGTAATGATCTTGACTACGTTAGAGTAAAGAGTTATCCTGGTGGAATCGCCCATGCTTTCCGGGTAAAGGAAGTTTTTCCGGTTTCGGTTTTGGACAAACCGACGGATTAGTCTCTTGTCCGGATATCCGTGGGTGAGGCCCCGAGTGTGGGACCCCTGTCCCGCGTGAGAAGTGCTACTTCCGCTGCTAGTACCCCGAATCCGTTGCTCGGTGGAAACAGGGATCTCACAGTTGGTATCAGAGCGGTTTTGAAAGCTAATAAAGATAATTAAATTTTTATCTGAAATTGGTAATAAGAATTCAGAAACAGCATTTTCATAATGTATTATCATTCCGTAAGCTTCTTTAATGAAGAAATTTTAATCAAAGAAATTGTTTTTATAGATGGAAGTTCCACATTTATCTGGTATTCCCGACCTCATCCAGTCTCAAGATATGATTGCATTTGCCTTCGAGCATCTCATCTCTTCCGCTTCAACTCAAACAAGCCGAGCAAGACTCGCACGCCATTTCGCGGATTTATATTTTCCTACCCCAGCGGAGAGAATACAACATAAGTGGTTTGCAGGGCAATATGTCCATGCCCATTGCAACCACCATACAATGCTGTGGCAGAATCTCTCATTGACTATGATCCTGTTAAAGCTGAAAATGGTGCGTGGTGTCATTCTATATCATTCGACACCTCGAAATTTCAGACTTTCATGTCGAATTTATAGACTCCTTAGTCGATTTATCCCTAAGGAGAAAATAATAGCTCCCTTCGCAGTTAGAGAACTTATGTAACAGGGCATGACTATGGCCCAGTACCGTCGTCTTATGTGTCTCTCGAAGAGATTTTGAATTTTGGAGCCGAGCCACTCTATGTAATTATTGCAACTTGTATATAAATATACAAATGTTTTTTTTAACGTACAATCGGATAAAGAAAAATCTATTTATCAGACTTAAGTCATAGATCTCCAATAAGATCAACTGAGGAGCAAATTATGTCAAAAGTTTATCAAGACGCACAAAAAGGTTGTAATTGTTTGATATAATTCATACAAATTGTTAAATTCAAATTGAAATTCGTAAATTAGTAATTGGGTCTTCAATTGGAAGTACCGCAATTGTATGGAACCCTGACTTGCTTGAGACCTAGACATGATGGTATTTACCTTATAGTTTCGAGTATCATGACTATCCGTATATACCGAGGGTATAATTGCAGCTCTTTACCGACAGTATATACGAGTAAATCTAAGACTTGAAATTATAAGCGTTAATGCTATCCAGATGATGATTTTGAATGTGGTTGATATGATTTTTAATTCTGTTTGGGAACTGATGAATTGATTTGGATTCTGATTGAAAAATGATGATCCCTGAAATTTGGTTGAAATGTAATAAGCTGACTGAAACCACAATGTGGATGATTGGGACGAGTCCCTGTAATGATAAATGATGAAAATGATTCAGCAAATCACTATGAGATTAGTGGATTATGTTGTCAAATTGCTACTGTTAATACTTGAGACGGTAGATCAAGTTAAGGGATGACAAATTGAGAACTTGCTTAACTTAAATTCCGTGGAGGAATGTTCAGAAGGAAATTTTCGGTCTAATGGACCATTATCATGTTAAAGGTATGAATGATATGATTTGAATGAATTGTTATTTAATGATGAATTCTATATAAGGGATATTTATCCCCATATTCTGTTGGGATGACCGGAATATAAGGAACCCCAGAATAAATTGGATCTTAAGCAAAAAAGTTGTCCTCTACTTGCGAGATGAGGACATCTTGCACCTTTTAAGTGGGGTAGAATGTAAGATTCCTCCCCCAGCCTTAGAGGTATACAGGAGTAAGAATCTCCCTTTCTGATCTTATAATTATTCTATCTCTAAAATAAAAGAAAGATTCTGTTTAAAAAAGGAAGAACCTTTTTCCTGAATACTTCTCAAGAGTCCCACCTGTTTTAAGGATTCAGAACAACGAGTTCAGAAGTGAGAATCGATGTTTTGGATATCAAGGTTTTGGTCTCGAGTACGGCCCAAAAGAAGTTCTTTATCTCTTGGGAAGTATAAGAAGTTATCTCCCAGATATTGTGGACCAAAGAAAGTAGGTGATTTAGCTTACGAACTTCTTTTATCTCCTCATCTCAAAGTTCTAAATGCCTTCTATAGAAAAATATGCCAAACCCAAATCATGGAAAGACGGTAAAACTTCAGTGGCAAGTTACCGTTGGCTTCCAAGTTACGCTAGCTCCTTCCTTTATATAAGTCGTAACTTTTACTTGTCGTTCACAGTAATCTTACTCCCATCGATCTCCTTTCTTTCTTAATCTCCTTCATGGCTTGGCAACAAGAATTAGTTTTATCCATAATGATTCCTCACCTTCAAGACGCAAGTGAGTCTGTGAAGAAGGATTTTATAGAACAGTATGAGCGCTCACTTTTTCCTCACCTAGGAACTTCTGTAGCGCAGACCAAATGGCGGACCTATCAAGACATAACTAGGGTAACACCCTAGGGTCAGCAGCACTTTCGTAACAATGTCCGCTTGGCCATGGTTATCGAAGCCTTGGGTTTGGGTCCTCGATACTACTGCGTCATGAGATCAAGACATCTTGGGTTTTCTGAGCGGGTCTTCTTACTGGCGTGTTTTCTTCCTCATGAGAAGATATGCCTTTACCCCGTTTTTGGCTTGCCTCTCAGAGGTCCTTTTGTTAGAACACCTCATACCACTGAGATAGGCGCAGCAATAACCCACAGAATCATTCCCATAGATGAGTTACCTTATACTTGTGCAGCTTGTGAGGACTGCTTTTGTGACCATATGATGGACGGGCTTATGGAAGTGTAAAGAGTTCCTCTATCTTTACTGTATAAGTTCCGAGAATGAATAAAGTTTAAATCTTGTTCGTATTTTGAATCTTGCTCTCTTTAAGACTTATCTTGGTGGTTAATCTTGATTAAAATTTTTCTCTAAGTCTCATATTCGTGAATCTTGCGAAATTATCACAAGTTGCGAGATGAGGACATCTCGCGTTTTTTAAGTGGGGTAGAATGTAAGATTCCTCCCCCAACCCCTTTTTGATGTCTAGTATCTTCCCCTGTAATCAACCCTCTTCAGAAATATAAAGACCCTGTTGCTAACTATTTTAGCCTAGAGAGAGGAAAATTATTCTAGAGAGAGAATATTCAGATTTTGAATATTTTGGATAGAAAAATATCTCTTCTAATTCAGATGAGTTCCCCTGAAACAGAAATTCAAAAAAGAATTTTCCAATGTGCAATTGGAATTAATTGAAAATAGGTATAAAGAACCTTAGCCTAAGGGTCTAGATTTTCAGAAATCTTTAGACTATGGTCCAATTAAGGTTCCTATGGACCAATAGCATCAATCCATGTGTAGGGAGGAGATAAATCCAACTTGTAAAAAGAAAATACCCAAAAATGAGTAAATGCTCACATGAGGTGAAGAGTTGAAAATGTACAAGGTTTATTAGTAAAAAACTATGTGCAATATTAAAAATATGAGATATTTTGGGTATAATGATTTTATTATGACACATATGTAAGGAAGGGGAGTCCCTTAAATGCTCACATAAGATGAAGAGTTGAAAATGTACAAGGTTTATTAGTAAAAAACTATGAGCAATATTAAAATGATTCCATTATGACACATATGTAAGGAAGGGGAGTTCTTTAAAGGAGGTGCATATTTCACATAAGATGAAGAGTTGAAAATGTACAAGGTTTATTAGTAAAAAACTATGAGCAATATTAAAATGATTCCATTATGACACATATGTAAGGAAGGGGAGTTCTTTAAAGGAGGTGCATATTTCACATGCTTGAATGAGTTTTAAACTCATAAAAATTGAGATATTTCATCTCTCCTCTCTCCTCATTCAAGTCTAGTTCCAGAAAGTTAGCTTAACTGACCTAAAAATGGTCAAATATTGACCAAACTGATTTGAAAATTCTAGAATCAGTTTGTTTGGTTAGGAGCTCAATTTTTCCTATAAATAGAAGCCTCCCCCTTGTTAAAAAATAGATAGTATTTATGCATCGTTACTCTACTCCACCTAAGCCAAGAACTGTGAATTCATTTAATAATTCACTAGTTTTTGGAGCTTCCCTCTTTCTTCAATCCCCATTAGTGGCTCCATCAACATACTTAACCAATTGATTGGTTGGGGGCCTCTACCGTGAACAAAGAATCAAGCAAGTTGTAAGGTAATTAGTGAATATTGATCTTTCTATAATTTCTCAATGTTTCTCTCTTCTCAACCCCTCTCAAGCTTGAGAAGTTTAATTGGTATGGTTTTTTTTTAATGCTATTGAAGTTTGAATAGTAGTGAAGAGTTACATAATGCTATTGAAGTTAATTTTCATTTATGTTTAAATTCTAATGATTTTTATGTAAATTCTCTCTCTCACTCAAGAAATGGTCATACTCATGACCCATTCTCAATCCAAATCAAGCTTTTCATAAAGCTTTTCCTTAACCCAAGATTAAGCTATGCTTGAGGCCAAATTAATGGCTTTTTTCTATGCTTTTAGTTTATGTATATTAATGATTCAATCCATTATGGATTAATAATCCAATTAGAGATCATTTTAATTATTTCCTTAATGATAAGCATTATCCCTTAGAAAAATTGAGATTTATCAGTCATAGCAACGGAGCTATGGTAAAATTTTTATAAAAATTATGCATAAAATAATCTCATTCAAAGCATAAAAAGAGGACTTCCTAACATATTCTAGGAATTATCATCCTAGATTAATTGAAAGAATTTCATTACAATCATGGAGAAATTGAATTTTAATATCATGCATAAAGGATAAGTTTTTATATCAAAAGTGTTATTTTTACCATTTTTATTTCATGCATAGAAGTATGCATAATGGATAAATTTTTATATCAAAAGTGTTATTTTTACCATTTTTATTTCATGCATAGAAGTATGCATAATGGATAAATTTTTATATCAAAAGTGTTATTTTTATCATTTTTATTTCATGCATAGAAGTATGCATAATGGATAAATTTTTATATCAAAAGTGTTATTTTTACCATTTTTATTTCATGCATAGAAGTATGCATAGTGGATAAATTTTTATATCAAAAGTGTTATTTTTATCATTTTTAATTTTCATGCATAGAAGTATGCATAAAGGAAAATTTTTTATATCAAAAGTGTTACTTTTATCATTTTTAATTTTCATGCATAGAAGTATGCATAAAGGAAAAATTTTTATATCAAAAGTGTTACTTTTATCATTTTTAATTTTCATGCATAGAAGTATGCATAAAAGAAAATTTTTATATCAAAAGTGTTACTTTTATCATTTTTAATTTTCATGCATAGAAGTATGCAAAAAAGAAAATTTTTTATATCAAAAGTGTTACTTTTATCATTTTTAATTTTCATGCATAGAAGTATGCATAAAAGAAATTTTTTTTTATATCAAAAGTGTTACTTTTATCATTTTTAATTTTCATGCATAGAAGTATGCATAAAGGAAAAAATTTTATATCAAAAGTGTTACTTTTATCATATTGGATTTCATGCATATAGGTATGCATAAAAGATATTCTTTTTATACTAAAAGTGTGATTTTCCTCATAAATGGATTTTATGCTTAACTTAGAAGCATAAGAGAAATTCTTTTATTCTAAAAGTGTAATTCTCTACCAAATTGAAATTATGCATAAGAAGATGCATAAAAGATTGATTTTAATTTCGAAAGTGTTAGTCTCCTTAAATGGAATTTATGTATAAATAAATGTGTAGAGAAATCTTATATCAAATATAAGAATTCTCTTTTTTTTTTTAAAACATATGAAAAGTGATAAGAGGTGATAAGAGGTGTATGAGATGTGATAAGAATTGATAAGATGCGTATGGAAAGTGATAGGATGTGATAAGAGGTGTATGAGATGTTGTAAGAATTGATAAGATGCGTATGGAAAGTGATAGGATGTGATAAGAGGTGTATGAGATGTTGTAAGAATTGATAAGATGCGTATGGAAAGTGATAGGATGTGATAAGAGGTGTATGAGATGTAAAAAGATGTGATAAGATGTGTATGAGATGTGATACGATTTGATAAGATGCGTATGGAAAGTGATAGGATGTGATAAGAGGTGTATGAGATGTAAAAAGATGTGATAAGATGTGTATGAGATGTGATAGAATGTGTTAAGATGAGTTAGGATGTGTTAAGATGTATATGGGATGTGTTAGGACGAGAATGGATGTAATATGGTTGTATGAATGTGATGTGGATGTATACATGTAGATGTATATGTATGAATGTGAATGTTGATGTGGATGTGGATGTATGGATGTAGATACGGATGTGTATGTATGTATGTGGATGTGTATGTATGAATGAGGATGTAAAAATGGACGTATGTATATAGATGTGGATGTATGGATGTATGTATGTAGATGTGGATGTATGTATGTAGATATGGATGTATGGATGTGATTGTGAATGAAGAGGTGGATGTGAATGTATGGATGTAGATACAGATGTGGATGTATGTATGTAGATGTGGATGTATGGATGTGATTGTGAATGAAGAGGTGGATGTGAATGTATGGATGTAGATACGGATGTGGATGTATGTATGTGAATGTGGATGTATGAATGAGGATGTGAAAATGGATGTATGCATGTGAATGTGGATGTATGAATATGAATGTGGATGTGTGGATGTGGAAATGGAGGTATGGATGTATGAATGTAGATGTGGATGTATGCATGTAGATGTGTATGTATGAATGTGAAATTGGATGTATGATGTGGACGTACGAACATGGATATGTATGTAGAATAATGAATATGAAGAAGTATGTGAAATAATGTAGTCTATATGAGTGAATGGATGAGAACGATGGAATGTGGAATAAGTAATATGGTCCGAGAGTGGATAATATGGAAAGACAAGAGTTCGTTATAGAAACTGTATTTGTGACTGTTTGTAAATGACTGTTTTATGTCAAGAATGCTGGAGAAGCATTTTGACCGTCTTGAGGATTAAGGTCATGAAGACTGAACTGATAAAGTTGCAACTGCTGACGGAGAGTCAATGGAGGACGTCTCGCGTAGCAAGGTCGATCGAGGTCTTGACCAGCCTCGGCTCGATTTAAATGGTGAGCTTCCGGTACGGTGGATGAGGGACCAAGGAAGCGGCCTATGAGTGAAGCGCTAGGTCACCTGCGAAGGATCCTAGAGGGTGCTGACCATACGGTGCTCGGGCTCTGGGTCGCCGAAGATACCCACACGTGCGTCGTGGAAGATATTGGAATAAGGAGTAAGAGTTGTTTTCTGAAACCGGGCATGGATCTGGTTGATTGACCTTGCTGGTCCTCAACAGATGAGTCCATGGCTCTTTTATATGGATCTGTGGGTTGATCTTGCTGATCTTCCACGGAGACTCCATTCTATTATATGAATATATTGCCGGTTACTATGAGCTAGGAACCATGGAAAAGGCCCCTGAGAGAACAGGTGGTGAGCGTTCTGGTTGCCAATGATGCCATAAGTATACTGATGAAAGAATGACTGGAAATAAGGATTCAACCAGAGACTTTGAGGTTTGTCATCAGTGACATAATGGTTTTATTAAAGGATTGTTTTAAAGCTAGTTGATGCTAAGAAAAAGGCAATTTTATATTGGGTGTGTAAGTGGTATGACTAGTTTTATGTTTGCATGAATTTCCGGCTAGGGGGCCTTGGAACTCTTTTCCTTGGTACCCGGGACAAAACCTAACCAAATTCCAAATTGGATCCCATCACTACAGTGGTTGGGCGGTTGGCTAACCCATGGGATCGGATGGGGTTAGGCTGGACTGATGGATCCGTAAATCAAGATTTAATTTCTATTATTACGATAGATGAAGTAAATCCGGATAGAAATTGTTCTATGGATAGGAATCAACGGCTGTGCCTCTTGATGGGGAAAAAAGCGTTGATCCCAATGATCCAAGTGCAAGTTCTTCCTTGATTTGACCAAGTACCGTTAAAGGTGCAGTCAGATCAGTTTGGTCAGTAATGATCTTGACTACGTTAGAGTAAAGAGTTATCCTGGTGGAATCGCCCATGCTTTCCGGGTAAAGGAAGTTTTTCCGGTTTCGGTTTTGGACAAACCGACGGATTAGTCTCTTGTCCGGATATCCGTGGGTGAGGCCCCGAGTGTGGGACCCCTGTCCCGCGTGAGAAGTGCTACTTCCGCTGCTAGTACCCCGAATCCGTTGCTCGGTGGAAACAGGGATCTCACAGTTGGTATCAGAGCGGTTTTGAAAGCTAATAAAGATAATTAAATTTTTATCTGAAATTGGTAATAAGAATTCAGAAACAGCATTTTCATAATGTATTATCATTCCGTAAGCTTCTTTAATGAAGAAATTTTAATCAAAGAAATTGTTTTTATAGATGGAAGTTCCACATTTATCTGGTATTCCCGACCTCACCTAGTCTCAAGATATGATTGCATTTGCCTTCGAGCATCTCATCTCTTCCGCTTCAACTCAAACAAGCCGAGCAAGACTCGCACGCCATTTCGCGGATTTATATTTTCCTACCCCAGCGGAGAGAATACAACATAAGTGGTTTGCAGGGCAATATGTCCATGCCCATTGCAACCACCATACAATGCTGTGGCAGAATCTCTCATTGACTATGATCCTGTTAAAGCTGAAAATGGTGCGTGGTGTCATTCTATATCATTCGACACCTCGAAATTTCAGACTTTCATGTCGAATTTATAGACTCCTTAGTCGATTTATCCCTAAGGAGAAAATAATAGCTCCCTTCGCAGTTAGAGAACTTATGTAACAGGGCATGACTATGGCCCAGTACCGTCGTCTTATGCGTCTCTCGAAGAGATTTTGAATTTTGGAGCCGAGCCACTCTATGTAATTATTGCAACTTGTATATAAATATACAAATGTTTTTTTTAACGTACAATCGGATAAAGAAAAATCTATTTATCAGACTTAAGTCATAGATCTCCAATAAGATCAACTGAGGAGCAAATTATGTCAAAAGTTTATCAAGACGCACAAAAAGGTTGTAATTGTTTGATATAATTCATACAAATTGTTAAATTCAAATTGAAATTCGTAAATTAGTAATTGGGTCTTCAATTGGAAGTACCGCAATTGTATGGAACCCTGACTTGCTTGAGACCTAGACATGATGGTATTTACCTTATAGTTTCGAGTATCATGACTATCCGTATATACCGAGGGTATAATTGCAGCTCTTTACCGACAGTATATACGAGTAAATCTAAGACTTGAAATTATAAGCGTTAATGCTATCCAGATGATGATTTTGAATGTGGTTGATATGATTTTTAATTCTGTTTGGGAACTGATGAATTGATTTGGATTCTGATTGAAAAATGATGATCCCTGAAATTTGGTTGAAATGTAATAAGCTGACTGAAACCACAATGTGGATGATTGGGACGAGTCCCTGTAATGATAAATGATGAAAATGATTCAGCAAATCACTATGAGATTAGTGGATTATGTTGTCAAATTGCTACTGTTAATACTTGAGACGGTAGATCAAGTTAAGGGATGACAAATTGAGAACTTGCTTAACTTAAATTCCGTGGAGGAATGTTCAGAAGGAAATTTTCGGTCTAATGGACCATTATCATGTTAAAGGTATGAATGATATGATTTGAATGAATTGTTATTTAATGATGAATTCTATATAAGGGATATTTATCCCCATATTCTGTTGGGATGACCGGAATATAAGGAACCCCAGAATAAATTGGATCTTAAGCAAAAAAGTTGTCCTCTACTTGCGAGATGAGGACATCTTGCACCTTTTAAGTGGGGTAGAATGTAAGATTCCTCCCCCAGCCTTAGAGGTATACAGGAGTAAGAATCTCCCTTTCTGATCTTATAATTATTCTATCTCTAAAATAAAAGAAAGATTCTGTTTAAAAAAGGAAGAACCTTTTTCCTGAATACTTCTCAAGAGTCCCACCTGTTTTAAGGATTCAGAACAACGAGTTCAGAAGTGAGAATCGATGTTTTGGATATCAAGGTTTTGGTCTCGAGTACGGCCCAAAAGAAGTTCTTTATCTCTTGGGAAGTATAAGAAGTTATCTCCCAGATATTGTGGACCAAAGAAAGTAGGTGATTTAGCTTACGAACTTCTTTTATCTCCTCATCTCAAAGTTCTAAATGCCTTCTATAGAAAAATATGCCAAACCCAAATCATGGAAAGACGGTAAAACTTCAGTGGCAAGTTACCGTTGGCTTCCAAGTTACGCTAGCTCCTTCCTTTATATAAGTCGTAACTTTTACTTGTCGTTCACAGTAATCTTACTCCCATCGATCTCCTTTCTTTCTTAATCTCCTTCATGGCTTGGCAACAAGAATTAGTTTTATCCATAATGATTCCTCACCTTCAAGACGCAAGTGAGTCTGTGAAGAAGGATTTTATAGAACAGTATGAGCGCTCACTTTTTCCTCACCTAGGAACTTCTGTAGCGCAGACCAAATGGCGGACCTATCAAGACATAACTAGGGTAACACCCTAGGGTCAGCAGCACTTTCGTAACAATGTCCGCTTGGCCATGGTTATCGAAGCCTTGGGTTTGGGTCCTCGATACTACTGCGTCATGAGATCAAGACATCTTGGGTTTTCTGAGCGGGTCTTCTTACTGGCGTGTTTTCTTCCTCATGAGAAGATATGCCTTTACCCCGTTTTTGGCTTGCCTCTCAGAGGTCCTTTTGTTAGAACACCTCATACCACTGAGATAGGCGCAGCAATAACCCACAGAATCATTCCCATAGATGAGTTACCTTATACTTGTGCAGCTTGTGAGGACTGCTTTTGTGACCATATGATGGACGGGCTTATGGAAGTGTAAAGAGTTCCTCTATCTTTACTGTATAAGTTCCGAGAATGAATAAAGTTTAAATCTTGTTCGTATTTTGAATCTTGCTCTCTTTAAGACTTATCTTGGTGGTTAATCTTGATTAAAATTTTTCTCTAAGTCTCATATTCGTGAATCTTGCGAAATTATCACAAGTTGCGAGATGAGGACATCTCGCGTTTTTTAAGTGGGGTAGAATGTAAGATTCCTCCCCCAACCCCTTTTTGATGTCTAGTATCTTCCCCTGTAATCAACCCTCTTCAGAAATATAAAGACCCTGTTGCTAACTATTTTAGCCTAGAGAGAGGAAAATTATTCTAGAGAGAGAATATTCAGATTTTGAATATTTTGGATAGAAAAATATCTCTTCTAATTCAGATGAGTTCCCCTGAAACAGAAATTCAAAAAAGAATTTTCCAATGTGCAATTGGAATTAATTGAAAATAGGTATAAAGAACCTTAGCCTAAGGGTCTAGATTTTCAGAAATCTTTAGACTATGGTCCAATTAAGGTTCCTATGGACCAATAGCATCAATCCATGTGTAGGGAGGAGATAAATCCAACTTGTAAAAAGAAAATACCCAAAAATGAGTAAATGCTCACATGAGGTGAAGAGTTGAAAATGTACAAGGTTTATTAGTAAAAAACTATGTGCAATATTAAAAATATGAGATATTTTGGGTATAATGATTTTATTATGACACATATGTAAGGAAGGGGAGTCCCTTAAATGCTCACATAAGATGAAGAGTTGAAAATGTACAAGGTTTATTAGTAAAAAACTATGAGCAATATTAAAATGATTCCATTATGACACATATGTAAGGAAGGGGAGTTCTTTAAAGGAGGTGCATATTTCACATAAGATGAAGAGTTGAAAATGTACAAGGTTTATTAGTAAAAAACTATGAGCAATATTAAAATGATTCCATTATGACACATATGTAAGGAAGGGGAGTTCTTTAAAGGAGGTGCATATTTCACATGCTTGAATGAGTTTTAAACTCATAAAAATTGAGATATTTCATCTCTCCTCTCTCCTCATTCAAGTCTAGTTCCAGAAAGTTAGCTTAACTGACCTAAAAATGGTCAAATATTGACCAAACTGATTTGAAAATTCTAGAATCAGTTTGTTTGGTTAGGAGCTCAATTTTTCCTATAAATAGAAGCCTCCCCCTTGTTAAAAAATAGATAGTATTTATGCATCGTTACTCTACTCCACCTAAGCCAAGAACTGTGAATTCATTTAATAATTCACTAGTTTTTGGAGCTTCCCTCTTTCTTCAATCCCCATTAGTGGCTCCATCAACATACTTAACCAATTGATTGGTTGGGGGCCTCTACCGTGAACAAAGAATCAAGCAAGTTGTAAGGTAATTAGTGAATATTGATCTTTCTATAATTTCTCAATGTTTCTCTCTTCTCAACCCCTCTCAAGCTTGAGAAGTTTAATTGGTATGGTTTTTTTTTAATGCTATTGAAGTTTGAATAGTAGTGAAGAGTTACATAATGCTATTGAAGTTAATTTTCATTTATGTTTAAATTCTAATGATTTTTATGTAAATTCTCTCTCTCACTCAAGAAATGGTCATACTCATGACCCATTCTCAATCCAAATCAAGCTTTTCATAAAGCTTTTCCTTAACCCAAGATTAAGCTATGCTTGAGGCCAAATTAATGGCTTTTTTCTATGCTTTTAGTTTATGTATATTAATGATTCAATCCATTATGGATTAATAATCCAATTAGAGATCATTTTAATTATTTCCTTAATGATAAGCATTATCCCTTAGAAAAATTGAGATTTATCAGTCATAGCAACGGAGCTATGGTAAAATTTTTATAAAAATTATGCATAAAATAATCTCATTCAAAGCATAAAAAGAGGACTTCCTAACATATTCTAGGAATTATCATCCTAGATTAATTGAAAGAATTTCATTACAATCATGGAGAAATTGAATTTTAATATCATGCATAAAGGATAAGTTTTTATATCAAAAGTGTTATTTTTACCATTTTTATTTCATGCATAGAAGTATGCATAATGGATAAATTTTTATATCAAAAGTGTTATTTTTACCATTTTTATTTCATGCATAGAAGTATGCATAATGGATAAATTTTTATATCAAAAGTGTTATTTTTATCATTTTTATTTCATGCATAGAAGTATGCATAATGGATAAATTTTTATATCAAAAGTGTTATTTTTACCATTTTTATTTCATGCATAGAAGTATGCATAGTGGATAAATTTTTATATCAAAAGTGTTATTTTTATCATTTTTAATTTTCATGCATAGAAGTATGCATAAAGGAAAATTTTTTATATCAAAAGTGTTACTTTTATCATTTTTAATTTTCATGCATAGAAGTATGCATAAAGGAAAAATTTTTATATCAAAAGTGTTACTTTTATCATTTTTAATTTTCATGCATAGAAGTATGCATAAAAGAAAATTTTTATATCAAAAGTGTTACTTTTATCATTTTTAATTTTCATGCATAGAAGTATGCAAAAAAGAAAATTTTTTATATCAAAAGTGTTACTTTTATCATTTTTAATTTTCATGCATAGAAGTATGCATAAAAGAAATTTTTTTTTATATCAAAAGTGTTACTTTTATCATTTTTAATTTTCATGCATAGAAGTATGCATAAAGGAAAAAATTTTATATCAAAAGTGTTACTTTTATCATATTGGATTTCATGCATATAGGTATGCATAAAAGATATTCTTTTTATACTAAAAGTGTGATTTTCCTCATAAATGGATTTTATGCTTAACTTAGAAGCATAAGAGAAATTCTTTTATTCTAAAAGTGTAATTCTCTACCAAATTGAAATTATGCATAAGAAGATGCATAAAAGATTGATTTTAATTTCGAAAGTGTTAGTCTCCTTAAATGGAATTTATGTATAAATAAATGTGTAGAGAAATCTTATATCAAATATAAGAATTCTCTTTTTTTTAAAAAAACATATGAAAAGTGATAAGAGGTGATAAGAGGTGTATGAGATGTGATAAGAATTGATAAGATGCGTATGGAAAGTGATAGGATGTGATAAGAGGTGTATGAGATGTTGTAAGAATTGATAAGATGCGTATGGAAAGTGATAGGATGTGATAAGAGGTGTATGAGATGTTGTAAGAATTGATAAGATGCGTATGGAAAGTGATAGGATGTGATAAGAGGTGTATGAGATGTAAAAAGATGTGATAAGATGTGTATGAGATGTGATACGATTTGATAAGATGCGTATGGAAAGTGATAGGATGTGATAAGAGGTGTATGAGATGTAAAAAGATGTGATAAGATGTGTATGAGATGTGATAGAATGTGTTAAGATGAGTTAGGATGTGTTAAGATGTATATGGGATGTGTTAGGACGAGAATGGATGTAATATGGTTGTATGAATGTGATGTGGATGTATACATGTAGATGTATATGTATGAATGTGAATGTTGATGTGGATGTGGATGTATGGATGTAGATACGGATGTGTATGTATGTATGTGGATGTGTATGTATGAATGAGGATGTAAAAATGGACGTATGTATATAGATGTGGATGTATGGATGTATGTATGTAGATGTGGATGTATGTATGTAGATATGGATGTATGGATGTGATTGTGAATGAAGAGGTGGATGTGAATGTATGGATGTAGATACAGATGTGGATGTATGTATGTAGATGTGGATGTATGGATGTGATTGTGAATGAAGAGGTGGATGTGAATGTATGGATGTAGATACGGATGTGGATGTATGTATGTGAATGTGGATGTATGAATGAGGATGTGAAAATGGATGTATGCATGTGAATGTGGATGTATGAATATGAATGTGGATGTGTGGATGTGGAAATGGAGGTATGGATGTATGAATGTAGATGTGGATGTATGCATGTAGATGTGTATGTATGAATGTGAAATTGGATGTATGATGTGGACGTACGAACATGGATATGTATGTAGAATAATGAATATGAAGAAGTATGTGAAATAATGTAGTCTATATGAGTGAATGGATGAGAACGATGGAATGTGGAATAAGTAATATGGTCCGAGAGTGGATAATATGGAAAGACAAGAGTTCGTTATAGAAACTGTATTTGTGACTGTTTGTAAATGACTGTTTTATGTCAAGAATGCTGGAGAAGCATTTTGACCGTCTTGAGGATTAAGGTCATGAAGACTGAACTGATAAAGTTGCAACTGCTGACGGAGAGTCAATGGAGGACGTCTCGCGTAGCAAGGTCGATCGAGGTCTTGACCAGCCTCGGCTCGATTTAAATGGTGAGCTTCCGGTACGGTGGATGAGGGACCAAGGAAGCGGCCTATGAGTGAAGCGCTAGGTCACCTGCGAAGGATCCTAGAGGGTGCTGACCATACGGTGCTCGGGCTCTGGGTCGCCGAAGATACCCACACGTGCGTCGTGGAAGATATTGGAATAAGGAGTAAGAGTTGTTTTCTGAAACCGGGCATGGATCTGGTTGATTGACCTTGCTGGTCCTCAACAGATGAGTCCATGGCTCTTTTATATGGATCTGTGGGTTGATCTTGCTGATCTTCCACGGAGACTCCATTCTATTATATGAATATATTGCCGGTTACTATGAGCTAGGAACCATGGAAAAGGCCCCTGAGAGAACAGGTGGTGAGCGTTCTGGTTGCCAATGATGCCATAAGTATACTGATGAAAGAATGACTGGAAATAAGGATTCAACCAGAGACTTTGAGGTTTGTCATCAGTGACATAATGGTTTTATTAAAGGATTGTTTTAAAGCTAGTTGATGCTAAGAAAAAGGCAATTTTATATTGGGTGTGTAAGTGGTATGACTAGTTTTATGTTTGCATGAATTTCCGGCTAGGGGGCCTTGGAACTCTTTTCCTTGGTACCCGGGACAAAACCTAACCAAATTCCAAATTGGATCCCATCACTACAGTGGTTGGGCGGTTGGCTAACCCATGGGATCGGATGGGGTTAGGCTGGACTGATGGATCCGTAAATCAAGATTTAATTTCTATTATTACGATAGATGAAGTAAATCCGGATAGAAATTGTTCTATGGATAGGAATCAACGGCTGTGCCTCTTGATGGGGAAAAAAGCGTTGATCCCAATGATCCAAGTGCAAGTTCTTCCTTGATTTGACCAAGTACCGTTAAAGGTGCAGTCAGATCAGTTTGGTCAGTAATGATCTTGACTACGTTAGAGTAAAGAGTTATCCTGGTGGAATCGCCCATGCTTTCCGGGTAAAGGAAGTTTTTCCGGTTTCGGTTTTGGACAAACCGACGGATTAGTCTCTTGTCCGGATATCCGTGGGTGAGGCCCCGAGTGTGGGACCCCTGTCCCGCGTGAGAAGTGCTACTTCCGCTGCTAGTACCCCGAATCCGTTGCTCGGTGGAAACAGGGATCTCACAGTTGGTATCAGAGCGGTTTTGAAAGCTAATAAAGATAATTAAATTTTTATCTGAAATTGGTAATAAGAATTCAGAAACAGCATTTTCATAATGTATTATCATTCCGTAAGCTTCTTTAATGAAGAAATTTTAATCAAAGAAATTGTTTTTATAGATGGAAGTTCCACATTTATCTGGTATTCCCGACCTCACCTAGTCTCAAGATATGATTGCATTTGCCTTCGAGCATCTCATCTCTTCCGCTTCAACTCAAACAAGCCGAGCAAGACTCGCACGCCATTTCGCGGATTTATATTTTCCTACCCCAGCGGAGAGAATACAACATAAGTGGTTTGCAGGGCAATATGTCCATGCCCATTGCAACCACCATACAATGCTGTGGCAGAATCTCTCATTGACTATGATCCTGTTAAAGCTGAAAATGGTGCGTGGTGTCATTCTATATCATTCGACACCTCGAAATTTCAGACTTTCATGTCGAATTTATAGACTCCTTAGTCGATTTATCCCTAAGGAGAAAATAATAGCTCCCTTCGCAGTTAGAGAACTTATGTAACAGGGCATGACTATGGCCCAGTACCGTCGTCTTATGCGTCTCTCGAAGAGATTTTGAATTTTGGAGCCGAGCCACTCTATGTAATTATTGCAACTTGTATATAAATATACAAATGTTTTTTTTAACGTACAATCGGATAAAGAAAAATCTATTTATCAGACTTAAGTCATAGATCTCCAATAAGATCAACTGAGGAGCAAATTATGTCAAAAGTTTATCAAGACGCACAAAAAGGTTGTAATTGTTTGATATAATTCATACAAATTGTTAAATTCAAATTGAAATTCGTAAATTAGTAATTGGGTCTTCAATTGGAAGTACCGCAATTGTATGGAACCCTGACTTGCTTGAGACCTAGACATGATGGTATTTACCTTATAGTTTCGAGTATCATGACTATCCGTATATACCGAGGGTATAATTGCAGCTCTTTACCGACAGTATATACGAGTAAATCTAAGACTTGAAATTATAAGCGTTAATGCTATCCAGATGATGATTTTGAATGTGGTTGATATGATTTTTAATTCTGTTTGGGAACTGATGAATTGATTTGGATTCTGATTGAAAAATGATGATCCCTGAAATTTGGTTGAAATGTAATAAGCTGACTGAAACCACAATGTGGATGATTGGGACGAGTCCCTGTAATGATAAATGATGAAAATGATTCAGCAAATCACTATGAGATTAGTGGATTATGTTGTCAAATTGCTACTGTTAATACTTGAGACGGTAGATCAAGTTAAGGGATGACAAATTGAGAACTTGCTTAACTTAAATTCCGTGGAGGAATGTTCAGAAGGAAATTTTCGGTCTAATGGACCATTATCATGTTAAAGGTATGAATGATATGATTTGAATGAATTGTTATTTAATGATGAATTCTATATAAGGGATATTTATCCCCATATTCTGTTGGGATGACCGGAATATAAGGAACCCCAGAATAAATTGGATCTTAAGCAAAAAAGTTGTCCTCTACTTGCGAGATGAGGACATCTTGCACCTTTTAAGTGGGGTAGAATGTAAGATTCCTCCCCCAGCCTTAGAGGTATACAGGAGTAAGAATCTCCCTTTCTGATCTTATAATTATTCTATCTCTAAAATAAAAGAAAGATTCTGTTTAAAAAAGGAAGAACCTTTTTCCTGAATACTTCTCAAGAGTCCCACCTGTTTTAAGGATTCAGAACAACGAGTTCAGAAGTGAGAATCGATGTTTTGGATATCAAGGTTTTGGTCTCGAGTACGGCCCAAAAGAAGTTCTTTATCTCTTGGGAAGTATAAGAAGTTATCTCCCAGATATTGTGGACCAAAGAAAGTAGGTGATTTAGCTTACGAACTTCTTTTATCTCCTCATCTCAAAGTTCTAAATGCCTTCTATAGAAAAATATGCCAAACCCAAATCATGGAAAGACGGTAAAACTTCAGTGGCAAGTTACCGTTGGCTTCCAAGTTACGCTAGCTCCTTCCTTTATATAAGTCGTAACTTTTACTTGTCGTTCACAGTAATCTTACTCCCATCGATCTCCTTTCTTTCTTAATCTCCTTCATGGCTTGGCAACAAGAATTAGTTTTATCCATAATGATTCCTCACCTTCAAGACGCAAGTGAGTCTGTGAAGAAGGATTTTATAGAACAGTATGAGCGCTCACTTTTTCCTCACCTAGGAACTTCTGTAGCGCAGACCAAATGGCGGACCTATCAAGACATAACTAGGGTAACACCCTGGGGTCAGCAGCACTTTCGTAACAATGTCCGCTTGGCCATGGTTATCGAAGCCTTGGGTTTGGGTCCTCGATACTACTGCGTCATGAGATCAAGACATCTTGGGTTTTCTGAGCGGGTCTTCTTACTGGCGTGTTTTCTTCCTCATGAGAAGATATGCCTTTACCCCGTTTTTGGCTTGCCTCTCAGAGGTCCTTTTGTTAGAACACCTCATACCACTGAGATAGGCGCAGCAATAACCCACAGAATCATTCCCATAGATGAGTTACCTTATACTTGTGCAGCTTGTGAGGACTGCTTTTGTGACCATATGATGGACGGGCTTATGGAAGTGTAAAGAGTTCCTCTATCTTTACTGTATAAGTTCCGAGAATGAATAAAGTTTAAATCTTGTTCGTATTTTGAATCTTGCTCTCTTTAAGACTTATCTTGGTGGTTAATCTTGATTAAAATTTTTCTCTAAGTCTCATATTCGTGAATCTTGCGAAATTATCACAAGTTGCGAGATGAGGACATCTCGCGTTTTTTAAGTGGGGTAGAATGTAAGATTCCTCCCCCAACCCCTTTTTGATGTCTAGTATCTTCCCCTGTAATCAACCCTCTTCAGAAATATAAAGACCCTGTTGCTAACTATTTTAGCCTAGAGAGAGGAAAATTATTCTAGAGAGAGAATATTCAGATTTTGAATATTTTGGATAGAAAAATATCTCTTCTAATTCAGATGAGTTCCCCTGAAACAGAAATTCAAAAAAGAATTTTCCAATGTGCAATTGGAATTAATTGAAAATAGGTATAAAGAACCTTAGCCTAAGGGTCTAGATTTTCAGAAATCTTTAGACTATGGTCCAATTAAGGTTCCTATGGACCAATAGCATCAATCCATGTGTAGGGAGGAGATAAATCCAACTTGTAAAAAGAAAATACCCAAAAATGAGTAAATGCTCACATGAGGTGAAGAGTTGAAAATGTACAAGGTTTATTAGTAAAAAACTATGTGCAATATTAAAAATATGAGATATTTTGGGTATAATGATTTTATTATGACACATATGTAAGGAAGGGGAGTCCCTTAAATGCTCACATAAGATGAAGAGTTGAAAATGTACAAGGTTTATTAGTAAAAAACTATGAGCAATATTAAAATGATTCCATTATGACACATATGTAAGGAAGGGGAGTTCTTTAAAGGAGGTGCATATTTCACATAAGATGAAGAGTTGAAAATGTACAAGGTTTATTAGTAAAAAACTATGAGCAATATTAAAATGATTCCATTATGACACATATGTAAGGAAGGGGAGTTCTTTAAAGGAGGTGCATATTTCACATGCTTGAATGAGTTTTAAACTCATAAACATTGAGATATTTCATCTCTCCTCTCTTCTCATTCAAGTCTAGTTCCAGAAAGTTAGCTTAACTGACCTAAAAATGGTCAAATATTGACCAAACTGATTTGAAAATTCTAGAATCAGTTTGTTTGGTTAGGAGCTCAATTTTTCCTATAAATAGAAGCCTCCCCCTTGTTAAAAAATAGATAGTGTTTATGCATCGTTACTCTACTCCACCTAAGCCAAGAACTGTGAATTCATTTAATAATTCACTAGTTTTTGGAGCTTCCCTCTTTCTTCAATCCCCATTAGTGGCTCCATCAACATACTTAACCAATTGATTGGTTGGGGGCCTCTACCGTGAACAAAGAATCAAGCAAGTTGTAAGGTAATTAGTGAATATTGATCTTTCTATAATTTCTCAATGTTTCTCTCTTCTCAACCCCTCTCAATCTTGAGAAGTTTAATTGGTATGGTTTTTTTTTAATGCTATTGAAGTTTGAATAGTAGTGAAGAGTTACATAATGCTATTGAAGTTAATTTTCATTTATGTTTAAATTCTAATGATTTTTATGTAAATTCTCTCTCTCACTCAAGAAATGGTCATACTCATGACCCATTCTCAATCCAAATCAAGCTTTTCATAAAGCTTTTCCTTAACCCAAGATTAAGCTATGCTTGAGGCCAAATTAATGGCTTTTTTCTATGCTTTTAGTTTATGTATATTAATGATTCAATCCATTATGGATTAATAATCCAATTAGAGATCATTTTAATTATTTCCTTAATGATAAGCATTATCCCTTAGAAAAATTGAGATTTATCAGTCATAGCAACGGAGCTATGGTAAAATTTTTATAAAAATTATGCATAAAATAATCTCATTCAAAGCATAAAAAGAGGACTTCCTAACATATTCTAGGAATTATCATCCTAGATTAATTGAAAGAATTTCATTACAATCATGGAGAAATTGAATTTTAATATCATGCATAAAGGATAAGTTTTTATATCAAAAGTGTTATTTTTACCATTTTTATTTCATGCATAGAAGTATGCATAATGGATAAATTTTTATATCAAAAGTGTTATTTTTACCATTTTTATTTCATGCATAGAAGTATGCATAATGGATAAATTTTTATATCAAAAGTGTTATTTTTATCATTTTTATTTCATGCATAGAAGTATGCATAATGGATAAATTTTTATATCAAAAGTGTTATTTTTACCATTTTTATTTCATGCATAGAAGTATGCATAGTGAATAAATTTTTATATCAAAAGTGTTATTTTTATCATTTTTAATTTTCATGCATAGAAGTATGCATAAAGGAAAATTTTTTATATCAAAAGTGTTACTTTTATCATTTTTAATTTTCATGCATAGAAGTATGCATAAAGGAAAAATTTTTATATCAAAAGTGTTACTTTTATCATTTTTAATTTTCATGCATAGAAGTATGCATAAAAGAAAATTTTTATATCAGAAGTGTTACTTTTATCATTTTTAATTTTCATGCATAGAAGTATGCAAAAAAGAAAATTTTTTATATCAAAAGTGTTACTTTTATCATTTTTAATTTTCATGCATAGAAGTATGCATAAAAGAAATTTTTTTTTATATCAAAAGTGTTACTTTTATCATTTTTAATTTTCATGCATAGAAGTATGCATAAAGGAAAAATTTTTATATCAAAAGTGTTACTTTTATCATATTGGATTTCATGCATATAGGTATGCATAAAAGATATTCTTTTTATACTAAAAGTGTGATTTTCCTCATAAATGGATTTTATGCTTAACTTAGAAGCATAAGAGAAATTCTTTTATTCTAAAAGTGTAATTCTCTACCAAATTGAAATTATGCATAAGAAGATGCATAAAAGATTGATTTTAATTTCGAAAGTGTTAGTCTCCTTAAATGGAATTTATGTATAAATAAATGTGTAGAGAAATCTTATATCAAATATAAGAATTCTCTTTTTAAAAAAAAAACATATGAAAAGTGATAAGATGTGATAAGAGGTGTATGAGATGTGATAAGAATTGATAAGATGCGTATGGAAAGTGATAGGATGTGATAAGAGGTGTATGAGATGTTGTAAGAATTGATAAGATGCGTATGGAAAGTGATAGGATGTGATAAGAGGTGTATGAGATGTAAAAAGATGTGATAAGATGTGTATGAGATGTGATAAGATTTGATAAGATGCGTATGGAAAGTGATAGGATGTGATAAGAGGTGTATGAGATGTAAAAAGATGTGATAAGATGTGTATGAGATGTGATAGAATGTGTTAAGATGAGTTAGGATGTGTTAAGATGTATATGGGATGTGTTAGGACGAGAATGGATGTAATATGGTTGTATGAATGTGATGTGGATGTATACATGTAGATGTATATGTATGAATGTGAATATTGATGTGGATGTGGATGTATGGATGTAGATACGGATGTGTATGTATGTATGTGGATGTGTATGTATGAATGAGGATGTAAAAATGGACGTATGTATATAGATGTGGATGTATGGATGTATGTATGTAGATGTGGATGTATGTATGTAGATATGGATGTATGGATGTGATTGTGAATGAAGAGGTGGATGTGAATGTATGGATGTAGATACAGATGTGGATGTATGTATGTAGATGTGGATGTATGGATGTGATTGTGAATGAAGAGGTGGATGTGAATGTATGGATGTAGATACGGATGTGGATGTATGTATGTGAATGTGGATGTATGAATGAGGATGTGAAAATGGATGTATGCATGTGAATGTGGATGTATGAATATGAATGTGGATGTGTGGATGTGGAAATGGAGGTATGGATGTATGAATGTAGATGTGGATGTATGCATGTAGATGTGTATGTATGAATGTGAAATTGGATGTATGATGTGGACGTACGAACATGGATATGTATGTAGAATAATGAATATGAAGAAGTATGTGAAATAATGTAGTCTATATGAGTGAATGGATGAGAACGATGGAATGTGGAATAAGTAATATGGTCCGAGAGTGGATAATATGGAAAGACAAGAGTTCGTTATAGAAACTGTATTTGTGACTGTTTGTAAATGACTGTTTTATGTCAAGAATGCTGGAGAAGCATTTTGACCGTCTTGAGGATTAAGGTCATGAAGACTGAACTGATAAAGTTGCAACTGCTGACGGAGAGTCAATGGAGGACGTCTCGCGTAGCAAGGTCGATCGAGGTCTTGACCAGCCTCGGCTCGATTTAAATGGTGAGCTTCCGGTACGGTGGATGAGGGACCAAGGAAGCGGCCTATGAGTGAAGCGCTAGGTCACCTGCGAAGGATCCTAGAGGGTGCTGACCATACGGTGCTCGGGCTCTGGGTCGCCGAAGATACCCACACGTGCGTCGTGGAAGATATTGGAATAAGGAGTAAGAGTTGTTTTCTGAAACCGGGCATGGATCTGGTTGATTGACCTTGCTGGTCCTCAACAGATGAGTCCATGGCTCTTTTATATGGATCTGTGGGTTGATTTTGCTGATCTTCCACGGAGACTCCATTCTATTATATGAATATATTGCCGGTTACTATGAGCTAGGAACCATGGAAAAGGCCCCTGAGAGAACAGGTGGTGAGCGTTCTGGTTGCCAATGATGCCATAAGTATACTGATGAAAGAATGACTGGAAATAAGGATTCAACCAGAGACTTTGAGGTTTGTCATCAGTGACATAATGGTTTTATTAAAGGATTGTTTTAAAGCTAGTTGATGCTAAGAAAAAGGCAATTTTATATTGGGTGTGTAAGTGGTATGACTAGTTTTATGTTTGCATGAATTTCCGGCTAGGGGGCCTTGGAACTCTTTTCCTTGGTACCCAGGACAAAACCTAACCAAATTCCAAATTGGATCCCATCACTACAGTGGTTGGGCGGTTGGCTAACCCATGGAATCGGATGGGGTTAGGCTGGACTGATGGATCCGTAAATCAAGATTTAATTTCTATTATTACGATAGATGAAGTAAATCCGGATAGAAATTGTTCTATGGATAGGAATCAACGGCTGTGCCTCTTGATGGGGAAAAAAGCGTTGATCCCAATGATCCAAGTGCAAGTTCTTCCTTGATTTGACCAAGTACCGTTAAAGGTGCAGTCAGATCAGTTTGATCAGTAATGATCTTGACTACGTTAGAGTAAAGAGTTATCCTGGTGGAATCGCCCGTGCTTTCCGGGTAAAGGAAGTTTTTCCGGTTTCGGTTTTGGACAAACCGACGGATTAGTCTCTTGTCCGGATATCCGTGGGTGAGGCCCCGAGTGTGGGACCCCTGTCCCACGCGAGAAGTGCTACTTCCGCTGCTAGTACCCCGAATCCGTTGCTCGGTGGAAACAGGGATCTCACATTGAAATAATTATGATGTAGGAGATGGTAGAAGGTATGGGGATGCATGTGACAGATGATGGAGATGACCTATTGTTGATGATACACATAATGATTTTGTAATGTCACATGTATCCCACTCATGAATAGAAAGTTTGTCCATTTGGCAATAGGAGACAAATTAGCTATTAGGGAGAGCCAGAAAAAGTATGATTGTAGAATGGAAACCACACCAATTCATGTTTAGTACGCATCGCTCTCTATAGAAGAGGGAATCAAAAGATTGTTTTTGGAAAGGGGTAAAAAAACAATGGGGAAGGGTGAAGCTATCAAGTTGGAGCTCCTACAATATTGTTTAAGAGAAGGGTAGAGGCCTGAATTAGAGTCAAAAGACAAGACAAATAGAGCATTTTGAATTTTTGATCAGCTAAGATGTGGATGCCCTAGGATCTCTATGAGAAACTTTGTTGGAACTTGGTTTCATCCCTAATATTGAGGTGTACTTGAAGTGTATGTAAGCTAGTGATTTGAAGAGGTTTTCTTTAGGTGTTGTTTCCTCTTTTGTGTTTGAGTGCAAAATCTTAGAGAGATGAGTATGGGTTTTTTGTCACCACTTTTCATTCTATTTTTGAAGGCCAAGTTGGGGAAGAATCATCTCTGTATCCGACACTGTAAGATTCCTCCCCAGCCTCTCAAAATGTCCAGCATCTTCCCCTATAATCAATCCCTCTTCAGAAATATAAAAGACCTTGTTTTTAACTGTTTTAACCTAGAGAGAGAAAATATTCTAGAGAGAGAATATTCAAATTTTTAATATTTTTGGATAGAAAATTATCTCATCTTATTAAAATAAGTTCCCCTGAAACAGAAATTCAAAAAGAACTTTCCAATGTGCAATTGGAATTAATTGGAAATGGGTATAAAGGACCTTAGCCTAAGGGTCTAGATTTCCAGAAATTTTTGGATTATGGTCCAATTAAGGTTCCTATGGGCCAATAGCATCAATCCATGTGTAGGGAGGAGATAAATCCAATTTGTAAAAAAGATACCCAAAAATGAGTAAATACTCACATAAGATGAAGAGTTGAAAATGTACAAGGTTTATTAGTAAAAAACTATGAGCAATATTAAAAATATGAGATATTTTGGGTATCCAAAAATGAGTAAATGTTCACATAAGATAAAGAGTTGAAAATATACAAGGTTTATTAGTAAAAAACTATGAGCAATATTAAAAATATGAGATATTTTGGGTATCCAAAAATGAGTAAATGTTCACATAAGATGAAGAGTTGAAAATGTACAAGGTTTATTAGTAAAAAACTATAAGCAATATTAAAAATATGAGATATTTTGGGTATAATGATTCCATTATGACACATATGTAAGGAAGGGGAGTTCTTTAAAGGAGGTGCATATTTCACATAAGATGAAGAGTTGAAAATGTACAAGGTTTATTAGTAAAAAACTATGAGCAATATTAAAAATATGAGATATTTTGGATATAATGATTCCATTATGACACATATGTAAGGAAGGGGGGTTCTTTAAAGGAGGTGCATATTTCACATGCTTGAATGAGTTTTAAACTCATAAAAATTGAGATATTTCATCTCTCCTCTCTCCTCATTCAAGTCTAGTTCCAAAAAGTTAGCTTAACTGACCTAAAAATGGTCAAATATTGACCAAACTGATTTAGAAAATTCTAGAATCAGTTTGTTTGGTTAGGAGCTCAATTTTTCCTATAAATAGAAGCCTCCCCCTTGTTGAAAAATATATAGTGTTTATGCATCGTTACTCTACTCCACCTAAGCCAAGAACTGTGAATTCATTAATAATTCACTAGTTTTTTGGAGCTTCCCTCTTTCTTCAATCCCCATTGGTAGCTCCATCAACATACTTAACCAATTGATTGGTTGGGGGCCTCTACCGTGAACAAAGGATCAAGCAATTTGTAAGGTAATTAGTGAATATTGATCTTTTCTATAATTTCTCAATGTTTCTCTCTTCTGAACCCCTCTCAAGCTTGAGAAGCTTAATTGGAATGGTTTTTGAATGCTATTGAAGTGAATTGATGAATGTTAGTGAAGAGTTACATAATTTGATGAATGCTATTGAAGTTAAGTGATTAATAATAGTTAAGAATTACATAAATTTCTATTTATGCTTAATTCTAATGGTTTTTATGTAATTTCTCTCTCTCACTCAAGAAATGGTCATACTCATGACCCATTCTCAATCCAAATGAAGCTTTTCATAAAGCTTTTCCTTAATCCAAGATTAAGCTATACTTGAGGCCAAATTAATGGCTTTTTTCTATGCTTTTAGTTTATGTTTATTGATGATTCAATCCATTATGGATTAATGATCCAATTAGAGACCATTCTAATTATTTCTTTAATGATAAGCTTTATCCCTTAAAAAACAAATTGAGATTTTTCAATCATAGCAGCGGAGCTATGGCAAAATTTTTATAAAAATTACGCATAAAATAATTTCGTTCAAAGCATAAAAAGAGGACTTCCTACCATATTCTAGGAATTATCATCCTAGATTAATTGAAAGAAATTCATTATAATCATGGAGAAATTAAATTTTTATATTATGCATAAAGGATAAATTTTTATATCAAAAGTGTTATTTTTATCATTCTTATTTTCATGCATAGAAGTATGCATAAAGGATAAATTTTTATATCAAAAGTGTTATTTTTATCATTTTTATTTTCATGCATAGAAGTATGCATAAAGGACAAATTTTTATATCAAAAGTGTTACTTTTATCATTTTTATTTCATGCATAGAAGTATGCATAATGGATAAATTTTTATATCAAAAGTGTTACTTTTATTATTTTTATTTTCATGCATAGAAGTATGCATAAAGGATAAATTTTTATATCAAAAGTGTTATTTTTATCATTTTTATTTTCATGCATAGAAGTATGCATAAAGGATAAATTTTTATATCAAAAGTGTTACTTTTATCATTTTTATTTCATGCATAGAAGTATGCATAATGGATAAATTTTTATATCAAAAGTGTTACTTTTATTATTTTTATTTTCATGCATAGAAGTATGCATAAAGGATAAATTTTTATATCAAAAGTGATATTTTTATCATTTTTATTTTCATGCAGAAGTATGCATAAAGGATAAATTTTTATATCAAAAGTGTTACTTCTATCATTTTTATTTCATGCATAGAAGTATGCATAATGGATAAATTTTTATATCAAAAGTGTTACTTTTATCATATTTGAATTTCATGCATAAAGGTATGCTTAAAAGTTGATTATTTTATTATAAAAGTGTGTCTTTTATTATATTGAATTTCATGCATAGAGGTATGCATAAAAGTTGATTATTTTATTATAAAAGTGTGTCTTTTATTATATTGAATTTCATGCATAGAGGTATGCATAAAAGTTGATTATTTTATTATAAAAGTGTAACTTTTATCATAATTGAATTTCATGCATAGAGGTATGCATAAAAGTTGATTATTTTATTGTAAGAATGTTACTTTTATCATATTGGATTTCATGCATAGAGGTATGCACAAAAGATATTCTTTTTATACTAAAAGTGTGGTTTTCATCATAAATGGATTTTATGCATAACTTAGATGCATAAGAGAAATTCCTTTATTCTAAAAGTGTAATTCCTACCAAATTGAATTTATGCATAAGAAGATGCATAAAAGATTGATTTTAATTTCGAAAGTGTTGGTCTCCTTAAATGAAATTTATGCATAAATAAATGTGTAGAGAAATCTTATATCAATTATAAGAATTCTCTTAAAGAAGATATGAAATGTGATAAGATGTGATAAGAGGTGTATGAGATGTGATAAGATTTGATAAGATGCGTATGGAAAGTGATAGGATGTGATAAGAGGTGTATGAGATGTGAAAAGATGTGATAAGAGGTGTATGAGATATGATAAGATTTGATAAGATGCATATGGAAAGTGATAGGATGTGATAAGAGGTGTATGAGATGTGAAAAGATGTGATAAGATGTGTATGAGATGTGATAGAATGTGTTAAGATGAGTTAGGATGTGTTAAGATGTATATGGGATGTGTTAGGACGAGAATGGATGTAATATGGCTGTATGAATGTGATGTGGATATATACCTGTAGATGTATATGTATGAATGTGAATGTGGATGTGGATGTGGATGTATGGATGTAGATACGGATGTGTATGTATGTATGTGGATGTGTATGTATGAATGAGGATGTGAAAATGGATGTATACATGTAGATGTATATGTATGAATGTGAATGTGGATGTGGATGTGGATGTATGGATGTAGATACGGATGTGTATGTATGTATGTGGATGTGTATGTATGAATGAGGATGTGAAAATGGATTCATGTATGTAGATGTGGATGTATGGATGTATGTATATAGATGTGGATGTATGGATGTAGATGTGGATGTATGTATGTAGATGTGGATGTATGGATGTATGTATGTAAATGTATGTAGATGTATGTAGATGTATGGATGTGAATGTGAATGAAGAGGTGGATGTGGATGTATGGATGTAGATACGGATGTGGATGTATGTATGTGAATGTGGATGTATGAATGAGGATGTGAAAATGGATGTATGCATGTGAATGTGGATGTATGAATATGAATGTGGATGTGTGGATGTGGAAATGGAGGTATGGATGTATGAATGTGGATGTGGATGTATGCATGTAGATGCGTATGTATGAATGTGAAATTGGATGTATGATGTGGACGTACGAACATGGATATGTATGTAGAATAATGAATATGAAGGTGTATGTGAGATAATGTGTAGTCTATATGAGTGAATGGATGAGAACCAGTACACATTGAATGGAATGTGGAATAAGTAATGTGGTCCGAGAGTGGATAATATGGGAAGACAAGAGTTCATTATAGAAACTGTATTTTGTGACTGTTTGTAAATGACTGTTTTATGTCAAGAATGCTGGAGAAGCATTTTGACCGTCTTGAGGATTAAGATCATGAAGACCAAACTGATAAAGTTGCAATTGCTGACGGAGAGTCAATGGAGGACGTCTCGCGTAGCAAGGTCGATCGAGGTCTTGACCAGCCTCGGTTCGATTTAAATGGTGAGCTTCCGGTACGGTGGATGAGGGACCAAGGAAGCGGCCTATGAGTGAAGCGCTAGGTCACTTGCGAAGGATCCTAGAGGGTGCTGACCATACGGTGCTCAGGCTCTGGGTCGCCGAAGATACCCACACGTGCGTCGTGGAAGATATTGGAACAAGGAGTAAGAGTTGTTTTCTGAAACCGGGCATGGATCTAGTTGATTGACCTTGCTGGTTCTCAACAGATGAGTCCATGGCTCTTTTATATGGATCTGTGGGTTGATCTAGCTGATCTTCCACGGAGATTCCATTCTATTATATGAATATATTGCCGGTTACTATGAGCTAGGAACTATGGAAAAGGCCCCTGAGCGAACAGGTGGTGAGCGTTCTGGTTGCCAATGATGCCATAAGTATACCGATGAATGAATGACTAGAAATAAGGATTCAACCAGAGACTTTGAGGATTGTCATCAGTGACATAATGGTTTTATTAAAGGATTGTTTTAAAGCTAGTTGATGCTAAGAAAAAGGCAATTTCATATTGGGTGTGTAAGTGGTGTGACTAGTTTTATGTTTGCATGAACTTCCGGCTAGGGGGCCTTGGAACTCTTTTCCTTGTTGGTACCCGGGACAAAACCTAACCAAATTCATAATTGGATCCTATCACTACAGTGGTTGGGCGGTTGGCTAACCCATGGGACTGGATGGGGTTAGACTGGACTGATGGATCCGTAAATCAAGATTTAATTTCTATTATTATGATAGATGAAGTAAATCCCGGATAGAAATTGTTCTATGGATAGGAATCAACGGCTGTGACTCTTGATGGGGAAAAAAGCGTTGATCCCAATGATCCAAGTGCAAGTTTCTTCCTTGATTTGACCAAGTACCGTTAAAGGTGCAGTCAGATCAGTTGATCCGTAATGATCTTGACTACGTTAGAGTAAAGAGTTATCCTGGTGGAATCGCCCATGCTTTCCGGGTAAAGGAAGTTTTTTCGATTTCGGTTTTGGACAAACCGACGGATTAGTCTCTTGTCCGGATATCCGTGGGCGAGGCCCCGAGTGTGAGACCCCTACCTGCGCATGATGTGCTACTTTCGCTGCTAGTAACCCGAATCCGTTACGCGGTGGGAACAGGGAACTCACATTTGGTATCAGAGCGATTAAAGATCAACTGAGAAGACAAATATGTCAAAAATTTATCAAGAAACACAAAAAGGTTGTAATTGTGTGATATAATTCATACAAATTGATATCAATCTGAAAATTCGTAAATTAGTAATTGGGTCTTCAATTGGAAGTACCGCAATTGTATGGAACCCTGACTTGCTTGAGGCCTAGACATGATGGTATTTACCTTATAGTTTCGAGTTTCATGACTATCCGTATATACCGAGGGTATAACTGTAGCTCTTTACCGGCAGTATATACGAGTAAATCCAAGACTTGAAATTATAAGCATTAATGCTATCCAGATGATGATTTTGAATGTGGTTGATATGATTTTTTAATTCTGTTTGAGAACTGATGAGTTGATTTGGATTCTGATTGAAAAATAATGATCCCTGAAAAATGATTGAAATGTAATAATCTGAGTGAAACCACAATGTGGATGATTGGGACGAGTCCCTGTGATGATATTCATAACTAGAATGATGATAATGAATTCAGCAAATCACTATGAGATTAGTGGATTGTGCTGTCAAATTGTTACTGTTAACACTTGTCACGGTAGATCAAGTTAAGGGATGATAAATTGAGAACTTAACTGAAATTCCCGTGGAGGAATGTTCAGAAGGAAATTTTTTGGTCTAATGGACCATTATCGTATGAATGATATGATCTAAATGAATTATTATTTAATAATGAGTTCTATATAAGGAATATTTATCCCAGTATTCTGTTGGGTTGACTAGAATATAAGGAACCCAGAATAAATTGGAAAAAGAGTTGTCCTCTACTTTGCGAGATGAGGACATCTCGCACCTTTTTAAGTGGGGTAGAAGTTTGTAAGATTCCTCCCCCCAACCTTCGAGGTATATAGGAGTAAGAATCTCCTTTTCTAATCTTATAATTATTCCTTCTCTAAATAAAAGAAAGATTCTGTTTAAAAAGGGAAGATACTTTACCCAGAATACCTTCTCAGGAGCCCACCTGTTTTAAAGGTTCAGAACGATGAGTTCAGAAGTGAGAACCAGTGTTTTGGATGCCAAGGTTTTGACCATCAGTTAAAAGATTGCCCGACTCCTACCATGAAAAGGGCTCAGGGAAGTCTAGAACCCAAATTCAGAGACCAATTCCTTCATACCAATCTAATCAGGGTCTGTCTCGGACAAGATTGCTTAACTCCATTAACTAGGTCCGACCCATTGATTAGGGTCGAGATGACCAGTCAAATGCTTAGCGACTTAGAGCAACAGATGCAGGCAATTCATAAAGATATAAACGCTGCCCAGGATCGATAGAGACAATATATAGAGGACAGTCAGAGAATTCAAAGAAGCAGTTATAGTCTTCATTTGAATACGGACCAAAAGAATTTCTTTATCTCTAGGGGAGTATAAGTAGTTATCCCCCAGATATTGTGGACCAAAGAAAGTAAGTGACTTAGCCTACGAACTTCTTTTATCTCCTCATCTCAAAGTTCTTAATGCCTTCTATAGAAATATGTGCCAAACCCAAATCATGGAAAGACGGTAAAACTTCAGTGGCAAGATACCGTTGGCTTCTAGGTTACGCTAACTCCTTCCTTTATATAAGTCGTAACTTTTACTTATTGCTCACAGTAATCTTACTTCCATCGATCTCCCTTCTTCTTAATCTCCTTCATGGCTTGGCAACAGGAATTAGTTTTATCCATGATGATTTCTCACCTTCAAGACGCAAGCGAGTCTGTGAAGAAGGATTTTATAGAACAGTATGAGCGCTTACTTTTTTCTCACTTGGGAACGTCTGTAGCTTAGACCAAATGGCGGACCTATCAAGACATAACTAGGGTAACACCCTGGGGTCAGCAGCACTTTCGTAACAATGTCCGCTTGGCCATGGTTATCGAAGCCTTGGGTTTGGGTCCTCGATACTACTGCGTCATGAGATCAAGACATCTTGGGTTTTCTGAGCGGGTCTTCTTACAGGCGTGTTTTCTTCCTCATCAGAAGATATGCCTTTACCCCATTTTTGGTTTGCCTCTCAGAGGTCCTTTTGTTAGAACACCTCATACCACTGAGATAGGCGCGACAATAACCAACAGAATTATTCCTATAGATGAGTTACCTTATACGTGCGCAGCTTGTGAGTGCTGCTTTTGTGATCATATGATGGACGGGCTTATGGAAGTGTAAAGAGTTCTTCTATCTTTACTGTATATGTTCCATGAATGAATAAAGTTTAAATCTTGTTCTTGTCTTGACCCTTACTCTCTTTGAGACTTTTTTAATTAGCGGTTAATCTTAATTAAATTTTTCTCTAAGTCTCATGTTCGTGCATTTTACGAAATTATCCCAAGTTTGCGAGATGAGGACATCTCGCGTTTTTCAAGTGGGAGAGAATGTAAGATTCCTCCCCAGCCTCTCAAAATGTCCAACATCTTCCCCTATAATCAATCCCTCTTCAAAAATATAAAAGACCTTGTTTCTAACTGTTTTAATCTAGAGAGAGAAAATATTCTAGAGAGAGAATATTCAAATTTTTAATATTTTTGGATAGAAAATTATCTCATCTTATTAAAATAAGTTCCCCTGAAACAGAAATTCAAAAAGAACTTTCCAATGTGCAATTGGAATTAATTGGAAATGGGTATAAAGGACCTTAGCCTAAGGGTCTAGATTTTCAGAAATTTTTGGATTATGGTCCAATTAAGGTTCCTATGGGCCACGGCGCCCATTATCTGGGCAATTTTCTCCCAGAAGACATAGACGATCCTAGCCTGAGCGAACTGTCGACCTCGCCTGCGAGCTCCGCTTCTCCCCCCCCCCGGGTGCTTCTCGCCATCACGCCCCACTCTCCCCCCCGCCAGTCCTCCGCTGTCTCCTCCGCCCTCTCCCCCGCCTTCTTCATCGCGCCCCTTTTCACCATCTCTCCACCGCCTTCTGCCTCGCGTACTCCCCCGCCTTCACTCCCCCGCCTCCCTCCTCGTTTCCGCTTTCTTTCCC